>NW_028317857.1:3823846-4135769 GCF_062004578.1 Staurois parvus | reverse complement strand
CACCTAACTAGAAAATGCAATAAATATGCATTGGAAAAGTGAAAAATAATATTATTTGCTTTTTACTGTGATCATAGTACAAGATCTTCTTCAGAAAGTTAGAATTTGGTAGTTGACAACTAGGGTACATTTGAGCCTACAACTAGTTTGACCAAAACAGAGTATGTTAAAGCTAAACTTTAGGCAGGTATGAAAGATGCAAATTAAAACAGTATTGCACTCAAAATAAAAAAAACGCTGACAGGCAGAGTTTTATGACAATGAACCAGCAAACACAAATGCTCCTGCGCTTGGGGATGGACTTGATGCAGGCTACAATCACATTAAGAATGTCCTGGAACATGCACACCTTGCTGCCCTCAAATGGACCGGGGAAATCCAAATATACTGAATGAGGAAAGAACAAAGAGAGGGCGCACAGGCCTAGTGCATTACCATAAAAAATGTTTAATAAGAAATAAAATAGGTGTTGCACTCACAAACGACAATAAAGTCAAGGCACATCATAAAAGAACAGCTGGGTCAACACCCCGCTGAGTAACAGTCCGCAATGGGGAGTGTAGACATCCAATAGTCTGACGCGTTTCGAGGACTTGCTTGTGGCTCTGAGGAAGAGGCGAGTCCTTGAAACGCGTTGCCTATTGGATGTCTACACTCCCCATTGCGGACTGATACTCAGCGCAGTGTTGACCCAGCTGTTCTTTTATAATGTGCCTTGACTTTATTGTCGTTTGTGAGTACAACACCTATTTTATTTCTTATTAAACATTTTTTATGGTAATGCATAAGGCCTGTGCGCCCCTCTCTTTGTTCTTTCCTTGTTCAGAGTTTTATGACAGACAGGACCCTAATGGTCTGCTATAAATGCTTCCCCCTGCCTTCACCTGTGCATGCGCAACCCAGAGTCCATTTATGGCACCCACTCCGTGCCATGATGTAGTGACTCCTATGCACATGCATAGGAGGGACATCATCATGGTCTGGATATTCAAGTGGCTGAAAATGGCGAACCCAGAAGGAAGACTGGGCAAAGATGGAGGCCCCCAGGCACCGACAGCGCAGTGTTGGAGGGCAGGTAAGTCTGTCACAATGTGTTAGTATGTGGTGCATAGTAGCACATTATGGCATAAGCCTGCAAGGAGCCCATTTGTAAAATAAAAATTCACTGAGTTTAATACCGCTTTATTGCAGCTCTGTGTTTATTAATAAATCTGTAAATATATTTTTTAAATGGAACTAATGTAAGTTACTGAAATGTACTTGTTATCAGCTTCCTGTAATCTCTAGTACTGTAACACTGACCCTAGGTTTACATCTGTGAGGGTGGTGCGGATCTGCACGAAAATCTGTGCAGCCGCACCACCCGCACAAAGAAATGCGGTCCCGCAGGCGGGTGCCATTAGTTCTAATGGCACGCCGCCCGCACTGGGAAACGCAACTGTACTGGGAACCAAGGTTCCCGTGCGGGCTGTGTTTTCCAAAGAAGTGCAGGTGTCAAATGAATGGGCTCTCGTGCCCGTGCAAAATGTGGCCCACACGGCCGCATATATGTGAACCAAGGGTCAGATTGGAAAAGGGAGGCTGAGGACTGGAATCAGTCAGGTGTGCTGCATGCATACTATAAAAAACCTGGAAGCTGATTGTTGTCTCTGTTGAGCTGCACCAGATTTTGCACTCTCCTGTTTCAGTAAATCAATCCCTATGCTAGCAATGAACATGCAGACGGGGAGCATAGATATGGGCTCATCATTCCACTGCTGCTCTTTCATTGTCCAGTCAGCATACTGGATGTGAATAGAGCTCTTCACTGTAATAATATAATAAATGGATTATTAGAAATACAAATTCTTCCACACATAAAACAGCTCCCTTGTATCAATTTGTATAACACAAGCCTAATGGTATAATTCAATTCAACTGTGGCTATTCAGCCCCTACCCCACCCCAAGGACACTTTGGATCCTTCAACTGCCATCCTTGATTTCTGGAACATCATTTACACAACAATCAACTACATATATCCATATACTGATGAGGATATCTGTTAACATAAGGAAGGATATATAAAACATTTGTTCTTTAAGTGGCATTTTAATGTGGCTTCTGACATCTCCCACAAAGTCATTACTCACCTTGTAGGGTCTTGTTTTTGTCATAATCCTTGTCACAGGGTCATGAGAGAGGGCTGATCTGGTTAGGTTTGTTTATACTATCAGTCAACAGAATGACTGGGATTCATTCCTGTACAGAAAATACCGCTGTTATTAAATTATCTCTAGCTTTTTATCTATGTTTGTAGGATCAGTGCAACATGGGAGCCTTGTGCACCTCCATATCTTAAGGTAAACTTGGCATACCGGCTTCATTTGTCTGTAAGGAGACTCAGATCTCCAAACACATTTTGAATTTTCAGTTCATGAATACCATGACCAGCCATTAGAATTTTTTAGATAAACAAACATTATGGGTTCAATTTACGAAGCTTTGCCGCATGTGTTATGTGTTTTACCACATTCTATTTTCATCATTTGTAAGAAAAATATTGACTAGGCTAATTCATTTTTGAAAATACTGAATTTGGTATTTTACCAAATCATGAGATATTTCAGGACTTGCTATCATTAAAGAAATATCCTAAGCTCAAAAAGGTTATTGGACAGGTTTTCACTCCTATAAATGCAGTAAGGGGTTGATTTAGGCTTCACGTGCACTGGGGCTCTTCTAAACACTTTTCACCTGGCAGAAAAAGAGAAGCTGCAAAAATGCTCCTAAGCTGCATTTTTTTCAAATGCATTTAGGCACATTAAGCTAGTGGGCCAGAATATTAATTTATTCTGGCCATTGAAATGAAAAAAATTTACAAGTGCTAAAAGTCACTAGCATCAATGCACATTTAGACACATTTACATGTGCTTACATGCATTTAGGCATGCCTGGCATTTTTTCTCTTTTAAAACGCTCTTCTCTGCGGCATCATGCACCCGTGCCCTGCAGCTCCCCTTGCCACCGAGATAACTGACAGGGCTGCTGCAGGAGTGATTCTGTTGATCTTGGCGGCCCACATATCACTTTCTCTCAGAGCCGGGGAGCCCCTCCCCCCTGCAACAGAAAAGGGCCCCTGGCAACAGCACAGGCTCCCGGCATCAGCAAAGGGCCAATGAGAAGACAGTAGAGGAGCATGATGGGACATCAAAAACAGTGCTGTCCCCAGAGACAGTGCTGCCCATTGGAAATGGAGGGCTCCAGACTACAATTACTAGTTTTACTAGTGCCCACTCTCTAAATATATATTTTGAAGAATTGACAGAACTGTAGGATGGTGTATAATGGTACTACTGTGCTGTGGGCACTTTAGATATTATGCTATCAAAAGTTCTCCTAGCTACAAAATGGATCTCTACCTTATAGTGGTTCTCTCCTAAGATTTGACGGTACATTGCCCCGTCCATCGTCCCTTTGATGCGGTGCAGTTGTCCTGTTCCCTTAGCAGAAAAACACCCCCAAAGCAGAATGTTTCCACCACCATGTTTGACAGTCGGGATGGTGTTCTTGTGGTCATAGGCAGCATTCTTCCTCCTCCAAACATGGTGAGTTGAGTTGATGCCAAAGACCTCAATTTTTGTCTCATCTGACCACAACACTTTCAACCAGTCCTCCTCTGGACAGGCCTGGACATGTGTTTTCTTGAGCAGAGGGACCTTGCGGGCACTGCAGGATTGCAATCCTTGTCGGTGTAGTGTGTTACCATTTGTTTTTTTGGTGACTGTGGCCCCAGCTGCCTGGAGATCATTGACAAGATCCTCACGTGTAGTTCTGGGATGATTCCTCACTGTTCTCATGATTATTGACACTCCACGAGGTGAGATCTTGCATGGTGCACCAGACCTAGGGAGACTGACAGTTGTTTTGTGTTTCTTCCATTTGCAAATTATTATTATTATTATACAGTATTTATAAAGCGCCAACAGTTCGCTCAGTGCTGTACATTACAAAGGGAGACAGAACATGCGACAGTACGAAAACTATACAATGTGATACATGAGGGGTTCGAGGGCCCTGCTCTTTCGAGCTCACAATCTAGGAGGGAGGGGATAGTGGTACAGGAGGAGATACCTGTGGGGGATGGAGTGGTAGGAAGAGTGGAGGAGGTCGGCAATTAGCAGGGGGTGGGGTAGGCGTCCCGGAAGAGGTGGGGTTTAAGGGTGCACCTAAATGAGAGGAGAGTAGGTGATAGTCTGATGGATTGGGGTAGGGAGTTCCAGAGGATAGGTGATGTCCTGGAGAAATCCTGGGAGGGGGAGACCAGGTAACTAGAGAGAAGGAGGTCTTGAGAGGAGCGGAGTGTGCGTGTTGGGTGGTACTTGGATATTAGGTCAGTGATGTAGTTTGGGGCAGTGTGGTGGACAGCTTTGTATGTCAGTGTTAGGATTTTGAATTTGATCCGTTGTGTAATCGGAAGCCAGTGGAGGGATTGGCAGAGGGGGGTGGCGGAAACGAAGCGGTTGGTGAGGTGAATGAGTCTGGCTGCCGTGTTCAGGATTGACTGAAGCGGGGATAGCCTGTGGTGAGGCAGGCCAGTGAGGAAGGAGTTGCAGTAATGAAGTTGTGATATGATGAGGGAGTGGATGAGCTGTTTAGTGGTTTCTGGGGTTAGGAATGTGCAGACTGATTGCACCAACTGTTGTCACCTTCTCACCAAGCTGCTTGGCAATAGTTTGGTAGCCCAGTCCAACCTTGTGTAGGTCTACAATCTTGTCCCTGACATCCTTGGACAGCTCTTTGGTCTTTGCCATGGTGGAGAGTTTGGAATCTGATTGTTTGATTGCTCCTGTGGACAGGTGTCTTTTATACAGGTAACAAAAAGATTAGCAGCACTCCCTTTAAGAGACTGCTTCTAATCTCAGCTTGTTACCTGTATGAAAGACATCTGGTAGCCAGAAATCCTGCTGAATGATAGGGGATCAAATACTTATTTCCCTCATGAACATGCAAATCAGTGCATCATTTGTTAGACATGCATTTCTGCTGAATTTGTTGTTGCTATTCTGTCTCTCAGTGTTACAATACACCTACCATTCAATTATTAGACCGATCATTTGTTTGTGAGTGGGCAAACATTCATATATAATGTTTGGGGGGTTCTAAGTAATTTTCTAGCAAAAATTACTGATTTTTACTTATAAACAAAGAGTGTCAGAAAAAAGGCACACTGACCCCATATAAAATTTCTGTAGATTTAATTTTTTTTAAAAGTTTGCAGAAAGAAAAGACACAGACAGTGCATATAAAATGTACCGGGAAAAGTAGTAATATTCCATGTATACCTCAGATGAAGTGAATATACCCAATATTTCAATGTCCCATTATACTAAAACATCATATATACAGTATATTCATAATTAATGCAAATACAGTAAAAGAAAAGAAAAGTGATGACAAATAGGAACAGTGAAGGAATAAGGTACAATGTTCTGGGGTATCTAAATCTCTATGTCAAGTGTCTCATCTACTACTAGGGGCTCATTTTAAGGATTAGATTAAGTGGTAGCTGTTCATGCAGGGCAGGGTTAAGTGTCAGGAAATTGTTTTAGGATATAGCAGCTTGAAAATTGTCACTCAATGCTGAGACCCCTGCACTGAAACTAACTGAGAGCATTCTATCCTGCTTGAACAGTACTACACAATGTACTCCATAACTTGATCAGCAGTACTGGTACCAGAGCCACCATCATGGGTGGTTACCCTCTTCATTTCTTCTTTTTCTGTAATGAATGGTTGCATTGTATATTTCATTATCTTTTGTGGGTCTCTGTTGCATATTCCATGTTTAGGAAAGCCAATTGGGAGGTAACTGTCAGAGCTAAAAACTTGCAGTACCATGGTCTGATAGTTTGAAGGTAACTGGGGTAGAAAGAATGCAGTGCCTAAATGCTCGGAATTTGTATTCACTGGAGCTGATCCCCCCCCTCTCCCATTTGGTCCGTGTCTGGAGTACAGCTGGGACAACCTGATCCAGAACCTATTCAATGACATTAGCTCACTCTGGAGCACCATTGTTATGCTTATTATTGCAAGTGCACAGTTTGCAGCTGCTTCTGAGCCTAGAAGATTGCATATGGCTAGGCAGCTGTGCCGTATGCACAAATCAGTACAGAGACTAGCACACTTCTGGCTTTGTAGATGGATGTGCATAAGAACTGGAGAATGGCTCTGCAGACTTCATTGACAATCAAAGAGAAGAATGCCAACACACTCCACTGATTTAACTGCTAATACAACTTCATTGTGGTTATCCTTTTTTATTATTTTTATTATTATTATACAGGATTTATATAGCGCCAACAGTTTGCACAGAGCTTTACAACATGAGGGCAAACAGTACAGTTACAATACGATTGAATATAGGAGGAATCAGAGGGCCCTGCTGGTTATGACTTACAATCTGCTTTCAGTTTTTGTTTTACAGTATATATGTCTTGATGACAATAGAGGCACTCAAGAAACACACTTCAAACTATTCACAAACACATCAACAAGGTACCAGTTCATAGAAGAAAGGTGCATGATATCATCCATGTCCAGTAATGAAGTCCTTCCCTTGAGCCTTGCTAGACCTTAGGTACCATCCTGTTAATATAAAAAATTAAATATACACAGCGCTAATAAATATGTACCAATCTGATATTGTAGAATAAAATAATTCAAGATAATAAATATTATTATTATTATTATTATACAGTATTTATAAAGCGCCAATAGTTCGCTCAGCGCTGTACATTACAAAGGGAGACAGAACATGTGACAGAACAATACCAATACAATTCAAAACATGAGGGGATCAAGGGCCCTGCTCTTTCGAGCTTACAATCTAGGAGGGAGGGGGTGGTGGCACAGGAGGAGATAGCTGTGGGGGATGGAGTGGTAGGAAGAGTGGAGGAGGGAGGCAAGTTAGCAGGGGGTGGGGTAGGCTTCCCTGAAGAAATATAAAATTATATATATATCCCAATGATAGAAAAGCAATCTGTGACAGTTCTGATAATAAATATGAATATAAAGTGATCAATAACTTCCAGTCCGGTGATGGTGTTCTCTGTGCTAAGGTACAAGTGAGTCACCAGGCCATTCTGAGAGATCAGCCTTCATCTTGCCAAGAGTCCTCCCCTGCATCTTCTCTCCTTGGCTCAGCTTCCTCCATACAGGGCAGGACTGCCTCAGGACCACTTCAAAGCAGGTAGGCCCCAGACAGGCTTTTAGGACTAGCACAGAGTTCTCTCCAGCAGCAACTCCTTAGGCCAAGGAAAGAGAGTGAGCACATGGCCTGTCCCAAATATATATATATATATATATATATATATATATCCTCTCCTAGAATGCACCAGTGGCCATGGAACCTCCTACTGGGCTGTCTGGAAGAAATATAAATATTCATAAGTATAGTTGTGCAATCTCATACTATGGCCTGTGGTACCAGTGATGCCAACTGGTGACAGTGAGAAATGCACAATCATGCTGAAATTAGGGGAAAGCCAGATAAATAATTTGTATAATCAGTCTGAACCAACTACGGCCCAGCCAAAAACTAGATTTATATAGTAGCCCCAGTTTAGAACAAAGGGGCTACATTAGGCTGGAGTAATGCAGATAGCAGCACGAATATTGATACAGCCTTAGCCTATCCCAGAGTGAGGGGTTCTAAGGCATGCTGGGTAACTGTATATATTCAGTGAGCACACAGGCTCCGGGTCTTTCCTGGCTAGGAATGCCCAAGCCTGGGGGTGGACACATTGCCCTCCCAGGCAGCTGCTGCCTTAAGCCTCAAGTGGGCTACCTGAGGCCCTGAATTGCTGAGACACGGGTTCTGCTACACTGACTGAGGGTCTCTTGAAGATCTAGTCTGGTATCACGGAGGAAGGTGTCCATTTGCTCTTGGGCCTTGTCAGTACAGACATCCCTAAGGATCTTAGAGACTGTATGCTGTTTAACCCCCTCTGGTGCTAGGATGTCAGCTGCGGGTCTAGCAAAGGAATACCGACTGGTGTTCCGAAGAGCTGATCCATCTACCCGGTACTACTTGAAGGGACGCGGCTCTGGGCTCTAAAGAAGTTACTGCTGTTACTGCTACTGATTTTTGCTACTGCTTAAAGCTGAAGTCCACTGTTTGATTCTAGCAAGGGCTCGGATATAGCTTGTTTGGAAGATTAGACAAGGTCCTCAGTGTACATAGTACCTAATCTGGAGTATCCCACTCACAAAAAATAAAAACAACAAAAACAACACCTCTACAGACTGATTATTGGAGAAACTAATGAATGAGCTTATGTTCTGGCTGCCGGGTGAAATATTTTGGGAGGACCTGGGCAGTATTCCTGAGGTTCCTATGGGAGAAGCGCTACACATATTCAGTACATCGCTTCAATACATGCGCATTTCCACTTGTTTTATTGCTTTACACATGCTGCAAATACAGAATGATGTACCAGAAATATAATGTGCTCCTACCTTCTTCTTTGACATGACAACACAGTGTATTTTTAGCCTTAGCATGTGTTGTCAGCCCTGCCTATTTCATTACTAGTGAATTATAAAAACCACAGACACCCCCCCACACACACACACACCCTGCCTATTTCATTACTAATGCATTACAAAAACCACAGACACACACACCCTGCCTATTTCATTACTAATGAACTACAAAAACCACAGACACCCCCCTCTCCCCACACACACACGCATGCACACACACACTGCCTATTTTGATAAACTCTCCTAATGTGCAAACTAGAAGCATAAGAAGTTATCAGCTCACAAGTTTCCTGGCAAAGTCAATAAGTATAAGTACTGTATATAACAATATGCTTTCAAATGTATGTTTAGCAGACCAAAAGGGAACAAATACTAAAACTTCAATCTGAGGGTTTACATACACTTTTCATTTGGTGCATAGGTTTCTTTGCTAATAATATTGGTAAATACTGTAGGTGCCAAAGCTACCGTATCTTGACATTTTTTACATGATAGGGTATCTATCACTGGCATTAGGGCCTGTTTTGAGGCTCTTTTGTTCATGTCAGAACTGCTTCTATACCTATGGAAGTCTATTGGAATGCAGAAGGTGATTGAAGTAGGCCAGACACAGGTTAAAAGGAGGCAGCCACAGATAAAATGCACCTGTCACGGAATTCTGAAAGATCTCAGAAATGTCTCAAACTGATGTTAAACCATGTCGCATTTGCCCATTGAAACTAGCACAAAGACCATTGACCCAGATCCTTATTACTACAGTTGTAATATAATATAGTGTTAATCCACATAGCAATATAAATCCCACTTGAGTTTTGTGTTCCACCCAAAAGGGGAAGTTTAGCTTTAAAAGAGAAGTATGGGGTTAATTTTTTCCCCCCATTATACTTACTTAGGTGGAGGAAGCATTGGTCCGATGCTTCCTCTTTCCCCCACCGGCTTTAAGGTTGAGAACTCAGCGATCACATGATCGCTGATCACCGAGTTCTCCTCTCCACTCTGAGCAGAAAGCGGGACTGTCAGTCACCTCTGTCTGCTCAGCCCCTTCCCCCCAGTGCTCACTGGAGCACTGGGCTGTGGAGAGGGTGGAAATGGCTTGCTCAAGCTCTCAGTGCTTCACTGTGAGACTGAGCTAGGTTCCGCTTTCCCCAGTCTGGACCGGTTGAGTGAAGTCAACCGACAGTGGACTTCAGTCCGCTGACAGCTGAAAATAGGTCACAGGAGTGCCGAACGAACTGCACTTCTATGATTGCCATGAGAAGTACAGTCAAATGGGCTTTGACTGTACTTCTTCTTTAAGTACTGGTCCCTTGCTACCCCTGCAGAATTGACTCCTTTGGGGGGCAGTGGGGGAAAGGGTACTCAATTTTGACAGGTACCAGCTCCCACTCCTGCTCTGACCACATAGGTGATTGGAAGCAGAAGTTGTCCTCCTCCCTCCCCATAGTCTTCTGAGATACTTTACAGGTCCCAGAAGACTATGGGACCATTCACAATGTGCAGCACTACTCGCAATACTCGTGCATGCGCAGTGGGCACCTGGCTGTGAATCCACAAGCTGTCCCACACCAGGGAGAGAGAATTGGCCGGTGAACCCGGCGGTGCGAACACACTGCTTACAGTCTAAGAGTTTTTAGATTTAGTAAGTATGTATGTGGTGAAGTTTAATTGTGCCAAAAATTTGTGTCCTATCATTTCTAGCACTGTAGTTCCTACACCAAACACAACTGAATCCATTTTTGAAAAACTAATATTCCATATCCGAGTGGATAGGTGGAGAGTTTTGAAAATCATATAGAAAACCTGTGTATTGTATGTGTGTAAAACAATTTCTGTTCAGTAATTAGTCCAAATGTTTATTCTTTGTCTATCATGCAGTGGTAGTGTAAGGGACCGCCTGACAGCACCTCTATCAGTCCCCCGGTAGAGCCTCCCCAGCGTGCGGAGTCTAAGCACCGGAGCACTTGTTCACCAGGGCCCCTGATGGTGGGGATGGACTTGGAGCGCTCCGGTACCAGGTCGCAACTACCAGGTATCTCCAACAGGGGTAGAGGAGTCTGACAGGGGCTCCAGAGAGCTAGGAGTCTGATGTAAGGGAGCCTAGTGATCCCTGCGTGGTGGATGGATGGATGAGCTAAATCAGAGTCATGCAGGCTGGGACGGTAACTAGAGGATCGGTAAGGTACAAAACGGTATGCAAAGGATAGTCGGGTCACACGCAGGGTCAATACCAGGAGGTCAGATCTAAACGGGAACATCCGGGAGCAGAGTCAGGCAAGCCAAGGGGTCAGGACGGGAGAAGGCAACAAGGTCAAAACAATCCAGATCAGAAGTACTCACACACAGGTAACAGGATACAAAGACCATTCGGCAACAAGTGTCTGCGCAGGGCTAGCTCAAATAGCCCGCCCTGCACCTGACAGGCGTAGCCTGGGTCCCAGTGCCTGCCTAGTACTGTCCAGACGACGGGTGCGCCTGGGTCCTAGTGCCCTGCCACCTATATGTCTTGGCAGACACCTACGCATGTGTAGACCCATGCGTCGCGATGGTTCCTGACAGGTAGCCTACATTCACCATGTCCTTGTTATTAATTAGCAAAAGGTAGGGATCAGCAGACACACAGTAATTAGACATGTACCCAGTGACCCTGGCTTGTGAACACATTTCAGGGGAAAATACTTTGCATAGCTCTATAATATTCAATTGCATCTGTACTGTTAACCAGAAGTTGTGGATGCCCATTTGGTACGCAGGCAAAAAATACCAATTCTCAAGGCTCTGCCATATACTTTAAAATGTGGAATAGCCTATTTTTGGTTTTGTAATGGAGTGAGACATACATACAGTACATCTCCTGGCAAACAGGAAAAATTTGATGGCTCTTGATAGGCTGCATCTGTACTATATATAAACCAGCCGTTCTGGATGCATAGTTGGCTCACAGGCTTAAAGTGGTTCTAAAGGCTTAAGGTTTTTTACCTTACCTTATTGTAATCTCTGCACCTTCTGTAATCAGGATCAACATCGCTGACATTGGTTTCTGCTGCCTGTCAATCGAATCCAGTGATGAGGGAGTGAAGGGCAGGGCCAAGCCATGCTATTTGTATCTATGGATGCAGGTAGAGCAACGTGGCTTGAGATCGGCACGAGTGCCCGCATAGAAAGCTGCTTGTATGGGGACACTCACCAAAGAGGAGGAGTCAAGATTGCTAACAGGGAAAGCCAGAAGAGGAAGATCAGGGCTGCTCTGTTCGATACCACTGCATAGAGCAGGTGTTTGTTATTTTAAAAAAAGAAGGTTTACAATCACTTTAAAGGAATAATTTGCCTGTTCCATCCAATATCCTAGTACCTAATCCATTAGGAAAAAAACATAATTTTTTTTATTTTTGATGAGGTTAGACATTCATATATTTTTTCTCTTATAGCTCAACTACTTTCTCCAGCCAAGGTTGTCAACCACCCCATATCCCCCAGCGAATGACCCTTGGCCTACTTTTCATGCAATTTTTAATATTTATCCTTTCCAAAGTCTTCAGGATGGTCATGTGATGCCACAGGGTCTTTCTCCATTCCACTTTGAGCTGGAAGAGCCTAAGTGATGACATCAGCACTGCTCTCTGCACCAGTATATTGTAAATAAAGGACACCATTCGGGATGCACCCATGATGCTTTGCATCCATATTGAGTCCTCAGTCTTTTGCTGGATATCATTTAACCTGAAAGACTGAGGACATACTGTGCCAAAGAAAAAAGACGGTGATTGACGGTTTTTGACGGGTAAATATAACAGCTTGAGCCGCTTTGTTTTTAACATAGGCCGAGTGATATTTTTGATAAAAAATTAGCCCAGAATTGGATTTCAAGAAGGCACTAATCTACTTTGTACCCATTTAGTGGAGGTCTGTTTAGTTCCTTTTATCCCACCATGGCTTCTCTAGGTTTATTGTCTCAAACAGATTTCATAAATAGATGGGCAGTACTGATGTCTGTATAAATACTCTGGGGAAAACTTCCCCTAGAAGCAAACCTCTTAATAGAGAAGAATTTATGCATCAGGTTTTCACTGTACAGAACCATCCTGGGATGTTATTTAAACCTTCGGTTTCTGCTGAATGGACACCAATTAGTAATGAAGCACAGGAGCATTCTTGCTCAGTCACGTAATTTAAACATGCAACCGCCAAACGAGCTCATTATGATTAATGTAATTATTATCATGCCATTATAAGATTATGTTGTGTAAAGACGAGGCACCTTTGCTCTCGACTACATTAAATACTTTCATAATCCTTCTCATTGCTCTGCCACCTCTTTTTAACACTGCTAACATTTGCCTCTCAGCATGGGAGTACATTTGCTTAGTGTGAGTTTCTTCAAACATAGTGTGTTTTTATAGATAACCGGGGTTAGGAAAGTCGTATGAGAATGGATGTTATTTCCCGTAATGGGGATGAAAGTTTTTTCTTTCCCATTATAAAAGCAATTTATACTTTCTTACATAGGCATATTTAAAAAGATGCATTACATACTTAACATAGCACTGAACTAATAGTTCTTCAGCACTGAATTGCATTCTGGGAACTCTTATATTTAAGTGCTCTGTACAGTTATGGCGGCACTGACTTTGACCTAAAAGCAGGCATGCCACCTGGTATAACCAGAACAATATGGGCTTGTCAGTAACATCTAATGGAGTCACTGAGCAAATGGGTCAACAGTGAACTTATGCAGTGTATATTTAATATGATAATGAGGCAGTTTAATTTGGTCTATATCCCAGTAGTTATTGTCCTTCAAGAAAGCAGAATGCTAAGAGCTCAATATCTAAAACGAACCATAGCTTTAAAGAGAACCAATCACCATTTCCAATTAATAATAAACTAAATTTTCATTAGAAGTATCAGACTGTATCTTATCTTCTGCCTGAGCTCAGTACTGTTGTGAGGATTACGCAGAGGAAAACTCAAGCTCTTAGTTACCTAAGGCCTTGTTCACAGGAGCATCAGAGGGGCAGTGAAAAGTTGATCCACATTTTTATCCCTTCTCCCAAAAGGCAAAGGCACAGAGGGCAGCAGGCTGTGAAGATGCAAGCAGGCACAATTGGCTACCCACAGTTAAAATACCAGTGCCAGGGACCCAAAGAGCAGTGAAGAAAGTGTTGCGGGTGAGCATGACGCTGGATCCCTGAACAGGTGAGTGGCTACAGTTTTGGTAGCTACAGACTTTTAATTTTCACACGGGGGACTGAAGAACCTCTTTAACATTGCTGGTGGACATGTCTGTAAACATTGCCATGGTTGTGTTGCAGCAAATTTTATACTGCTGACAAACATGCCTTATTCAAGCAATTGCAATGCAACCTCATCTACTGAAAGTGGTTTTGGTACATTAGCATTCCCCCCCAAAAAAAGTTGCCCAGGAGGCAGCATAATGACTTCAAACCACTTGTCAACAGACATTGAAAAGTGGTCCATGGCAAATCACTATTCAGAGCTGTCAAAACCCCACTGCCCATGTGAACTAGGCATTTGAAAGCTTGGATAGGGTATCACATATGAGTCCTGGGTTTAGGCAACAGATGAGTCAACCACAATGGTGGTTTTTATAATGCATTGAATTTCTGCTTTGAAAGGAAAAGAAACAAGTGAATAACAGAACACAAACCATAGCTTGAGAGGTACAGCTGCACTATTATTTTTATTATAATTCCTTAACAGCTCTATTTAAGACATTGACTGAATTCTTGCTAAAAATTCCAACCTCTAGTTTATCATTTTTAAATCCTGACATTTTTATAGTGGATGCTTGTGTTCTATGAAGGTGAGTACACACAAATGTCCACTTTTACCTAAAAGGAGCAATAAGCTTTCAGTCAACAATTTGGTAAACACCTAAGAGGTATGTCAAGTCACCTGCTCCTGTTCTCACTGACCATAATGCTTGTAGCAATATGTTATATGCTGTGTATGGCCTCTAGGGGTCTCACTACTTAGATATTGGTACAACTGTGTTATTGCCTCTCTTTGGTTGTAGTTCTAAGCAGACACATGTATAATGGCAGCTAGAAGCACCTAATAAAATGTCTCCTGTTAACTACAGTGTGTGAGCACCTGAGCAGGATCGACTAACAGAACAATGCTCATGTAATGCTACATATTAGTAGGGGATCCGTGAGACTGTAGAGTCATGTTAAAGAGACTGAGTAAGGCTGCTCTCGGGTGTACAGACACCTGAGTAGGCCTTAAAGTATAACTAAAGACAAAACTTTTTTTTTTCAGTTTTGGATAGAGTGGATGTGGATTAGAACACATCTCAGTTTATATTGCTGTCTGTGCCCCTGTTATGGAGATTCACTCTCTATTTTTCTGTTTTACAATTTATCATTGAAAGTAAAAGAAAATCCCAAATTTTGGGTTTTCCCTAGAAAAGTAATAGGGGACTCAAATTCTGGTGACCTCAGGGTCCCTTAATTTTCAGGGATTTGCTCTCACTTCCTGTCTGGCTATGGGACAGGAAGTGAAGGTAAATCTCCACAATGGCATACAGATGGTGAAAAAAAATCTGACAGGGGTTATAACCCTCCCTTGTTCTATCCAAAATTAAAAAAAATAGGCCTATAGTTCTACTTAAAGTAATTGATCGCTTACCAAAAATCAGATTCTTTTGCCCCTAAAGCTAGCCTTGAATAGCAGTCAACCCTGAGGGCATGATCTGACAGCAAATTATGTAGGTGAAGAAACTCACAGGTAGAAACAGAACATTTTTTGCTAGCTAATAAAATGTTTAGTTGTTTATTAAATAAAATGTCATTTCATTTCAATTTAATCTACTAAAGTTTTACCAGTTGCTGCATCAGTGCTGCATCATTGGAAATAGGAACCTGTTCAATCCATCAAGTTCAGCTTTCAGCCCATTGTTTTCTTAAGAAAAAGGTACAAAGCCTCATCTGAGCAGTAACTGTTTAAAAATACATGTAAAATGCTCTCTATATATTGTTTTCTACAAGCTTTGTTTAGCAGCATGTCCTAGATTTCTGAAAGGTTCTGAGCTTTTAGCACTCCTTCCAATGCATGCTCCTTGTTGTAAATGTAGGTCAATTTGTTTGTCGTATCTTGAGAACAATTCATTTCAAGCCTCTGTCCTTTCTGGGAAATACACAAAGACATTAGGACCTTGGTAAAATAAAGACATCATTGCAATAAATATGAGATAAATACAGCCATTAATGGCTCCGTAGAAGATAAAAAAAAAAAGCGTTGCCTTATATAAGAGTATAGTTATCTTTGTTTTGTTTTTTTATTTTTAGTATGTTTTGCTGAACAATCCATTAAGGGTCCATTCACAAAGCCAATTTGGGCTGTTCATTACCAAGAATCAAGGGGACTGATGAGCAACCCCTGAAAAAGACAGTTGGCATCCAGGGTCACTCATCAGAAATACCTGTGCATGCCCTCATCAGAGAAACACTGATTCTTGGTGGCATACAGCCTAAATCAGCTGTCTGAATGAGCCCTGAGACTCAAAATTCTTATTTTGGTAAATTAACTAACTGGCGTGTGCCACATGAACAAAACAGATAGACCTGTTTAGTTAATTATGGACATCATCTGGGAGATGGTGGCTCCCAGAACCATCTTCACATCTTTTGGGTTTCTGCACAAGGGAGGATTTTGCAGATAAAAAAAAACATCCATACCCAAGATGGGGGCTCCTCTACTTTCTTTCTCTTTATCCCTCTCCCCTAACACCCCTACCTGAACCCAGACTCCTGCCCTAACCCTCTCCTCCTCTTTATTTATTTATTTTGCTCCTTTTTCTTCCATCTCGGTGTCTTTCTCTTTCCCTTTTTCCTTGTCCCCTAGATAAACAGGACTTGCCTATTGCAGGATCTTTTACTGTTTGAAATAATTTGGATGGCGGCCCCTGGTGCCCCCCATCTCTTTTATGGATAATTTTGCTTTAGGGCCATTGTCATTACTCCCTACCCTTTCTCCCTTTATAAATGACTCACTGATATTCCATTTATGATCAAGTTTACGCAACACTCCTGGATCACAAAGGTGATTGAAGACACCAGGGGTCTTTGTTAAATGTTTGGGTTGCCAAGGGGGAGAATAGGAGATTATATGAGCCTTTCCCTTGGATCTAGATGGTCTTTCAGGGAAGGTAAAAACTCTCTTGTCTAGTTAGTTTAAGTTTGTTAATCTTCGCTTTCTTATATGGTACACTTCTTACTTTGCTGATAATCATTTTTTTCATTGTCAGGTGTATGTTCTGGATGTATTCATGTACATCTTGATGTACTTGTGAGGCAACTTCAATTAAACTTAATTTGAAAAAAAAACATGCATTAAAAAAGCAGACTTACTCTTATGGGAAGGTTGTTATTGAAATGAATGGTCTGGAGACAGGATCTCTTTAACAGTAGAAACAAAATAATCAAAATAATTCCTTTGCCAGAAGTGTTTTTCTGTTCATGATTTTACAATTTTAGTTGATAAGGATAATCAAAATCAAGCAACTCTAAGTTTTATCTTTGTTGAAGAATTAAAGTATTATGTTTGGTTGTGAATTCTTACAGAGAAATCTGGGACTGAGGCACAACCATGGTGCAACCTCAGTAATATAGCTGGAGGCAAACTCACTTTTGTTGGTAGCTAACTAAAAGCAACATATGTACTTGCATGTAGAGAGCGCAGACCTTCACCACATGGCACAGTACTGCCAAGCCAGGCAGCAATTGGCTGTGCTGCAGATGGGCAAATCACAGGATTCAGCAGTACTTTTAACAGTCAAGAGAACAGCCGACTGTATTTGGGTTAAAGAAAACATGAACTGTGGAAGCTGCTTCTAGAAAATGCAAGCAAAGGGCAGAGGACTAGTCATTGGTGTTACTTGAAGGCTGATTTTTTTTCCCCATTCCTAGCTTACCGTGACTTATTTTACTTGTTTTTTTTGTGGAGGTGGCTATCTTTCTAGAAGCAGAGCTTTTATTCCCTATGTCAGAACTACAATCCTGATCATTTGTTATCCAATAACTCATGGTGCAATAATCAAAAGGCAGCAGGAGAGGAGGAGAAATCACAGATCCACCGACTAGATACAGCAGGAGTCGGGAGATCTTTGCTCTGCAGGTCCTCATGTACAGCTTCCTCTCCAGCATGGAGAACAGTGAGCAGCACAGTAGTAACATAAATCTCACTCTAGATCAGGTAAGACTAGCAGTCAAAGGCAGCAGTGTATCTCTATCAGCAGATAGCTAAAGTTCAAGGCACAAGAGTGTCTAGGCACAGGAAGAACTATTTTTCAGGAGAAATTCAGGACAAAAGGTAAAACCTTTAGGGTACTGCTGTGGCACTACTTTGGCTCAATTACCATTATTAGATGTTCCTAATAATGTAGCAAATCTTGACTTTTTCAGTTTAAATCCACTTTAAGAAGGTGATAATAATAGCATAATAAGCTCCTAGTATTTCACATTATCATGTGACCAAACTCCAACAATTCTTTTTCTTGTGAAAAGAATTTAAGGAATGTCACATCCCATATGTAACACACCCATTTGCCAGATGAGTCAAAGAAAAGATGCAACATGGATGGAAGATGCTTCAATGCCTACAGTTCTCCACAAGATATCTCTCCTTCTATAGCCGCTATAGTTTCATCGTATAAAAAGTAAATACATCAAAGCCAGCTTTGATTCCTCCAAACCCTGATGCAATCTGGTAGCAGAGTGACTCAGTTCAGTAATATGTTTGAGCTGAAAAGAGACCCGTCTCCTTACAAGCCAAATCATAGTCAGATTTGTAATCCAAATAATTTTCAAGCTGCATTTTCTTGATATGCTTCACCTACCATCTGTCAGGCATCCCAGCCATCCAAATACGGGCTAAAAAAATGTTGAAGCCTGCAATGCAAAAGCAAAAAAAAAACATTTTATGCCATATGCAGCTCATTAAATGAGAGGAACTGGAAAACACAAGGAATGATACAAAATATTTTATATATTCCCATGAATGTACATATTTCTCATTTCCACACTTGTATTTATAGCTATTAAAAATCAGATACATTAAACATGGTACGTTTTTCTAATTAGCCTGTTTTCAAGTGTTATGTCACATCTACGTTATGTCCAAGTTCCAGTATTCCTGTGTTTGATTCAACAGATTGACAAACTTTATCTTTGTTAAAGTGACTGTCATAGCAAAATTTTAAAAAATAACATATGCAGTACATCTCAGCAATACGTGTCCTGCAATCCATGTTTTTTACCTTTACAGACCCTGCTCTGTTAGCAATGCACTCAGCTCTTAAGTTCTTTTGTGGATTGACAATGCAAGGCTTTTTTGTGGACCAAGTTTTGTCAGTCCTGCCAATTTCTTTTTACTAACCTATCCAGACCCCCCTACTCTCCTTATTTGTACTACATAGACACGACTTAAACCGGCCATACATGGATTGAAATTTGGCTGGTTCAGTAGGGACTATCTGACTTTCGATCCATGTATGGGTAGGCTGTCGGAATACAAAGGATCAGCGGGAGTATTCCCTTATCCATATCAAGTGTGTGGATAGGGGAATCTAGTCATTTTTCTATCATTCAACCCGCTGGTTAAAATGAAAAAAAAAATCATATATGGTCCGCCTTATTCTGTAGTCCAAGATATCCTAGATTGTAAGCTCCAAGGAGCAGGGCCCGCCTATCCATCTTGTATTGAACTGTATTGTTGCTGTATTGTCTCCCGTTATATTGTAAAGCGCTGAGCAAACTGTTGGCGCTATATAAACCCTGTATAATAATACTAATAGCTAGCAGAGCTAATCTGACACCTTGAGATCACAGGAAGTGTGCAGAGGACACAGGACAGTTCTGAATTTCTGATATGACCAACAGGTATTTTTTGTATTTTTTTTGCATTTATTGAACAGATACAACTAAAAGCTTTCGGTGGTATATTTAACAGACCAAATTGTAGCAATGAAAGATATGTTGCGGGGAAGTTGCAAAGCATGTAGAAAATTCAGTAAGTTGTGGAAAGAGATGGCCAGCAGACAGGCGACACTCTCAACATGAAAGGAGGTAAGGAGGAAGCTTATCTTGGATTGTCAAGTATAACTATTGTTTGTATTGCTGATGTTATAAAAGGAAAGTGTATGCTGTGACCATACATAGTCTTTAAAGCGGTTCTAAAGGCTCAAGGTTTTTTACCTTCATACATTCTATGCATGAAGGTAAAAAACCTTCTGTGTACAGCAGTATCTCCAGCCCCCTCAATACTTACCTGAGCCCCATCGAGATCCAGGCATGTGTATGACAACCTTGGTTCTGCCTCCTCATTGGCTGAGACAACAAGCGAGAGTCATTGGCTCCCGTTGCAGCCTATCACCGTCAGTCAGCCAATAAGAAGAGAGAGGAGGCGGGGCCAAGCCACAGCTCCGTGTGTGAATAGACACACGGTGCAACGGGTGAGCCCATAGCAAACTGCTTGCTGTGGGGGTACCCGACAGAAAGGAGGAGCCAGGAGAGCCTACGGGGGACCCAAGAAGAGGAGTATTCAGGCTGCTCTGTGCAAAACCACTGCAGTATAGACATGTTTGTTATTTTACAAAAAAAAGAACCTTCTGAAAACGTATTATTATTATTATACAGTATTTATAAAGCGCCAATAGTTCGCTCAGCGCTGTACATTACAAAGGGGGACAGAACATGTGACAGAATACCAATACAATGCAAAACATGAGGGGATTGAGGGCCCTGCTCTTTCGAGCTTACAATCTAGGAGGGAGGAGATAGTGGTACAGGAGGAGATAGCTGTGGGGGATTGAGTGGTAGGAAGAGTGGAGGTCGGCAAGTTAGCAGGGGGTGGGGTAGGCTTCCCTGAAGAGATGGGTTTTCAGGGTGAGCCTAAAGGAGAGGAGAGTAGGTGATAATCTGATGGGTTGGGGCATGGAGTTCCAGAGGATGGGTGACACCCTGGAGAAGTCCTGGAGGCGGGCATGGGAGGAGAAGACCAGGGAACTAGAGAGAAGGAGGTCTTGTGAGGAGCGGAGTGTGCGTGCTGGGCGGTACTTGGATATTAGGTCAGTGATGTAGTTCGGGGCAGTATGGTGGACAGCTTTGTACGTCAGTGTTAGGATTTTGAATTTGATCCGTTGCGCAATCAGAAGCCAGTGGAGGGATTGGCAGAGGGGGGTGGTGGAAACGGAGCAGTTGAAAAGGTAATGAGTCTGGCAGCCGTATTCAGGATCGACTGAAACGGGGATAGCCAGCGGCGAGGCAGGCCAGTGAGGAGGGAGTTGCAGTAGTCAAGTCGTGCTATGATGAGGGAGTGGATGAGCTGTTTAGTGTTTTCTGGGGTTAGGAACTGGCGTATTTTGGCGATGTTGCGGAGGTGGAGTCTGCATGAGTTAGTTAAAGATTGGACTTGGGGCTGGAAGGATAGGTTGGAGTCCAGAATGACACCAAGTACTCTGGCCTGCGGGGCGGGTTTGATGGTATTATATCCAACATTCACACTAAAATGTGTCATTTGCCATATTTACATGAACACCCAGCACTTCCAGATGAAGGTAAACTAAAACAATGCAACCCATGTTATCTATTTATGGGATGATATTGGTCAATGTTTATAATATGGAACAACTGTTTCTACCTCAGATATCATCCAGTGGTCAAATGAGTGAGTCCCTTTCTACTAACCATTCCCAGATGTCTATGGACATGTTTAGTGTAATTGGTTAAATTCTGTTTAAACTGGTAACCTTGAAAACTTGTATATACCTATTCTATCAATGGGTACAAAACTGTCACAATTCAGCCTTAATCCACTAAGTCTTTTTTTAAATACAATTTTATTTCTTATATCCTGAGCAAAATGTAAGAAATAATTGCAAATATAGCTACTCTTTGGTAAACTAGCAATATTAATTGGTTTTGTATTTACTAATGATGGATGGATTTGGCACTACCACAAATAACAATAATACTATTACAAAATATATAATTTTAAGTAACAACATTATATATTTGAAGGCCTTATTCCCATTTGCCATAGGAATGATTAATGTTCTCTTCCCTTAAAAGCAGACATGATGGTAACCTAATTATGAAGAGCTATTTTGGAACTATTAAATGGTTCATGATTTGCAAGTCAAAATGCTCAAGTCCTCATGGGTCCTTTCAGCAATTTTGTTTTCCTGGATCATGCAAAAGATTTACACCAAAATGTTCAGGTATGTGCAATTATTGTATTACCTGATCAGTTTCTTCCCAGTTTAGAGTTATTAGCAATAAAACACAGTGAACCAGACTAAAATGTCAAATCTGTAAATTTTTTCCTGGTGTTGATATATCATAAAGCACTCTCCCCAACTACACTAGTATTGGAATATTATGCAGCACACTCACTAAAATAAATATTCGTTTTTTTCCCCAGTAGAACTTGCATCTTTGTATCCCTACCAAATGTAACATTATTCAAAATAGAAATGTGCCTATAGGCCCCAGAGTAAAAAGATGACTTATTTCCCTGTATAGAAATGCTATTTTTTTTCCTCATCATCAATAAAAGTACAGTTATCTCATAAAAGCGTATTTATACAATGTAACTAAATTCTAGCCCACGTTGAGACAAAAAAAAGAAGAAAATGTTCTTTTTGAAAGTGGTGATCCTCAAAGGGGGTTATACTTTGTGGCAAAGGTTGTGTGCTTTGGCTCTAGTTATAGATAACCAGCACAGCCACTATTGCAGCCACATAAGTACCCGTGTAATCACATGGGGGTCAATGTGGACAGAAGTCAGGTAGCCCAGTTGCAACTTTGTACTTTTCTTTTTTTGATAGATAAAGGCTGGCACTTCGGTGAGGGTTAGCTCACCTTTTCAAAACTCTTTACACCCTCCCCACTCCCTGGTCCCCATTTTAATTACCTCCATGGGCGATGAGTGTTCAGTGCCCACTCTTCTTGCCCATCTTTCTGTAGGGCTTCTAGGATGAAACATAATGATTCTGATTGGTCAGCACCAACACCTGCCATTTTTAACTAATCTGGATCACTCTGATGCATCCCTGAAGCCCTACAGAAACGAAGGTAAGAAGAGTGGGAATTTCAAATCCGTGGACTGCTACAATGGCTAATTTAATAATGATAATGAAGAAAAAAACTCTCAAGTACCATGTACTGCCTGTTGTTATGCTGTGCTGTATGTTAGGATATTTAAAAATAAAGAGAGGTTGCATTTAAAGTGAAACTGACTTTGCCTAAAGAATTTCTGAAGTAGCAATAGTACTAAAGTGCCTAAATATCTGTGTTAATCCTCATATCACCCTGTGGAGCCCCTTCCATCCTAGATCCAGGCTGTACACAGGGCCTTGACTTCTTCCAAGAATAAGCCTTGCCCCTTTTTTTAGTGTGTTCACCTGTCCATGACCACTAACCTTACCTATCCAGAGCAAAGTGATAGTGTCTTTGAAAAGCCACCCCACCTACCTACTGATACTCACTTTACCAACATTTTCTCTTGCTCCATTCTCTATTGCAGCCATGTTGGCTGTGTCAGGCACTAGAGGGAATGGTGAAGTCACTTCCTTTATGTCAGAGTGCTTGAGCCCAGCACTTTGCTGCTAGACCCAATCATTATCACATTCAAGGAGGTCACATGCTTCCCCATACCCAGAAACACTGGGTATTGCTGCTGGCTGTGATGAAGGAAAGAGGTATGGGGCAGTACTAGCAAGATGAGTATCTGTCATTGGAGTCTTCCTTTGCAAAGACACTGTCACTTTGCTCTAAATAGCCAAGGTGACACTTAACCTCTGCCTCACTGAAGCCCTAAGGCTGGATTCATACTTTTTATATGCATTTTTAGATGCATTATCAACAATTTTGTCTTGAGCTGCCATTAATATGCCCTATGACACACACATCAAAACATGAACAGCACATGTCAACACATCACACTGGTGTAAATAATAGTTAACCTGTTTACATGCGTTGACATGTTAAACACTATAAGGGCTCATGTACACTGCAGCTGCTAAACTGACATTCAGAAGCTGTTGAGCATTTTTTTCAGCAGCCCCTGAACTCTCCTTTATGTTTTCCTATGTGTCCATGTACACATAGTCGTTTACAGTCATTTACAACACACCAAAATTGCGTTCAGGAGTAGATTTTACTGACGTTGCAAACGCCAAACACTTGTAAATGCGTGTAAACACGGTTAACCACGTTTACAAGCATTTGCATTTAGACACGTTTTTTGACAGGTCCATATCCAGATGCTGTCCAGAGCCTTTTTTCTTCATCAAAAATGCATGCAAGGCATTTCCCATGTATTCAAATGGACCCAGTACACCAGCGCAGTCAGTTCCAGGTTTTGCATGAAGGAAAAAATTGTAGAACGTGCTACATTATGCTCATGATGGGATTCATAGTGAATACAACCAGAAAAGATAGGTCATCTCAACACATACTGCTCTCTCTGCTTCTGCTCTCTCTATTTCTCTCAAAATGTCTGAAATAGTTAATTATGTACTATTTTTCAGTGCATTCTGGGCATTTGAGAGGGTCCCCTGAGGTTATCTTTTAAAAACGCTTCTAAATGAAACACGCATAAACGCGTATAAACGCGGTATGCAGACCCGGCTAAACTGATGTTTTTTAACCTACGTTTTCTAGCAGTCAGTTTCCAGTGGTCAGAAGAGTTTTCCAAACGCCCCGTGTACATGAGCTCTAAAAATGTATAGGTCTGAATGGGTCAACCATTAACTTTCCATAACACAACCCGTAGAGTATTTGTAAACCCAAATCACAAAGATCTCATACAGGCTTTAAGAAATCAATGTAATTTCAAAAGTATTTTTTTAATATTTGTAAATCTGCAGCTTTTTAAAGTAATATCTGGCAATCCTGCCATGGAGATCCTTGTTTAGGTATTTGCTGTTATTGGGTGATAACTAGAGATGAGCGAATCGAACATGACGAAGTGGAATTCGTTCCGAAGATTTGGAAAAATTCTATTCGCGACGAATCCGAAGATTAGCAAACTTCGGATGCACGAATCGAATTTTCCCAAAAATGGCGGCGACATGTGTGGCCACGGAGAAAATGGACAGAGAAGATGGGGCGGGGATCTCTGGGAAGGCGCGCAGACAAAGCGCGCTGACCCATAATGCATTCATGACATGTGATCGCATTAGCCAATCAGCAGCCAGCCAGCACTATAAATCGCGGCCATCTTAGAATTCTCCATTAGCCTCCGGTCATTCAAGAGAGACAGACCTGTGTGTATTAAGGGACAGAGTTAGGGCCACAGAGACTTTAGGGCCACAGAATCGTTACTCAGGGACAAAGAATCGTTACTCAGGGACACAGAATCGTTACTCAGGGACACAAAATCGTTACTCAGGGACACAAAATCGTTACTCAGGGACACAGAATCGTTACTTAGGGCCACAGCTATCAAAGAATCGAAAATTTAAAGTGACATACACCCTTTTTTTTTTTGGTGGCTGTCGTGCACAGTTGGTGCTGCAGTTTGCCGATTGTGCAAAATAAACTGACTTTCTGCTTCACAACCACTATTGTACGTTCAAAGAGTTAGATCCATTTACACGCCGGCTGGCGGTAATATTTTTTGGGTGATTAGTGCATTCCAGTGACATAAACGTACAGTTTCCAGCCAATGGCAAGCTGCAATTGACCGATTGTGCTAAATAAACTGACTTTCTGCTTCACAACCACTATTGTACGTTCAAAGAGTTAAATCCATTTACACGCCGGCTGGCGGTAATATTTTTTGGGTGATTAGTGCATTCCAGTGACAGAAACGTACAGTTTCCAGCCAACGGCAAGCTGCAATTGACCGATTGTGTACAATAAACTGACTTTCTGCTTCACAACCACTATTGTACGTTCAAAGAGTTAGATCCATTTACACTCCGGGTGGCGGTAATATTTTTTGGGTGATTAGTGCATTCCAGTGACATAAACGTACAGTTTCCAGCCAACGGCAAGCTGCAATTGACCGATTGTGCTAAATAAACTGACTTTCTGCTTCACAACCACTATTGTACGTTCAAAGAGTTAAATCCATATACACGCCGGGTGGCGGTAATATTTTTTGGGTGATTAGTGCATTCCAGTGACATAAACGTACAGTTTCCAGCCAACGGCAAGCTGCAATTGACCGATTGTGCTAAATAAACTGACTTTCTGCTTCACAACCACTATTGTACGTTCAAAGAGTTAGATCCATTTACACGCCGGGTGGCGGTAATATTTTTTGGGTGATTAGTGCATTCCAGTGACATAAACGTACAGTTTCCAGCCAACGGCAAGCTGCAATTGACCGATTGTGCTAAATAAACTGACTTTCTGCTTCACAACCACTATTGTACGTTCAAAGAGTTAAATCCATATACACGCCGGGTGGCGGTAATATTTTTTGGGTGATTAGTGCATTCCAGTGACATAAACGTACAGTTTCCAGCCAACGGCAAGCTGCAATTGACCGATTGTGCTAAATAAACTGACTTTCTGCTTCACAACCACTATTGTACGTTCAAAGAGTTAGATCCATTTACACGCCGGGTGGCGGTAATATTTTTTGGGTGATTAGTGCATTCCAGTGACATAAACGTACAGTTTCCAGCCAACGGCAAGCTGCAATTGACCGATTGTGCTAAATAAACTGACTTTCTGCTTCACAACCACTATTGTACGTTCAAAGAGTTAAATCCATTTACACGCCGGGTGGCGGTAATATTTTTTGGGTGATTAGTGCATTCCAGTGACATAAACGCACAGTTTCAAGCCAACGGCAAGCTGCAATTGACCGATTGTGCTAAATAAACTGACTTTCTGCTTCACAACCACTATTGTACGTTCAAAGAGTTAGATCCATTTACACGCCGGGTGGCGGTAATATTTTTTGGGTGATTAGTGCATTCCAGTGACATAAACGCACAGTTTCCAGCCAACGGCAAGCTGCAATTGACCGATTGTGCTAAATAAACTGACTTTCTGCTTCACAACCACTATTGTACGTTCAAAGAGTTAGATCCATTTACACGCCGGGTGGCGGTAATATTTTTTGGGTGATTAGTGCATTCCAGTGACATAAACGTACAGTTTCCAGCCAACGGCAAGCTGCAATTGACCGATTGTGTACAATAAACTGACTTTCTGCTTCACAACCACTATTGTACGTTCAAAGAGTTAAATGCATTTACACGCCGGCTGGCGGTAATATTTTTTGGGTGATTAGTGCATTCCAGTGACCTAAACGTACAGTTTCCAGCCAACGGCAAGCTGCAATTGACCGATTGTGCTAAATAAACTGACTTTCTGCTTCACAACCACTATTGTACATTCAAAGAGTTAAATCCATATACACGCCGCGTGGCGGTAATATTTTTGGGTGATTAGTGCATTCCAGTGACATAAACGTACAGTTTCCAGCCAACGGCAAGCTGCAATTGACCGATTGTGCTAAATAAACTGACTTTCTGCTTCACAACCACTATTGTACGTTCAAAGAGTTAGATCCATTTACACGCCGGGTGGCGGTAATATTTTTTGGGTGATTAGTGCATTCCAGTGACATAAACGTACAGTTTCCAGCCAACGGCAAGCTGCAATTGACCGACTGTGCTAAATAAACTGACTTTCTGCTTCACAACCACTATTGTACGTTCAAAGAGTTAAATCCATATACACGCCGGGTGGCGGTAATATTTTTTGGGTGATTAGTGCATTCCAGTGACATAAACGTACAGTTTCCAGCCAACGGCAAGCTGCAATTGACCGATTGTGCTAAATAAACTGACTTTCTGCTTCACAACCACTATTGTACGTTCAAAGAGTTAGATCCATTTACACGCCGGGTGGCGGTAATATTTTTTGGGTGATTAGTGCATTCCAGTGACATAAACGTACAGTTTCCAGCCAACGGCAAGCTGCAATTGACCGACTGTGCTAAATAAACTGACTTTCTGCTTCACAACCACTATTGTACGTTCAAAGAGTTAAATCCATATACACGCCGGGTGGCGGTAATATTTTTTGGGTGATTAGTGCATTCTAGTGACATAAACGTACAGTTTCCAGCCAACGGCACGCTGCAATTGACCGATTGTGCTAAATAAACTGACTTTCTGCTTCACAACCACTATTGTACGTTCAAAGAGTTAGATCCATTTACACGCCGGGTGGCGGTAATATTTTTTGGGTGATTAGTGCATTCCAGTGACATAAACGTACAGTTTCCAGCCAACGGCAAGCTGCAATTGACCGATTGTGCTAAATAAACTGACTTTCTGCTTCACAACCACTATTGTACGTTCAAAGAGTTAAATCCATTTACACGCCGGGTGGCGGTAATATTTTTTGGGTGATTAGTGCATTCCAGTGACATAAACGTACAGTTTCCAGCCAACGGCAAACTGCAATTGACCGATTGTGCTAAATAAACTGACTTTCTGCTTCACAACCACTATTGTACATTCAAAGAGTTAAATCCATTTACACGCCGGCTGGCGGTAATATTTTTTGGGTGATTAGTGCATTCCAGTGACAAAAACGTACAGTTTCCAGCCAAAGGCAAGCTGCAATTGACCGATTGTGCTAAATAAACTGACTTTCTGCTTCACAACCACTATTGTACGTTCAAAGAGTTAAATCCATTTACACGCCGGCTGGCGGTAATATTTTTTGGGTGATTAGTGCATTCCAGTGACACAAACGTACAGTTTCCAGCCAACGGCAAGCTGCAATTGACCGATTGTGCTAAATAAACTGACTTTCTGCTGCACAACCACTATTGTACGTTCAAAGAGTTAAATCCATTTACACGCCGGCTGGCGGTAATATTTTTTGGGTGATTAGTGCATTCCAGTGACAGAAACGTACAGTTTCCAGCCAACGGCAAGCTGCAATTGACCGATTGTGTACAATAAACTGACTTTCTGCTTCACAACCACTATTGTACGTTCAAAGAGTTAGATCCATTTACACGCCGGGTGGCGGTAATATTTTTTGGGTGATTAGTGCATTCCAGTGACATAAACGTACAGTTTCCAGCCAACGGCAAGCTGCAATTGACCGATTGTGCTAAATAAACTGACTTTCTGCTTCACAACCACTATTGTACGTTCAAAGAGTTAAATCCATTTACACGCCGGCTGGCGGTAATATTTTTTGGGTGATTAGTGCATTCCAGTGACACAAACGTACAGTTTCCAGCCAACGGCAAGCTGCAATTGACCGATTGTGGTAAATAAACTGACTTTCTGCTGCACAACCACTATTGTACGTTCAAAGAGTTAAATCCATTTACACGCCGGCTGGCGGTAATATTTTTTGGGTGATTAGTGCATTCCAGTGACAGAAACGTACAGTTTCCAGCCAACGGCAAGCTGCAATTGACCGATTGTGCTAAATAAACTGACTTTCTGCTTCACAACCACTATTGTACGTTCAAAGAGTTAGATCCATTTACACGCCGGGTGGCGGTAATATTTTTTGGGTGATTAGTGCATTCCAGTGACATAAACGTACAGTTTCCAGCCAACGGCAAGCTGCAATTGACCGATTGTGTACAATAAACTGACTTTCTGCTTCACAACCACTATTGTACGTTCAAAGAGTTAAATCCATTTACACGCCGGCTGGCGGTAATATTTTTTGGGTGATTAGTGCATTCCAGTGACATAAACGTACAGTTTCCAGCCAACGGCAAGCTGCAATTGACCGATTGTGTACAATAAACTGACTTTCTGCTTCACAACCACTATTGTACGTTCAAAGAGTTAAATCCATTTACACGCCGGCTGGCGGTAATATTTTTTGGGTGATTAGTGCATTCCAGTGACCTAAACGTACAGTTTCCAGCCAACGGCAAGCTGCAATTGACCGATTGTGCTAAATAAACTGACTTTCTGCTTCACAACCACTATTGTACATTCAAAGAGTTAAATCCATATACACGCCGGGTGGCGGTAATATTTTTGGGTGATTAGTGCATTCCAGTGACATAAACGTACAGTTTCCAGCCAACGGCAAGCTGCAATTGACCGATTGTGCTAAATAAACTGACTTTCTGCTTCACAACCACTATTGTACGTTCAAAGAGTTAGATCCATTTACACGCCGGGTGGCGGTAATATTTTTTGGGTGATTAGTGCATTCCAGTGACATAAACGTACAGTTTCCAGCCAACGGCAAGCTGCAATTGACCGATTGTGTACAATAAACTGACTTTCTACTTCACAACCACTATTGTACGTTCAAAGAGTTAGATCCATTTACACGCCGGGTGGCGGTAATATTTTTTGGGTGATTAGTGCATTCCAGTGACAGAAACGTACAGTTTCCAGCCAACGGCAAGCTGCAATTGACCGATTGTGCTAAATAAACTGACTTTCTGCTTCACAACCACTATTGTACGTTCAAAGAGTTAAATCCATATACACGCCGGGTGGCGGTAATATTTTTTGGGTGATTAGTGCATTCCAGTGACATAAACGTACAGTTTCCAGCCAACGGCAAGCTGCAATTGACCGATTGTGCTAAATAAACTGACTTTCTGCTTCACAACCACTATTGTACGTTCAAAGAGTTAAATCCATATACACGCCGGGTGGCGGTAATATTTTTTGGATGATTAGTGCATTCCAGTGACATAAACGTACAGTTTCCAGCCAACGGCAAGCTGCAATTGACCGATTGTGCTAAATAAACTGACTTTCTGCTTCACAACCATTATTGTACGTTCAAAGAGTTAGATCCATTTACACGCCGGGTGGCGGTAATATTTTTTGGGTGATTAGTGCATTCCAGTGACATAAACGTACAGTTTCCAGCCAACGGCAAGCTGCAATTGACCGATTGTGCTAATTAACTGACTTTCTGCTTCACAACCACTATTGTACGTTCAAAGAGTTAAATCCATATACACGCCGGGTGGCGGTAATATTTTTTGGGTGATTAGTGCATTCCAGTGACATAAACGTACAGTTTCCAGCCAACGGCAAGCTGCAATTGACCGATTGTGCTAAATAAACTGACTTTCTGCTTCACAACCACTATTGTACGTTCAAAGAGTTAAATCCGTTTTTATTTTTGGGGTGCTTATTGAATTAAAGAGTATGTCAGACAACACGCAGAGGAGTGGCAGAGGAGGCAATGTTTCAGGAGCGAGCAGACGTGGCAGCAGAGGAAGGGGTCGAGGCAGCACTAGTCGCAGCCAGAGGCCAGTGCTCCCGGTGTCATCCAGCGGTCGTGTCTCCACCGACAACCCTGCCGTCATCGATTGGTTGACTCAGCCGTCTTCCTCTTCCCAGGTCACCTCTGACACCTACAGCCAACGGTCGGTGGGTACGTCAGACACAACCGTTAGTTGGCATGGCCCGGGAGCAAGCCCACTGAAATCACGTGTCCTCGACCTGCCGCTGTCCTTTGGTGTTCCCTCACCAAGCGAAGTATCGCATGCTGTGGGCTCAGCCCCACTGTACAGTGAGGAAGAGCTAACAGAGGGCGGTCAGGAACGGGGGGAGACATCCGCCTCTTCAGCAGCCAGGCGAAGAAGTACTGGCGAGGAGAGTGGCTCGGTAGCCGGTCTAGAGACAGGTCTGTCTCCTGACCCACACGCAGCCGAGGGGGCTAGTAGTGACGCGGAGACCCTAATTGATGATGATGAGGCTGATCGCACTTGGCAGCCTCGTCGTCATCAGGCTATTGCTTCCGCATCATCAGGAGAAGAGGGTGCCAGCTTGCCAGCGAGCAAAACAGTCGGTGGGTTGCCCAGGAGGCAGCAGGGTCGCAGCAGTGTCAGTGGAGCCAAACGGCCACGGAGTAGAGCACCAGCTCCACTGCAGCCTACCACCACGGCCAGTAGTGGTGCTGGTGTGCACGGAGGAAGCAGCAGTCAGCCAGTGAGGAGTAGCGGGGACAAAGTTTCCTACACGGCGGTGTGGCAATTTTTCGTCAAGCCGCCCGAGGAAGTAAACGTAGCCGTATGTCGACTATGTGGCCAGAAAGTCAAGCGTGGCCAGGGGGCCAATGTTGGGACTACAGCGTTGCGTCAGCATATGCAGCGTCGCCATTCGGTGGCCTGGGAAAACCGTGATAAAGATACAGCGGTTCTGCCCGCCCCAGCCCCCGCTCCATCACCCGCTCCGTTACTTGCTCCGTCACCCGACGTCAATCGCCCTCTATCAGCCAGTCAAGGCTCCAACACCTCTGCTGAGGGGAGTTGTCGCTCGTTGGCATCTTCCGCTCGTTCAGATGCTCCTTCTCCTGCTACTCCTCTTCACGGATTCCGTCAGCAGTCTTTCTTGGAATCCGTTTCCAAGAGACAACAGTTTGCGAGCACGCACCCGACGGTGCAGAAGCTGAACGTCCTCCTGTCCAAGTTGCTGGTGCTGCAGTCCCTCCCTTTCCAAGTGGTGGACTCAGCACCTTTCTGAGAAATGATGGCTTGTGCCGAGCCGCGGTGGAGAGTGCCAAGCCGTCATTTCTTCGCCAAAAAGGCAGTGCCAGCCCTGCATTCACATGTAGAAGAGATGGTGGGCCAGTCTTTGAGCATGTCGGTCTCTGCCAAAGTGCACGGCAGCGCCGACGTGTGGAGCTGTAACTACGGTCAGGGACAGTACATGTCATTTACGGCCCACTGGGTGAACGTGGTGCCGGCACAGCCGCACCAGCAACTTGGACAGGTCACGCCGCTTTTGCCTCCACGTTTGCACGTCCTTGGTCCAGCAAAGATGTCCGCCTCTACCACCTCTTCTTCCGCCGTGTCCTCAGCCGCCACCCCCGTGCCAAGTCCCATTACCCGACCAGCATATCACATGTGCAGGGCGCAACGGTGTCACGCTGTGCTGCACCTGGTATGCCTTGGCGAACATAGTCACACAGGGGAGGAACTTCTGAGTGTAATGAACAGAGAAATCGACAGATGGCTGTCTCCGCGCAAACTCAAAATCGGAACCATGTTGACCGACAACGGAAAGAACATGGTGTCTGCTCTGCGTCAAGGAAGGTTGTGCCATGCGCCATGCATGGCTCACGTGTTCAATCTGGTTGTCAAGCGGTTCCTAAAATCCACCATCCCACTGCAAGACATCCTTAAAATGTCACGTAAACTTTGCATGCATTTCAGCCATTCCTACACCGCAAAGCACACCCTCCTTGAGCTGCAGCGGCAGAACGGAATTCCACAGCATCGCCTGATCTGCGACGTTGCAACAAGGTGGAATTCAACCCTACATATGTTAGACCGCCTTTACGAACAGCGAAAGGCCATCACCGATTTCCTGATGTTACAAGCGGATAAAGGCACTCCCCTGTGTAACTTAGATGTCAGCCATTGGCAGCTCATGCGTGACACCTGCCGCTTGCTCAGGCCCTTTGAGGAGGCCACGCTATTCGTGAGTTGGCAGGACTATCGGATGAACGACGTCATTCCTCTGTTGCACGTCCTGGAACAAATGCTGTTAACAATGGCTGGTCAGGGTGCGGTAGACGTGGCGCACAGATCTCAACGCCACATGACCCCTGTGGGGGCAGGACAGGAAGAAGAGGAGGAGGTAGAGGAGGACATTGGTGCTCAGGAATTATTGAGTGAAATGGGTGGTTTTTCCACTCAGCGGACAGGAGTGGAGGAGCAGGAGCATCTGGTAGAGGAGGAGGAGGAGACAGAGGACCCAGACGCACCGTGGCAGTATGCTGTGGAGATGGAGGCAGGGAGTCCCTCGCATTCCTTGGCACAAATGGCCCATAGCATGCTCGCTTGCTTGCGTAGCGACAGCCGAATAATAACCATCAGACAGAGGGATGACTTTTGGCTGTCCACCTTGTTGGACCCTCGCTACCGTTCAAAAATGGTGGCCTTTTTCACACCTGCTGAGAGGGAGGCCAAAATAAAGTACTATAAAAACCACCTATGTAGTCAGTTGGTCTCTGCCTTTCTGCACCAACGTCCATCCTCAGACACTGTGGGCCCTGTGCGCTCGCGGGAATTGCTTTGTATATCTGTTGCCTTAGGGGCCGCTGTCTGGCGACATAATTTTTTGTCACTGTGTAGACATCTATTTATAGGCTGATGTTTGGCCACAAAAATATATTTACCGTATTTGCCGGCGTATAAGACGACTGGGCGTATAAGACGACCCCCCTACTTTTCCTGCTAAAATGTAGTGTTTGGGCTATACTCGCCGTATAAGACTACCCCTCTTCCAATGCACACCAGTGGGAGGAATAGTGCCCCATCATTGATGTCAGTGGGAGGAATAGTGCCCCATCATTGGTGTCAGTGGGAGATATAGTGCCCCATAATTGATGTCAGTGGGAGGAATAGTGCCCCATCATTGGTGTCAGTGGGAGGAATAGTGCCCCATCATTGGTATCAGTGGAAGGAATAGTGCCCCATCATTGGTATCAGTGGGAGGAATAGTGCCCCATCATTGGTATTAGTGGCAGGAATAGTGCCCCATCATTGGCATTAGTGGCAGGAATAGTGCCCTATCATTAGTATCAGTGGAGGAATAGTGCTCCATCATTGGTGTCAGTGGGAGGAATAGTGCCCCATCATTGGTATCAGTGGGAGGAATAGTGCCCCATCATTGGTATCAGTGGGGGGAATAGGTGCCCCATCATTGGTATCAGTGGCAGGAATGGTGCCCCATCATTGGTATCAGTGGCAGGAATAGTGCCCCATCATTGGTGTCAGTGGGAGGAATAGTGCCCCATAATTGATGTCAGTGGGAGGAATGGTGTCCCATCATTGGTGTCAGTGAGGGGTGGAATAGTGCCCCATCATTGGTGTCAGTGGGGGGTGGAATAGTGCCCCATCGTTGGTGTCAGTGGGGGGGGGAATAGTGCCCCATCGTTGGTGTCAGTGGGGGGGGGAATAGTGCCCCATCGTTGGTGTCAGTGGGGGGGAGGAATAGTGCCCCATCGTTGGTGTCAGTGGGAGGAATAGTGCCCCATCGTTGGTATCAGTGGGAGGAATAGTGCCCCATCATTGGTATCAGTGACACCAATGATGGGGCACTATTCCTCCCACTGAGACTTGCTGACCCTGTTCTCGTATGGTGCTGCTGCAGCCAGCATATGTGGTTGCAGCAGCACCTCTACACAGAACACTTACCTGCTGCTCCGGCACTCAATTTTCGCGGGGCCGCTCGGCTCCGCCCCCTCGCCGGTGATTGGCCGCCTGTGTGCCTTTCCTGAGCTACAGTTCTGGCGGCCAATCACCGGTGAGGAGGCGGAGCCGAGCAGCCGCACGAACATCCAGTGGCCGAACTGAAGGAGACGCCGCGCTTCCTGGACCGGATCGTCGTGGGACTGGATCCAGGTAAGAGACATCAGCCCCTGCAAACCCCTGTACTTAATGCCGCAGCCCCCCTAACATGTGTACCGGCGTATAAGACGACCCCCGACTTTTGAGAAGATTTTCAAGGGTCAAAAAGTCGTCTTATACGCCGGCAAATACGGTAGTAATAACCTAGCCGTTCAGGCCGCTCCCTGAACACCTCGGGAATTGCTTTGTATATCTGTCGCCTTAGAGGCCGCTGTCTGAACAGCTCATGAATTGCTTTCTATATGTGTCGCCTTTGAGGCCGCTGGCTGGACAGCTGATGAATTGATTTGTATATATGTACTTATTGTCCGCTGTCCGGACAGCTCATGAATTACTTTTTGTATATAGCCTTCCAAACCACTCTCAGAATAAGTCATGATATTCATGCTGTGTATAGCCTTATAGGCCAATGGTCAATCAAGTCATGATTGTTATAGTGTGTATAGCCTTATAGGCCGCTGTCTTTACAACTTTATAATTCCATGCAGTATATAGCCCTATCGGCCACTTTCTGGCATCCAGTTGCTGTAGCCCCCATCACCACACTGTGCCACGGGCCCCTGTACCGCATTCTCATACTGCTGCCAGATCCATCCTCTGCCATGTGCGTCTTTGTCGTCTGCTCACGCTGCTGGGTTCCAGTTTTAAACCTAGGCCTGTGTATGGCTTCCGAATACTGCTGCCTCCACCGCCACCCTGCGCCATGTGCCACTTTTGGGTCTCCTCACACTGCTGCCAGGTCCATACTGATTCATGGCCCCCTGTACCGGCTCCTCATGAACGTGGTTCAGCGGGTTTGCATCACTTAACGGCAAATCGTTGACAAATGCTGGGACGTTCAGTGTTGTGCGCATTAAGCCAGACACCAAAGGGCAGCACAGACCTGTTATTACTCGCTCAAGCATGGCTGAACAAAACCAGTCTCTACCACAAATTGGACCCAGACCTGCCCAGGGTCTCGTAAGTAGATTGCACGGAGGAGTAGAGTCCGTTATCGGAATTAAATAGACAAAACGCCACACCAAAAAGAGTGGACATTTCCAACACTTATTCCAGAAAGAGGAACAACCCGTTTCATATACGGCCCGTAGACGTTTCACGTCTGCCACATTCAGTCGATTTAAGAAGCAAGCTCCACTTCCTGTGGTCTCTGACCGTCGATATACCTTTAAGTGTCAGCTTTGAAGCTATATTCCCTCCGGAGCACTGACACTGGTGCCCTTCCGTCAACATGCCTTTAAGTTTCAGTTTTCAACCATATTCCCCACAGAAGCCAAACTCTTGGGTATCCCAGAAGCTGCTCAGCGGGTCAGGGCAATAAAGCTCCCGGTTCGCAGGTTGTTCCGTCTTATGGATGGAAGTACGACGGTATATGATCTTCTCCGCACCCACGGCATTACCTCATAAAATTTCTGCATTGCATCTGCAATCACAACGCTGACTTCCCGGATCGCCACTCAGCCATTGGACTCTTGATAGTCGTCTCCCCACACTGCTGCTGGGGGGACTTTTTAACCTAGACCTGTGTATGGCCTTCAATTGAAGCTGCTTCCGCTTCGCCACTCTGCCATTGGACTCTTGATAGTCGTCTCCCCACGCTGCTGCTGGGGGGACTTTTTAACATAGGCCTCTGTATGGCCTTTAATTGAAGCTGCTTACGCTCCGCCACTCTGCCATGGGCCTCTTGGGTATCCCAGAAGCTGCTCAGCGGGTCAGGGCAATAAAGCTCCCGGTTCGCAGGTTGTTCCATCTTATGGATGGAAGTACGACGGTATATGATCTTCTTCGCACCCACGGCATCACCTCATAGAATCTCTGCATTGCATCTGCAATCACAACGCTGACTTCCCGGATCGCCACTCAGCCATTGGACTCTTGATAGTCGTCTCCCCACACTGCTGCTGGGGGGACTTTTTAACCTAGGCCTGTGTATGGCCTTCAATTGAAGCTGCTTCCGCTTCGCCACTCTGCCATTGGACTCTTGATAGTCGTCTCCCCACGCTGCTGCTGGGGGGACTTTTTAACATAGGCCTCTGTATGGCCTTTAATTGAAGCTGCTTACGCTCCGCCACTCTGCCATGGGCCTCTTGGGTATCCCAGAAGCTGCTCAGCGGGTCAGGGCAATAAAGCTCCCGGTTCGCAGGTTGTTCCGTCTTATGGATGGAAGTACGACGGTATATGATCTTCTTCGCACCCACGGCATCACCTCATAGAATCTCTGCATTGCATCTGCAATCACAACGCTGACTTCCCGGATCGCCACTCAGCCATTGGACTCTTGATAGTCGTCTCCCCACACTGCTGCTGGGGGGACTTTTTAACCTAGGCCTGTGTATGGCCTTCATTTGAAGCTGCTTCCGCTCCGCCACTCTGCCATTGGACTCTTGATAGTCGTCTCCCCACGCTGCTGCTGGGGGGACTTTTTAACATAGGCCTCTGTATGGCCTTTAATTGAAGCTGCTTCTGCTCCGCCACTCTGCCATGGGCCTCTTGGGTATCCCAGAAGCTGCTCAGCGGGTCAGGGCAATAAAGCTCCCGGTTCGCAGGTTGGTCCGTCTTATGGATGGAAGTACGACGGTATATGATCTTCTTCGCACCCACGGCATCACCTCATAGAATCTCTGCATTGCATCTGCAATCACAACGCTGACTTCCCGGATCGCCACTCAGCCATTGGACTCTTGATAATCGTCTCCCCACACTGCTGCTGGGGGGACTTTTTAACCTAGGCCTGTGTATGGCCTTCAATTGAAGCTGCTTCCCCTCCGCCACTCTGCCATTGGACTCTTGATAGTCGTCTCCCCACGCTGCTGCTGGGGGGACTTTTTAACCTAGGCCTGTGTATGGCCTTCAATTGAAGCTGCTTCTGCTCCGCCACTCTGCCATTGGACTCTTGATAGTCGTCTCCCCACACTGCTGCTGGGGGGACTTTTTAACATAGGCCTCTGTATGGCCTTCAATTTAAGCTGCTTACGCTTCGCCACTCTGCCATGGGCCCCTGTACCGCCTCCTCTTGATGCTGCCAGGTCCAGAGTGTGTCATGGATCCCTGTACGGCCTCCCATTGCTGCTGACTTCATCGCCAGACTCTGCCATGTGCCACTTTCAGGTCTCCTTACACTGTTGGTGGGTTCCATTTTGTGATAGGGTGCTGTATGGCCTTCCATTGCTGCTGCCTCCACCGCCACCCTGCGCCATGTGCCTCTGTCGTCTGCTCACGCTGCTGACGGCTTCCGCTTTTTAACCGAGGCCTGTGTTTGGCTTCCGAATACTGCTGCATCCACCGCCACCCTGCGCCATGTGTCTCTGTCGTCTGCTCACGCTGCTGACGGCTTCCGCTTTTTAACCTAGGCCTGTGTATGGCTTCAGAATAATGCTGCCTACACCGCCACCCTGCGCCATGTGCCTCTGTCGTCTGCTCACGCTGCTGCCAGGTCCATACTGATTCATGGCCCCCTGTACCGGCTCCTCATGAACGTGGTTCAGCGGGTTTGCATCACTTAACGGCAAATCGTTGACAAACGCTGGGACGTTCAGTGTTGTGCGCATTAAGCCAGACACCAAAGGGCAGCACAGACCTGTTATTACTCGCTCAAGCATGGCTGAACAAAACCAGTCTCTACCACAAATTGGACCCAGACCTGCCCAGGGTCTCGTAAGTAGATTGCACGGAGGAGTAGAGTTCGTTATTGGAATTAACTGTGAGGGACTTTTAAACCTAGGCCTGTGTATGGCCTTCAATTGAAGCTGCTTCTGCTCCGCCACTCTGCCATTGGACTCTTGATAGTCGTCTCCCCACGCTGCTGCTGGGGGGACTTTTTAACATAGGCCTCTATATGGCCTTCAATTTTAGCTGCTTACGCTCCGCCACTCTGCCATGGGCCCCTGTACCGCCTCCTCATGCTGCTGCCAGGCCCGTAATCTGCCATGGGCCCCCGTACCGACTCCTCATGCTGCTGCCAGGCCTGTAATCTGTCATGGGCCCCTGTACCGCCTCCTCATGCTGCTGCCAGGTCCAGAGTGTGTCATGGGTCCCTGTACGGCCTCCCATTGCTGCTGTCTCCATCGCCACACTCTGCCATGTGCCACTTTCAGGTCTCCTCACACTGCTGGTGGGTTCCATTTTGTCATAGGGTGCTGTATGGCCTCCCATTGCTGCTGCCTCCACCGCCACACTGTGGCTCCACACTCTGGTTTTGGCCCCGTGACTGCCCAAATGAGTGAAGTGTGCGGTGATTCTAAGATCGACGGCACTCATCTGCATGTCATACTGACTGACAGTATTATTTCTCTTCCCCAGCAGACTCCAAGGGCATTTAAATTAAAGGTACAGTGTTCTGCACTAATATAAAGGCTCTCTGAAGCCTAGAAACACCCTTTTTATAAGTTAAATTAGCAGCGAATATATTCGGCTCGAATCAGCCGAACCGAATTTTTGAATAATTCGCTCATCTCTAGTGATAACACCCTTTCCCTGTCCCTTATTTGTGTTTCTGCATTGTCACACAGACTTCTGTTGGAGGCTCTGAGTATCCATTTCAACACACACTAGGCAGACACCATCCACTGCTATCACTGTCAAGAAATCTGGCATGAGAAATGCCAAGCAGATATTGCTGAAATACAAGTGGCTGCAAAGAGGCTGTAAGAGATTAACAGTACTAAATTGCAACCAGGGATAAAAAGGAAAACAAGTATTTCATTTTAAGGGAAATTTCAACTGTTTCTGACAGAGTTTGTAGCAAATGAAATATTCATTAGCCTCAGTTCACATTTCCATACTGCATGTAGGGCAGCCAAATTATTTTAATGGGCTTCCCTATCCGCAAGAAATGACCCGACCCTTTTTTGAAATTGCATCACACCAAATCGCATGGTGCTGCAGCACCATGTGGTTTGGCATGCGTGAAAACTTGCCACAGTTTCCAATACATTAAGAGTAAATGGCACCCCAGTGTGTCTGCTAAAGTGTAGCAAACTCCTCTGCATGTCGGGAAAGCGCACAATTTTCCACAGGTTACTGACACACAGAGATGCAAGCCTAGCCTTAGGGTGTAAACCTACATTAGCCTAGTCCTAAAAACTAGTCCTTAAAGTATATGCAAACCCTCACCTTGTAAAATTTCTAAGGGATCACATACCCTCTGCTCTCAGTTGCACAGAGAGGTGTGGGAGGAGAAACATCAGCACACTGAGCTTACCAGTGATTGGCTATGCAGAAGGGGGTGTGTCAGGACAAGTCTGATTATTGGAGGAGAAAATGCTAAATCCCCAGCACAACTGGATAACTGAGCATGCTGTGCTATCATGCCTGGTGTGGTCAGTTTTTATTAGGAATGCAGAGGGACTGGCAAGAACACCAGGGATTTCACACAAAGGAAGCAATACAAAGAGAACAGGATTCTTTTTCATACAAGTAAATGGCACAACAGGCACATATCAGGTGAAATGTTGAATTTACATATTTTTTAACCTAACCCTAACCTAGACCTGCAACTACCCCCCTCACGTCCCCAGAGGCTTCAGTGCTTTAAAAAATATTGTATAATATGATGGAGCTGGATAAATATGGAAAATAAAATTTCAGTTATATTTAGCAGTGTATTTTACATTTCTGTGACAAAAGACTTAAAGGGAGTCATCGGTAATAAACTATACCTGTGATTCACAGAGCAGACATGGAAATCATTTTTTGAACAAAAAACTTTTAAATAATTGCTTTAAAACTTAAAACACAAAATTATTGAGCAGGCTTATCATGGCAGTAGCAACAATAATGAAAATATATGGAAACAATTTAATGTAATGTTGTGAAATAAACTTACAAGGTTTATATTAATATTTTTTTCCCTATTAAAATTTTAATAACTTTAATAAATCAGCTAAAGTCTGCAAAATAATCAAGCACTCTGATTAAACTACCTAAAAATTAATTAAAAGTAAAATTTGCTCTAGTGCATAGCTCAATAAACATTAATGTCAGAAATTCAACAATGGAGTACAGACATTTAATCCCCCAAAAAGACTGCATTTTAGTTAAGATAAATTGTCTGAAAAAGGGAGGAAAACAGACTGTCTTCTTTTTAGCACATCTGTTATTAAAGCTTCGGATATGATTCTCAAGACTATGAAATTTAGGGAAGATTTTGAACATGTCAAGATTTTCAGGTCACTGCTTAATCCTTGACACAGAGAAGAAAGTTCAAGTCAACTCAGAGAACAAAATGTATGGGAAGGAAAGGGATTCTAATCCTTGGGAAAGTTTAACGAACAAGTAGAGTAGATTAAACTTTGAATAATGAGTGATAGATATTACAGCAATAATCTATCACAAATGCCTTTGATGTTATTTATTTTGTAATGTTTTAGCTGAGCTCAAACTAATTTTGACAAACAAAAAATTAATCTCCAGCAGAGTTTTGCGGTCTTCAGAATATGTTAATTTGACTGCCTGTTTGACAAATAACAGCATATAGCAGCGATCAGTTATATTGTGGTGATATTGATTGTTAAAAAATAGCATAATACAAAGTTATAAACAATCTTGTGGCTTGTAATTAATTTAAATCAGTTTTTTAAAACAATGACTGCATGTTAGGGAAGAGAATTAAAGAGCACCGGCAGCTTTGACGAGAACAAAACAGTATGCAGGAAAAGGGATAGGATAACAGTTTTAGGGTATTTGGAAAGGTAATATTAAGTTCTGGCCCTATCTCATTTTAACCAACTAAACTCCAGCTTCAATTTCATTTATTTCTGTCCACACTTGTAAGTGTGGATAAGTGTGGGTTAGTATCTTTTTTAGAGCGGTATCTGCCCTGTTCCCTAGCCTGTGCGTGGACTGTACTTCACTAGACTTTCAAATGGGGGTAGGTGAAGTTGGGACTTAGAGAGAGGCATATGGGAATAGGAGCTACGAAGACCCAAATTGAGTAGTTGATGTTATTGAGTTTCACATGAATTTGTTAATGCAGATAAAATGGTCTGACTTTCCCTATTTTCATAGTTCAGTCCCAAAACTGCCATTTCACTGTCCAGTTAGGCTCCTTAGTGGCCATTGGGGTGTTTTTCCTTGGACATGGTAATGGCTAGTTGGTGAATAAAGGCAATCAATAGAAACCATGGGGCCCTGTACAGCCTACCTGATAGGGTCCCACTTTTCCAGTGTCTCCCCATGCATTTTGACACCCCCCATTTCTCTCCATAAACTTTAAGCGCAAAGTCCCTTCCCCATGCTTGGCACTGCAGAGGGCTGCTGCAAATAGGCTGTAAAACTGCCTTTCCCTGTTTTAATGACAGCGGAGGTTCTTCTTCCCCACACATGAACTACCAGGTCCTGTGTATCACTGTGACAGATGGACTTGTAGTTCTAAATTATTATTATTATACAGGATTTATATAGCGCCAACAGTTTGCTCAGAGCTGTACATTATAACATTATAATGGGAGACAGTACACGAGACAGTACAGTAACAATACGATTCAATACGCGAGGGGTTCGAGGGCCCTTCTCCTTGGAGCTTAAATGGACCATAACTGTGGAAATCAGCTGATTTGTAGTCCACTGACACTTCCTCCAGCTCTGCAACCAAAAGCCATACCGATGGCTGGAGAAAGTGTTTGCAGGAGTCTGACATTACACCTGCATTCCACTATCTTGGGTGCAATACTTTGCAGGCTCCTGTAAAAAAATAATAAATGCAAATGTTTTCTTGTAAAAATATGTGCATTTTTTTAAAGGTGAATTTAGCCTTTAATCCAATAACTGGCACTACCCATTCAGAGAACATGGTCTCTCTGCACTAAAGAATTGATAGCCACTAAAAGTTTTTGAGGTACCTAACATCAAATCTATCTCTGTCTCAGCTTAATTTGCTAGAACTGTCATGTCAATAAGCAACTGATAGACTAGAATAGGCATTGATACAACAATTTGCTTAAGGTAATTAGGCCATATTAGTGCACTTGCAACAAAAACAATTGAGTACTGTCCATCATACATTTTTTGCACTAACATCCAAAGATGTACAGCAATATAATTGGGTACAATCAGCCTGCCCATAGATGGTTTGAATCTTTGCCAGTCCCAGCTGAACCAGCTGAGACTAGAACAATCTATGGCAGGCTTAACCCCCTCCTCAGTCTATAGTCCATGTTAAAAAAAACAATCTCTAAGAAGAGAAAAAACACAAACATACACAGGAATGGTGATTAAACTTGAATAGCGCAGGGAGAGAGCTACAGACATTGGAGGGGGTTAAGCCGGACATAGATGGTTTAGCAGGAACTGGCTGAAATTCAAACCATCTGTGGGTAGGTTGATTGTACCCAATTCAATTGTTGTACAACTTGGTTACTACCAGCATGTCGGATTTTTAAATGCGATTATTGCCAGCAGCAATAGCCACTGGCAATAATCACTGTGTTTTTCCACCAAGGACAGCTCCCCAAGGCTGTTCTCCCCCATTCCCCACCAGGAGGACACTATAGCTCTGCGGGAGGAATTCCCCCATCAACACTGACAGCGTTGATGGGGGAATTGAGCTGTTTTCTTTCCTGCAACCAAAGATAATCACATTATCTATGGCCTGCCTTAGAGTCACAGAGGTGACAGTGGTCATAAAACTGTTGGATGGTGATTTCGAAAGATCCACATTTAGTCCAATAACTTTTGTGTGTAATAGAATTGACATTCTTAGTTCAAACATTTTCCTTTCTTGAGTAGTTTTGTGGTTCACTTTAAGGACTTAAACATGTTGAGTGTTATATTATGTTTGAGTTTTTCTTCTTCTCGGAGATTGACTTATTAACACTCTGCTAAAAATTTGTATATTAGTATTGCTTGGACCTTGAAGAAGGGGTATACCCTGAAAGTTTGTTCTCAAAACTTGGATGTTAGTGCAAATAAAAAAGTATCATGGACAATACTCAATTGTTTTTGATACAACTTTTTCAAATTAGCCTAAAGTTTTCATCATTGGAAGAGCCAAGTTCCAAATGAATCATGCCAGAGCTTCCCAGCATTTTGTTAACTTAACTACATGTACCCTTTGGGAAACATCTGTATTGAGGTCATACAGGGACACCTGAAAGGGAGAATGACATTAACATATTTTGCTTTTTAGGAACAAGAAAGCATATGAATATATATAATAGGTATACTCAGCCATTCATGAGTACTTTGCTTTACATTTTTTTTACGTCACCTACATACAAAGTATTACATGTCTGAATGTACAGTATATAACTAAGTCTAATCTTTACAGACCTCTACAATCCTAAAACTACTTATATTTTCTCTTCGGTCTGCTCTCCTGGAGAATGTGGTCATCCAGCTCATTAACTAAACCTTCTTTACCCTGGGTCTTTTTTCTGATGCCTCTCTATTCTAGAATACTCTTCCACTTGCTACCAGACATTCACTAATGCCATGATCTTTTGCAGGTGTTACATCTTCAACTGAAAAAAGTAGGAGATACTGGGGTTGATTTACTAAAGGCAAATAGACTGTGCACTCTGCAAGTGCAGTTGCTTTAGATTTTAATAAATGAGATGAAACTTCACTTTACAAAGATTACCCAAGGAAAATAAAAAAACTGCATTTTTGCCCTGGAGCAACTGCACTAGCAGGGTGCAACTGGTTTGCAAAGTGCACTGTCTATTTGCCTTTAGCAAAATAAAACCCTACTTTGTAAATATGTGTTTATGATATAAAAGACTGATTATGTGATGGACGAAATATGAGTATTCAGGGGGTATAACAATTATTACTAGCCTTAGAACGTAAATGTATGTATTTTTATGGGGTACAGTTTTTATGGATAAAAAACAATAAATCATTGATTTTATTAACATTAGATATGTGCACCTGAAAAGTCCCATTTGTCTGTATTAATGATGAAAAGCAGAAGGAATGTTGATGCAATGAGGGCATGGAGGTAATGATTTAAAGGATAAGTTCACCTTTTACTAAAAAATAATAAATGCACATTTTTTTGCAAATAAAAAAATATGCATTTATTATTTTTTCTTGTTTCTGGAACCTCTAAAGCATTGCACCAGCGATCAGCAGATCATGGTGCCGTGCAGGTCTCCCCCTGACCTGTCAGTATATCTGCTTGCTCGTAAATTCTGTATGGGTAAGCAGGTACTCAATGACAGGAAGGCTCGATGAACTACCACAGCAAAGGAACGTGTAGTTTTCCCATTCATAGAATACTGTGAATGTTCAAATTCACAGAATTTTGTAGTTTTCCCATTCACATAATACTGTGAATGAGTGACGTGGCCAGGCGGGGGTAGCCCTGCACTGCTGTGTTTTTTTTTAATTGTGACAGCTAGAAGGGATGAGAAGATCCCCTGCTAGCTGTCACAACAGGAATGGGTAGGGGGGTGAGGGAGCCGGTTCGATCGTAATATGTTATATGTCATACCCTGAATATGAGTGTAACATATAACATGTTACGAAAGGTGAACTTATCCTTGAACTCTAAAATTCTTTAAGATGTTATATGGAAACATGATAAATTTTGGTTTTAGCCAAAGCCACCAGGGTGGTTGGTAGTTTCAAATGTATTCCATTAACATTATTTATTTCAGGTACTTATATAGTGCTGTCAATTTACACAGCACTTTCACACATATATATAGTACATTAACATCAGTCCCTAACCCTCAATGAGTGTACAATCTAAGGTCCCTAACTTACATTCATACACATATTAGGGCCAATTTAGACAGGCTCCATGTCTTTGGAGTGTGGGAGGAAACCGGAGCAAACCCACACAAGCACAGGGAGAACATGCAAACTCCATGCAGGAGGTGCCACGGTCGGGAATCGAACCCATGACCCAAATACTGCAAGGCAGACGTGCTAACCATTAAGCCACTGTACCACCCATGGATGACTTCCTCTGTGTACAATTTCTTGGCTAACCTGTGAATACTGTTTATAGGCACACTTGAATCTTAGTAAGAAGTAAAAGATTAATATTACTATTTATTTTGAATTCAACATTTGGTCTAGGGCTAGCCCAATAACCTTTCGGGTCCAGTGTTAAGACACCCAGCATATGAAGTCACAAAAATGGAAATTAAGCACCACAACACTGCTAAAAGGTCCAGATACAACTGTATTCCAGTAAAAGTCAGCAGGTCAATCCAAAAAGTAGCCAACATATAATATCAATACAATACCACCCCAACCCCCACCTGGCCCATAGGAGCCTTAGGTAAAACCATTTGCTTTGGCTTCAGTTTCCATTTTTGTTACATTATACTACAAACCAAGGAAACCATTAAAATCCTTTGGGGTGTAGAAGCTGCCTGCCTGGGAATCAAATTATTTAACATCAATACTTTAAGATAGCAATGTAAAGTAAATAGTATAGCAATAGTAAAGGTGGGCTGTACCCTGCCAAAACACTGTATTAAAAAAAAAACAGCAACATAATTCCTCTACTTGTGACTCTTTAAGCCTTGAGGGTGTCTTTAAATATCTTTTTTTCATCTTGTTTGGGAACTCTCCCAGGTTGATATGCAAGCAATGAGTACTGGTAACACCTTCTTCTTCAAATGTGTGGACATGGGAGAAACAGCTTTGATTTTTCTATCCAGTTTCTTGGATATAAAAGTGAGTGTGGCTTTAACAATGCCCCAAGCTGGCTTGCATGGAAGCTCAGAGATGACTGTGGTGCCTATTACTATACTAAGAATTACAATGTTACAAATAAATAGAGCTCAGTTATTACACAAACTGAAACACATGACTTTCATCATGAAGAGATCTTTACGCAGACTTCTAAGGACTGTTTATGAGATAATGGCATCATGGCAAGGTACATAATAAAGGGAGGAAAAAAAGCTTTTTCATACTCCTCTTTTCATACTGTTACCGCAGTCTACCGAGATAATGGGAATCTGACAACATGTATTTATAGTCTACCCTCATATTATGGCTTCCCTTTGCTGTTGATGTCTAATCCATAAAACTCATTTCATTTGGTTGTTTTAAATTACAATGATAATAACCCTTTTACTTGTGTTGAAGAATAGGATAGTGTAAAACAAACTATTAGTAATTATTTACAGTAGATTACACCTGCAGAAAACTCCAACAACAATAATATTTTTCTACTTATGTCTTTATTTAATACTATTTCAAAAGGGTTAATGTGTTCTTTACAGAACTCAAGACAAGCACCATTTATTGCATTTGTTGTATATTCCCTTAAATACATGGGCAAGTGCCACAGCAAATTACTCCATTGAGCAGAAATCGTCCTCCAAAGTTTTCTTGGAAACCAAGGAATCCAGGTGTGACAATCTCCTATTCCCTTCCAAAGTGCTCACTGGTTCCTCGCCCTGACCAATGCAGCCCTGTAATAACGTAATGAAGTTCAATTTATGTGAACAGCATCATTTTAACACACTTCAGCTTAGTTTGAGACTGTGGAATACAGATCTCAACAAAATGATTTTTGTATCTTTAGGCTGCACTCACACCTGAGCTGAACGTCTTTGGTCATTTCTCAAGCTTTCTTTTAGCATTTGTATGTAGTACTACCCCCTTAGAAGTACTACCCCCTATAGTCCTGCACAGCCAGGCAACACACATTTTCTTCAACGCTTGCACATTGGAGACAGTAAACAGTTCTTGAGCTTTTTTTTAGTTTTATTAAAGGGTATTAAACTTGGATGGGATTCAGCGGTGTATGGGATGCCCAAGGAACTGTGAACGTGAGGACAAATCTATGTACAAGTCCATAGACAAACAGTATCTCCATGAGGAACTATCCAGCCCTTCTGATGTACCACCTCAGACCCCAGATGAATCCCCCTCTTCACTTACCTGCCAGAGGGAAACCCTGATTCAAGGTCAACCAGAAACTGCCACTGTAGTAGAGCAGCCCAAGATGAGGAGCTAGTTGAGTTAGCCACCTGACTGCTTTCTCCCCTTCTTCAGCCCAGGGGGTGCAGGATTATTCTCTCCTGTAAGCTTGTGGTCTGGTGGCTGCCTTCAGGCCTTACACTGGGCTGATTCCTTCCCTGTCCTATCTCAGGGGACGATTGAGGCTGAGAGATCCTTTTTCCCAGATCCTGTCTGTAGGTAGGGCCCTCTCTGGGACCCCTCCCAGGTTCCACACTCCAGCCTTCTCACATCATCTTCCACCCAATACTAACCATTTCCTGTTTAGGCTATCCCATGCATAAGGGCTGCCCTGACCCCATGCCAAGCCTCCTACTTGGGGATTGGTCAGAGTCCCCTGAGTATGCAGATCAGCCCCTCCTCACCCCCACCCACTGTCTTCTAGAAACTCCTCAAGCTTCTAGAGCAGGGAGAGGTATTAGGAAACTGACCTGCAGAGCCCTAGCCCTTACCTAAAGTTACCTGGCTCACTCATCCCAGGCTGCTATCCAGCCCCTAACTAAAAACCTAGCTTGCTCCCCCTTGCTAATTAGAGGGACACTACAAGTACAAGTCTTTTTTGTAGGCGTCTGGGACTTGAGTGGTTTTTTAAAATAATTTTTAGCCAATGGAAAGCTCATTATTATGGAATAAAAACATGTAATAAGGACATTTTCACACATTTTGTCAGGCTCGTTTGCACATATGTCAGGTGCTCTTAATGATGTGTTTTGGAGCCAAAAACACTTGAAGTTTGTAGCTCAAAAGAAACTAATGAATTTTTTTGAGCTGCAAGCTTCAAGTTTCCAGTGGCACAACACTCAGATATAAACAGGCACAACTGAAGACCATGAGACTTTGTACTGTACGTTAAGCATTTTGGACCTTCATGCTACAAAACTCTCAGGTGTGAATAGGACCCAAGGTGTGATAATACCAGATTGCACGCATTAATTTTTGTTGCATGGTTTAAAGCTTCATTTAAACTGACTTAAATGGCCCTGGAACCACAAATAGCATATATGACTATTTTATTTCAAAGCAATGCAAAACAAGGTGTTGATATGAGAGGCTCTACTAAACAAACAAATCATTTCCTCATGTCCATGCATGTAACTGCCTTGCACAATACAGCAAAGTGCAAAATAATCTGATGTGACCAGACTTTTAAAAAGTATTTTCAAGCTTTATCAAGCTTTTAGCAAACATGAACACTACATAAAGTTACTGAAGTCTGCTAAAACCATATTTAAAGCTACAACTTTTTTTAAACTACGTTCAATGTTTTCACACGATAGCTAATATCTGCTTTAAGAGCTTCAGGAAAGCTGTGGTATTTTAAATACTTTTCTGCATGCCCCTGAAGCCGATACTCTTTAGACTATCATTTGCAAGCTAAAATTAAGCAATTCCCATGTGTTTGCTGCCTAACAGTGAAGCATGGTAGACTTTCCATCACAACTAACAACAGATTGCTCTATCAGTTAGCTCTTTGTTATTCCATAATGTCCTTCCAAGTCATTGTTACTTATCGACCCAAAGCTTTTGAAACATTGTAGTTTGGTCAGACTTTGAATATAAACACAATAGTTTGGATAGGACTACCTTACAATAATCAACCACACCATGTGACCTGTACTATAATGCATGAGAGAGCATTACTGATGTTCTATTGTGGAGTGGAAATCATGAAGAATTGCATAAAGTAAACCTGTAATTTGTCAATGCATGTTAAAACACTAAAGTGAATGTAAAGCCGACACTTTTTTTCAGTTTCAGGTAGGAAAGGGAAGGGTTGGAAAACCTGTCTGTGTTTTACTGCTGTTTGTGTCTCTGCTTGAGAGATTCATCTTCTCCATTGGTGAACAATGTCCCTGGCAAAGAATGCACAAGACAGTCCAGTTTTTGAGATGTTACTGGTTACATGATGTTACAAAAGGTGATGGGGAATCTTCTATCGAACAAATTTGCTGTGGTGACAACTGTCTAAGAAGGGACATCCCTCACTTCAGAGAGATTTTTATTATGTCCTTCTCTGCCTCTAAGACAGAATATGAAGGCAAATCTCACCAATGAGACACAGACAGGAAAACAAATCCAGGAAGGGATCTTACCATTCCCTCTTCCATCCAAAACTAAAACAGGTTTAGCTACATTCAAGTAGCCTCAGTGGCAGCACATACCCACCACCAAGCTGTCAGAAGCAAAGAAACATACCAAGTACTTCCAGGTATGGGAGAACACCAACATACTTAAACCCCTCTCTTCTATTTGACAATTCTACGGCTTGGTGATTGGTCAGTCAAGCAGCCAAACATGTCAAATGGGGGGCAAGGGGGTGGAAGAAAGTCCTCAGCCCCCCTCGTGGCTACTAGTTGTTGCTTGGTCCTTACACAGGGCTAATTTTTCATTACTCGGAGTGGATGAACAGATCAACAGGGGAGTGAAGAGAAAGTATGTGTAGTTGTGGAGGCAAACATTAAAGAAAATCTATTGCTTGTCCTGGATGCCTAAACCAATGGTTCCCTTTAAGATGACCTAACACTGATGTTTTACTGATCCAAATACTGCATACTGAATTTGTAAATGAACTTGCATGGTATGAACATTTTCAATTTAATTTTTATAGATTTTAATGATCCTGTGTATTCTAACAACATATTTATAATTTTATCTTTTTCTTTTCTAGTTATTTAATAAAAGAAATAAATGCAAAAAAGTCACCACACTTGCATGACTGTAGCATTCTAATTATGTTCAATGACACTTTAAACATCCAACACAACATAAACTAACTAATAAGTCATTACTAATTGGCGCTTTAACTAGAAGATTAATCTGAAAGAGGTTATATGCAGCCCAGATAACAAATACGCCAAGATGAAGGTACATTTCTATCAATTTAACATCAAACAAGATGTTGGTTGATTTAACGTGGAAGGTTACGAACTGATCCTCTTATTAGGAAACTCTATCTAATTTGAATTCATTTAAATAAAGACCTTTTCCACCACTACAAAACTGTGCACTTTCCTGTAACTTAAAATGATGAACTTAGAATTGATTTGTCCAATTTGTTTTTTAATTAACTCCCGAGGGAGGAAGCATTTCTGGTGGAATCTGCTGAGAGGAGATGCAAGACGTTACAAACACCAGGGATTCTTCTACTTGACTTTTGCTGATAATACAAGGAAGACTAGATAAAAATGACCACATTGGTAATTCCAAAATTGCTGATACTAAAATATTCATTAACATGTTTATACAGACTTTTCTTTACGTTTTCTATTTGCAGCTACCCTTTGTGCCCCAAGGCTGCTCATACAGGATTTTTGTCCTGGGCCAGTAATCACAATAGACCCTCCCTTAGACTATGTTAATTGGTTCTGGAAATCAGAGGTTTGTATTTCAGCTACAAGTGGACCCAATTTGAACCATTTTTCATGGGTATCAATATACTTTTAAAACAAAAGGATTTTCCTGTAGAAGTTTGAACTTCTACCCACTTTCAGAAGACTATTTTGGAAATGTTACTTCCTTCTGGCAGAATTTTCCAGTTGCTTGCCTTTTGAAAGTTATTAGGCATCTCTAGGAAAAGCACAAATCTATCATCTGATTCTTTAACAGCTCCAAGAGTTGTGTAAAAATGGGGATTTTTGTAAATATATATTACCACTTGAATCTCCAAGACATGTAAGAAGACAACATTAAATTCAGTTTGCCATCAGCTACACAAGACTGAATCCAATGAAAATTACTCAAAATTGCAAGTAAAAAAGGGGGGGGGGGGTCCCAAACAAAATTTAAACTGAGGTCCACATAGCATTTGTAACCAACCTGTTAAGCCATTAAGGCGATTATTAACAAAACTGTATACAATTGTTTTTTGTCACTGTCATGTATAGCATGCATTGTATGGTTTTAGATAGTATAGAATGGTAAATAACAATCACAGTGGACGCTCCTGACCTCTTAGGCCCAGAAGCAATTGCACCAATTGCATACTTTGTTGTTACACCAAAGCAATCACTGTATTGTGCGGTCTCTTATAAGTTGAAATACATAGGCATGCATCAGACCTCTTGATGTTCCTTCATTTGAAATACAGTCATGAAAATATGGCACACCAAATGTAAATATATAAATCACATTAATAGTTATTTCCCATTTACAATAATACAACAAAATCTTTACTTATTGAAAATTAGGCAAATCCTTTTAAGTGACTGGCTGGATCTGTTTGTTTATCAATGTACATAATAACAAATAAAAAAAGTATGCAAAAGTCATTAATATATCGTATTCAGTGTTCCAGAAGACCAGGCATTTTCTGAAATTTTGAATAAATATTCCTATTTGCTGAACTATCCCCTTCCCTAAAAAACAACTTTGTACAGGTACTCACTAGTGACATGTTTGCTCTGGATATACCTATGTCTTAAAGCTAACTCTATCCAAAAATATTACTTGCAGTTTTAGGTGGTAACTATTAAACTGAATTATCTTTCAGAAACTCTATATGTGGAGAAATTTGTGTTTCTGCCGTCTCCTACTAGGTCATAATAATGACATCAGTCTCTTATAACTGGATTACCTAGTTATTTGTTCTAGGGAAATGCATATATTTCTGTTCATCTTATTGTTATTGTGTGATGGGGAAAAAAAATAAATTTGAAAAAAAAGTTTTCTTTATTTTTTTTGTTTTTAGCCAGGCACATATAATATTGCAAGTGAAAATGTCATATTTACAATTTGTAGCTAAAAGATGGAGCTCTAGGCTTCTTTTCACGTGTTTAGCAGGCTAATTTTAATAGTTTTGCTAAAAAATAAAAAGTCATAAGAGAGTGACTCCACCCTTTGCTCTGTATGACAGTAAGATGATCACAAAGGATAAAGCTCTGTCTGGGCTTCTTTAGAAAATCCATACTTTTCTGCAAATCCTGCTTCATGGATGTTATTTTCAAAATAAATTTGTTAGAAAAAAATCTTAAACATCATTTAACAAAACTTAACCAAACTGTCTATGCTTCATAATTCCAAGCACTTCCTTTAGGGCCTGCTCACACCAGATGATATGGACCTGTACTGGCAGCTACTTCCTGTGCAACCCCAATGCATAGACAAGGCAAAATGCTTTGTTCCCGGTTGGGTCATTCTCATTACAGTGTTGCTGAGCTGTGCCACTTTGGTGCATACAACTGTATTGAAATGTGAACCATGACAATTCAATAAAGTTCTGTGAAAAAAGTAAATAGTGTAATGCACTGGGATAGGTGCATCACCACCAGGGGCGGACTGACCGTTCGAGCACTTGGGAACTGCCCGAGGGCCCGGGGTTAGTAGGAGGCACCATAAGATGTCCCTGGTACCTTTCATTGGTTTATTCATAGGCTTTTTTGGGTGTGGGCGAGGACACGGGGGGCCCCATGATCCCCTATTGCCTGGGGGCCCCATGAGTTGTCAGTCCGCCCCTGATCACCACTGTATAACACAGTGCACACCAGCAGCTATGTGATGTGATAAGAGCTGCTCGATGGTGTGAACAGGCCCATAGGCTGCATTCACACTTGAGCATTTTGTAGCTGGCAGCTCGAAGCTCCAAAAACGCTCAAACATAAAAAATCAATTACTCTCTATGGTGCCTGTTTGTGCGATCAGATGTGAACAGACACCAGAGAGAACAATTGATTTAAGTTTGAGCTTTTTGGAGCTTCGAGCTACAAAACGCTCAAGTGTGAATGCTACCTCATTGTTAAGGTTTACAATTGAAAAATAATAATTGGAAAGTGGGGATTAAAATCATAGTCTTATGAATGGATAAAACTCAGTGTTGATAGTTTTACTATCAGTTAAAGCAAAATTAAAGCGGAAGCAAACCTGCCACACAAATCCTCAGAAATTGCAAGGCCACTATGCTAATCGTTTCCACACATGACCCATTGCTAGTTATCCTCATTGCCTGTTTTGTACTGTTCTTTTTTTTGCTCTATTTCTTGTCCCATGTTCTGGCCGAAACCAGCGCCATATTTGCGGTGTCTACCGATTCCATGTAGCGGTATACCTCCGCCTTTCCTTGTGTGTCTGAGACATAATCTCGCACATGGGCTGTGAACATTAATAGTAATGTGCCTGAACTCTGGTGGGATTGCTATGCAATGTTGTGGAGTGCTCATGACAGAGGACCACACCTATATGAAGAAGCTGATGGCACACTGAGCATGCCATCAGTGGGGGACCAAATGTACCAGTGACCTCATGCCAACAAAGATCAGGCAAAATCTCCTAAACAGCGCAGGTTTGGATAGCATGAAAAACACTTACATGTAAGTTATTTCACTTTGCTTTACAAGGCACAGATTAGGTTAGGAGACTTTACTTCCACTTTAGACCCAAGAACAGAAATTGTATGTTATTGCATCTTGCCAGTCCTTAGATGTGGTGGCTGCATTCGTTTATTTTTTTTCCTTTATTTTCAAATAATTCTGTGGGTATCACACTTTCTGTCCTAGGGTGACAACACTCTCTCACTGTACTGTATCTATGGAAGAGCAATGTTGTCACCCTAGGACAAGAAGTGTGTTAGGACTTCAGAACACCTTCCTTTCTCCTAATTATAATATAGGGGAAGGTGTTTTTCAGTCCTCAGAGACAGCTGGGAACCAGACTAAAAGATAACGGTCCACAGAGGCAGAGAGTATAGGAAGTTGTCAGCTCACTAGAGGAAAGAAGGGAAAGGGGAGACATGATTGGAACCTTTAAATACATCAAGGGGGTGAATAAGGTTCAGGAGGGCAGTGTTTTCAACAGGAAACCAAAATCAAGAACACGGGGACATGACCTTAAACTAACTGTAGGAAAGTGCAAACCAAATCTTAGAAAGTATTATTTCACTGAAGGAGTAGTTGATGCTTGTAATAAACTTCCAGCAGAGGTAGTGAGCCAGTCAACAGTAAATAGCTTCAAACATGCTTGGGCCAAGTATAGATCTATACTCAGACAAAAAAGCTAAAGAAAAAAAACAAACACAAAAAATCTAAATAAAAAAAAACAAAATACAAAATGGGTGGACTCGATGAACCACTCGGTCTTTTTCTGCTGTCACTTTGTTTCTATGTTTCACTGAATTTCTGGCAGGATCAATGATTTTTTTCTTTTAAATAAAATGCAGACCAAAAGGAAAGAACTAAATCCAGCCACAGATGGTATGAATCTTTTCCGGTTCAGCCGGTACCGGCCAAGGTTTGAACCATGTATGGGCAGGCTGAATGTACCCAAGTTGATCAATCAATCAACTTGAGTACAACATGCCTGGTGGATTTTACATGCGATGATTGCTAGTGGCTATTATAGCCTCTAGCAGTAATCACTGTGTTCTTCTAGTGGGGATAGCTCCACCCACCAGGAGAACACAATGGAGATTTAGTACTGCTGGTTCACTCAGAATCTGGTGCAGCTGTGCATGGTAGCCAATCACCTTCTAACCTCAGCTTGTTCAATTAAGCTTTGACAATAAAACTTGGAAGCTGATTGGTTTCTTTGCAGAAGTGCACCTGATTTTGCTCTCTCCAGCTTTAGTAAATAAACCCCAATGGCTCCAAGGGAGGGATTCCCCCATCAACACTGACTGTGTTGATGGAGGAATTGTACTTTTTTTTTTTCTTGCAACCCATGGTTGCAGGAAAGAAGATCTCTCCATCTACGGCCAGCTTAAGAGAAGTTTATTGTTAGGGCTTACAAACACTTTCAGCTATAAATACAGCTGGTTACGTCTATGTAAACATCCCAGATTCAGCTGTAGATCTGGTAGTGAGACAAAATGTGTGTCTAGATGATATGAATATTTGTTTTTTCAGATGTCTGAGAAAGCAAACAGAGAAACCTATTAGCATCACAGTTTTCATGTAAAAGTTACACCCTTAGGCTATACTTTAACAAACGTACAACTTCTTGCATTTACAGAACGACAGTCAACATCAGAAAAAAGGTAAAAATTACAAAACACATTGATGCTTGTTTATCAATAGTAACCAAATTGCAACCATGTTTTTGGAGTTTGAAAATGATAAATAATATTTGATTAGTTGTTATTCGCAACACCATTACTTTTCCTTTACATGAATATTATTTGGGTAGTATATAGAGTTGAAAATGGTGCAAAGTTAGGAATAGTATTAACACTATGGGTCCTGTCCCCTGGTGTTATGTGATATGTCATGCCTGCCCATCTTTATGGGTATCCTGAAATAACCTCAGACAATGCAGAATTTGTAAACAACAAATTTTTTCTAATGAAATTTCATCCAGATCATTTTTGCATTTCATTACAGCTTTTGTCAACATCATTCCACATTCAGTAATCCCATTAACTCCTGGTGTTTCCTGGTATCTTTGACCCATAATAGACCATACCTCTGTAGCAGGCCCATTACAAATGGGCATAAAGTCCATGTCCTGGAACTCTGCCAGGACTCCTGCCAAGGGTTAACATAGGACAAACTTCAATTGCTTAGCAGCATGTTCCCTTCTCTAGTTCTCATACATGGAGTGACTCCAACAGGTTGCCTTCCCTTGTATATATCATCCACCAGCAGGGGGCGGTATTATGAACACCCAGGAGTTGGCAGAACTGTTAACTCCTTCCTAAACTGGAGGCACCAGTTTAATCCACTTACACTTGGTAGACATTGGCAAAATGAGGTACAATATACACAATATAGGTACCTGCCTACAAACATGCCAAAATATCACCTATTAAGACATTCAAAGCAAACTGCATGCTTTTCTATTGCATGCTTTCTCTTTAAAATTCCTTACAGACCATTAATCTGTCACTGCTACTTCCAAAGAACATATGCACGCACTAACTCTCTGATACTGTTTACTGTATACTGATAGATTCACTCAACCCTTCTCAGACTCCATACCCTACAGACTCACCCACTTACAGGGCCAGCACCTATCCTTTTCCATGTTAAATGACACCCATTTTCATTCAACCCTTGTTCTGTGAGCCAGGGCATTGAGGCTCAACCCCCTAGACTGACAGAAGAATACTGCAGAGAACATCACGATCCCCCCACTGCAGGAGAAAGAAGAGGGTATAGAGGCCCTGTAATGACACCAGACCAAACCAGAGATGCCTGTAAAAAAAGATGTACAGTATATTGATTTTTAGAAATGTTTTCAAATAGCTTAGTTGATCAAAAAGCTAATTCCACCCTGTAATAATGTGTATAGATATTTAAATGCTAGACTGACAACAGAATTACAACATACTGTACAACAGTTTCTAGGATTATATCTCTGAAACTGTTGTGACCCTTCAAGAAAAACACCTGCATAGGCTTTTCCCAGTGAAGTACATTTTAATAGATATATCGATCTTTATAGATGAAAGCATCACAGCTTCTATAACATCACACAAAGAAAAGTAACATTGAATTCATAGCACTCAACTTCCTTTCTTGTTAAAAAAAAGAGCAATATAAAGCGTTGTATCGCTGTAGAAAGTGCGCAGTTTTGTTATATTCATTTTATCAACATATAAAGTATTTTGTTTAATGGCTTTTCTTTGGTAAATTTCATTGCAAGAGCTTTCTTGATTTCTTCTTAGTGGAACATTTTAAAGGTCTGAATAATATTATAAATGTGAACTATCAAATATGTACAGTATCTCAATGAAATAATTTAAACTGTATGGTCTTTGAGTCTCTGAGTGATTTTTATAATGTACATTCATAGGCATTATTGTCTAGCTAGAAGATGCTTTAACTGGATGTGTATTATTTGGAAAAGCATGCCATCACTTACAGCTGGTACAATATTATTTGCACATTGCCCAAAATCCAGTGAAACAGAGAAAGGCAAAATAATCTAATCAGGAGACAAAATGAAATGGATGTATCAGGAGACAAAGTAAGAAAGATATCATCAGGAGGAAATGTCAGAAGGACCTCGTAGGGAGATAAAAATGATCTCATGAAAAGACAAAGTGAAAAGGATCTCATCAGTAGGTACACTGAAAACGATCTCAACAGAAGGGAAACTGAGAAGTATCTCATCAGGAGACAAGGTGAGAAGGATCTCTTTAGGAGACAAGGTGAGAAGGATCTCTTTAGGAGACAAGGTGAGAAGGATCTCTTTAGAAGACAAGGTGAGAAGGATCTCTTTAGAAGACAAGGTGAGAAGGATCTCTTTAGAAGACAAGGTGAAAAGGATCTCTTTAGAAGACAAGGTGAGAAGGATCTCTTTAGAAGACAAGGTGAGAAGGATCTAATCAGGAGACAAGGTGAGAAGGATCTCATCAGAAGACAAGGTGAGAAGGATCTCATCAGAAGACAATGTGAGAAGGATTTCATCAGGATATAATGTGAGAAGGATTTCATCAGGAGACAAAGTGAAAAGGATATCATCAGAATACAAAGCGAGAAGGATCAGGAGACAAGATTAAAAGGATCTTATCAGGAAACAAAGTTTTTGATTTACTAAAGACAAATCTGCTGTTTACCTTGCAAGAGAATTTTTTTTAGCTTAGTGAATGTGGTGAAGAATCTCACAGAATCAGAAGACGAGAGTGAAAGGATTTTTATATATGGACAAATGATCTCATCGAGAGACATGGGGGAAAGAGCTCCCTCAGAAACTAAATACAAGCAGCCTGTCAGATTTTTCCAGAATGGTCAATGCCACAACACTAAGCATTGTATTCCTCCACCGGGGAAGACTACCAGCTGGCAGAATTCAATAGCTCGGTGGGAGTGCTTCCCCTATCCACATGGAATGTGTGGATGGGGAAATTGGTTCATTTTTTTTTTGTTCAACCCACTGGGTGAATGAAAAAAAACTAATCACGTATGGCCTACCTTAAAAAGATCTCACTAGAAGACAATATAAACAGGAACACACCAGGAGACCAAGTGAGAGGGATCTTATCAGGAGACTGAGTGAAAAGGATTTTATCAGAATACAAAGTTAGAAGGATATCATCAGGATGCAAAGAAAGAAGGATCTTATCAGAAGACAAAGTGAGAAGGATCTCACCAGAAGACGAGAGTGAAAAGATTTTTATAAATGGACAATATGAAAAGGATCTGATTGAGAGGCGTGGAGGGAAAGAGCTCCAATGGAAACTAGAGGGTTCAAAAGATCTCATCAGGAAACATAGTAAGATGGGTTCCAACCGAAAGCAGAGCCAAAAGAATCCTTAGCAAAGACGGAATAAAATATCTGAAATAAATTGGAGTAAATTGTCCCCAAGGTGGTGTGGTATGACTCTGTGCCTGATATACTGTGCAGATAGTAGTGTCTTTTCATTACAAAATGTGCTTTTAAAAGCTTTAGACCATGTGTGTTTTTCTTAGTTTTTTTTAAGCATTGCCTTTTTATTCAAAGGCTGCTAGTACTATTTGACTCAAAATTTACATGTTGTCTGGGTTTTTTTCTGGGTTGTCTGAGTGCTTTCACCCTCTTCCCCTGCAATAAAGTAGTCATGTAAGCAACAGTGGAACAAAAGCCATATTACACTCAGCAGCCACTTTATTAGGCACACCTTGCTAGTACTGCCTGGGACCCCTCTGCCTTCAGAACTGCCTTAATTTTTTTATGGCATAGATGCAACAAGGTGTTGGAAACATTTCTCAGAGATTTTGGTCCATATTCACATGAGTTACTGTTGCCTTTCTATCATCTTGAATCAGTCTGCCCATTCTCCTCTGCCATCTGACATCAACAAGGCATTTTATTCTACACAATTGCCGCTCACTTTTCTCTTTTTCGGACCATTCTCTGTAAGTCCTAGAGATGGTTGTGCATGAAGATTCTAGTAGATCAGCAGTTTTTGAAATACTTAGACCAGCCTGCCTGGCATCAACAACCATGCCACGTTCAGTTTGAATTTCAGCAAGACATCTTTACCACGTCTGCATGCCTAAATGCATTGTCTTGCTGTCATGTGATTGGCTGATTAGCAATTTGTGTTACCAAGCAATTGAACAGGTGTACCTAATAAAACGGCTGGTGAGTGTATATGGTAATGACTCTTGGTATGGGAAGTTCCAGTAAAATAGGGGATGTCTTTGCCATGGAAATGCCTTTGACATCTTTTTTTTGCCCTAGATGTAAACAAAGATATTACAGACACAGAAACACTAATATTTTCTTCCAACAACCACATAGTTATACAGAAAGTATATCAGATATATGAAAACACATACAATCAAGTTCCTTTGCCAGCTTTTTTATAAACCAGTTTGCAATCTATGTATACTGGACATTTAAAAAAGTAATTACCAGCCTTCTAAAAAGCAATAGCAGAGAAAGCAATGCTTTGACCTAACATGTCTTTGCTTCCTGTGTAAGTGGATAAATGACCATTTGCTAAAAAAGCATCACTTCTACTAATTGCCTTTTGCAATACTAATACAATTAGAAAAATGAAAACAATTACAGTTGCTTTAAATGTGCCTATTTGATCATTACTCTCCTATTTTAGAACAGACCAAACTAATCCCTTCCATTTCCTGCATATAACTCAGTTTAGTGATATGATTTCTACTGTAGTCATCTAAAAATGTTTACATAGCATAGTGTCAAGAAGATCAAGCCAATTCGCTTAGCCAGACTTCAGCAGGAACACCTGTGCATATGTATGCACATTCAAAGTCCTGCTCAGAGAATTGTGCACAGGCACATCTGTCTGCCCATTTCACGTCATGTGCATGGGCAAGTGTGAGAACATATTGCAAATAGCAGCGTTAAGTGAGCTATTTAAAGCCAAGCCCTGCAAGACTCCAGTGCTAACAGATCTTCAGCTGTACTCACTGACTTGCAAATCTTCATCTGATCTCTGTTACTGACCTGTTCTCTGACTCTTCTGTGGTTCTTTTCTGTCTGCTGCTCCCATGTTGACCCCAAGTTGTCATAGAACTAAGATTTCTGTCTACCACTCAGTGGTTGACTCAGCCTGTCCATGATTCTTTAAACACAAATGCTCCTGCGCTTGGGGATGGACTCGATGCAGGCTACAACCATATTAAGAATGTCCTGGAACATGCACACCTTGCTGCCCTCAAATGGACCGGGGACATCCAAATATACTGAATGAGGAAAGACAAAACAGAGGGCGCACAGGCCTAGTGCATTACCATAAGAAATGTTTAATAAGAAATAAAATAGGTGTTGTACTCACAAACGACAATATAGTCAAGGCACATCATTAAGAACAGCTGGGTCAACACCGTGCTGAGTAACAGTCCGCAATAGGGAGTGTAGACATCCAAAAGGCTGACGCGTTTCGAGAATTTGCCTCTTCCTCAGAGCCATGATTCTGTCTCTGTCTATGATATTGGTAGCATCTTGACCAGGGGTGGACTGACAACTCATGGAGCCCCCGGGCAATAGGGGATCATGGGGCCCCTGTGTCCCTGCCCAAACTCAAAAAAGCCTATGAAAAAGGTACCAGGGGCATCTCACGGGGCCCCCTACTAACCCCGGGCCCTCGGGCTGTGCCCGAGTTTCCAAATGGTCAGTCCGCCCCTGGTCTTGACTTGACTTAACTGACTGACCACAGCTTGTTCTTCTTCTATTCTCGTGGGTGACCATTATCTCCTGTCATCACCAGCCATGTGACAATATAACTCAAGAAATCCTCACACTCATGCCACTCCTTTGTCCCACTTGCTCTCAGGACACTCTTTCGTCCCTGCAGTCTCTGTCCAGCTACCCGGGGATGTTTGGGCTAGAGCAGTAAGAGTGGCCTTCCTTGTCATCTCAGGCTCCCCATCAAGGTATGTGTTTCATACCTGTGTGGCAGCACCCAATATTGCAGAGTTCCCCTTTAAACTCTAACACTTCGAATAGCCTCTGTTTGCAAAAGCAAGGTTTTCAGCTCACTTTCCCCCTCCCTTATTTCCTGTAAAGTAATGTGTACCAGCCTGTAGCTAGCATCCTTATCTGTAGCTGGAATTCAAGGCTATAGTCTGCAGAGTTTAGAAAGTCCTTTGAATGTACAAAAAGTGAAAGAGAAAAATATGCATTGTGACGTAATCATTGGTATATACATTTGTAAGAAGTGGATACAACTCACTCGGCTTTGCAGGCATGAGCCTGGCTGGGTCAAACAGAGCTGTTTTAATAAATCACGTGTTTTCCTCAAAGTCCGTGTCTGGAGTTTCCTGGTTTTCCAAAATTGCTACTACACCTGCTATTAAATGGACTTGTTATATAAAATTTAAAAACTCTACAAGAGAGCTGAATTGTAATATAAAGTTACTGACATGCACCATTTGTGGGAATTGTTATCTACAACTTGTAGCTTATAGAGTGGAGCCACTGGGAAGTGAAAGGAAGATAAGTATATGTGTCTGTGAAGGTATGTATCAAACTTGCACCAAGGAAATGAGTGAAAAATTAAGTGAAAAATTAAATGCTGCTGTTCAAGGATTGATTAAACATAAAAAAAAAATAATAAAAATAATACAGCGCAAATATTACAAATAATCAAAACTGTGACAAATTAAATGTGAAAGTCCAAAAAAAAGCCCCAAATTAAAGTCCAATGTCCCAAAAAATGTGAATAAATTATTATTTACTCGAACTTTATAAATTTTCCAGCTTGCTCACATCTTCTGTGAAAAACATTATATAGATCCAAACATGCTGTGAACTCCTAAACTGGTATGGCTTTAAGATGCAAAAAAGACAAGCCTGCAGGTGGGATGTGGTGTCCTCAGAGATGATATAACTCTTTATGTGATCTCACACTGACTCTCCTTTCCAGATATTTCCTCATATAGCGAAAAACATAAAAGAAAAAGATGCCAATGATATATTGCTATATACCGATAAAAATATATTATAAAAAATGCAAAAAAAAAAAAAAACCTTCCTTACACTCACATAAAGTAATTGAGCCTCAATTTCCATAGGGTAATTTGATCTCCCAAATCACAGATGGTGATCCACCCTTATCTTCCTAACAAGCTGGTCATAAAGTACCCCTATCCATCCATCCGTCCATCCAGGAGTGAGAGCTTGGAGGAAGATAAGGGTGGATCACCATCTGTGATTTCGGAGATCAAATTACCCTATGGAAATTGGGGCTTAATTACTTTATGTGAGTGTAAGGAAGGTGTTTTTTATCTGTATATAGCAATATATCGTTGGCATCTTTTTCTTTTATGTTTTTCGCTATATGAGGAAATATCTGGGCAGGAGAGTCAGTGTGAGATCGCATAAAGAGTTAAATCATCTCTGAGGACACCACACCCCACCTGCAGGCTTGTCATGTTTGCATCTTAAAGTCATACCAGTTTGGGAATTCACAGCATTTGGTGAGTATGAATCTATATAATGCTTTTCACAGAAATGTGAGCAAGCTGGAAAATTTATAAAGTTTGAGTAAATAATAATTTTTTCACATTTTTTGGGACATTGGACTTTAATTTGGGACTTTTTTTGGACTTTCACATATAATTTGTAACTGAACTTTAAAGCTTAGTACACATGGTGAAAAAACTGGATAAAAAATACTGCTTTCAGAGAGATTGCCCGATAATCTGATTGTTAGTACACAGCTTTCGAGAGCCAATCATGACAGTTCATGCAAAATTATCCAAAGAGAAAAGCAGGAAAATTCTTCTCATATGATACCAGAATTAATGATTTTCATTTAATCAGTACAATATTTGTCCGAAAAAAAATCAAGTGACCAAGACCATGCATGCTCAGAAACTAAAAAAATACATTACAATACAATACATTCCATCACTTCTGAAGTTGTATTCTGTCATACAAGAATTTTCGTAACTTTAGTAACATCTTCATTTATATGAGACCAGCATGCAAAAAAAAGGACAATAATGCTAATCGTGTGTATGAGGCTTAAGGTTTCTCAGGCACGTTGTGCTGAAGGCACACAGAAAAATAGAAGAGGGCTTTTACTAAGCTTGAGCCATTCATTGACCAGTTCAGAAAAATTGCCATAGGTCTTGGCAGTGTGGGAGAAGTTCAAGGAGAGGAACGTATTGCCCCTCTATTACCTCCCTCTGTATGGTCTTTTGTACAGATATTAGATTATTATTATTATACAGTATTTATATAGCGCCAAAGGGTTTGCTCAGCGCTGTACATTAGCGAGGGGGATAGTACATGAGACAATACAGTACAATACAATACACGAGGGGTTCGAGGGCCCTGCTCTTTCGAGCTTACAATCTAGGAGATGATTACTCATAATAAGTTATATGCCTCTCATAATGGCATGTCATGTGTTATTATTTATTTGCTGTATCTCGCAATTTTGCTATCAAGTAGGAATACTTCAAGTGGTTCTAGAAGCTGAAGGTTTTTTACCTTCATGCATTCTATGCATGAAGGTAAAAACCTTCAATGTGCAGCTCCCCCCTTAGCACCCCTAATACTTACCCATGCCTGAGTGTGATCCAGCGATGTACATGAGAGCCTTGACACTCCTAGGTCTCCCTCTACTCATTGGCTGGGACAGAGCAGTGGGAGCCAATGGCTCCTGCTGCTGTCAATCATAGCAAGTGAGGGGGGATTGGGGAGCAGGACCAAGCCACACTCTGTATGTCTAATGGACATACAGGGCCAGTTCAGGAGTGAGCACACACGAGTGCTCCCAGAGCAAGCAGCTTGCTCAGGGGGCACTTAGCAGGATGAGGGGCTAGAAGCGCCGGCTGGGGACCTGAGAAGAGGAGGATCGGGGGTGATCTGTGCAAAATTACTGCACAGAGCAGGAAAGTATGACATGCTTGTTATTTAAATTAAAAAAATAAACTTTCACAACTTTCAGGCTGACACATGCACATTAACTCTCCAAAAGAGAAAGGACTTCTGAGTAATGCTTGCAGGCCTATAAGTAATTCCCACAAGGCCTTTGCTAAACAAGAACCCATAGTCACTATTGCTTTGGCCTACTGACGTTATGAACACCGGGCTGGAGGTTCTGGTTACCAAATGGATTGACCAAGTAATACATCAGTGAAGTACCACCTTCTTCAAAATAGAAAGAAGTTTTAGGTAATGCCGTTTTATCATGGCAAATTTTTAAGTGAATGCTGACTTTCTGGTTGAGAGGCTGGACCAACCCCATGCCATCTCTCAATCTACATTATTGGCCTAATACTGTGATAGCCAATAGCAAGTCTTTGGAAATGGGAGGGGATGAGACCAAGTACCTAGCAGGGTTGGTGCTGGGACCTTACTTGTAGGCACCTACAGGTTCCTGTAATGTAATAACAGCACTGTATAAGGCAAATAGCTTCCACTAAAGGGTTTTATTAAAACATCACACATTGTCTGGTGAAGCAAAAAAAAATAATGGCAAATTCACCACACTTTTAGATCAAACCCACCATCACTATTTAAAAATACAATACTTGTGGTGAAATCTGTAGACATCATTTGTTTTCTCTTTGTTTTCAGTATCCCCAATTGTATTTATTTAACACATGAAAACTGCACAGACTACAGAAGCTTAATTAAAGAACAGTCTGCTCCTTTAATTAAAGGATATTCTGACAAAATAATTGTTAAGATAACTTTTTTCTGTTCCTCCCCCCCTCCAAAAAACAAAAATGGAAAATAACTAGCCACGGTTCACTGGTTCACAGTAGCTTGCCAGTGTCTATTGTGCAGTGACTTAACCCTTCTTTACTTTTAAGAAGCGCAGTGCAAATGACACCATCGCATCTCGGTTCTCACTAAATTAAAATGCACCCTTAACCCAAGAGACAGAAAACATGTTATTTTGAGAGGCAATTAATAAGAAATGAACTTTAGATAGTATGTGTCTCCGCACTGTCACCTACCCTGCAATTAGGTTCCAGGGGACAATACACAAGCATGGCATGCTGCAGCCTGACACCCTCTCTCATGAAGAACCTTGTTAAAATTCATGAAATCCTGTTGACGATTCAAAGGACTTTCTCATCAGACACAGGAATTGGAACTATAGGGACAGCATTACAGGCATTATTTTTTTAAAATATGATAAAGAAAAATTCTCAGTTTATTAAGAGTTATTGTAAATATGATAATACATAGTATAATTAACATTCATTTTTATATCTGTTTCTCTTAGAGAATATAAAATTCTTCACCCACAGTAAATAACAAAAGTTATGTCGGCTCTCTCATAAATTATATTGATAAAGTCTCTTAGATCGTAAGCTCCAAGGAGCAGGGCCCTCCTAACCTTCTTGTATTGAACTGTTTTGTTGCTGCATTGCCTTCCTTTTAAATTGTAAAGCGCTGAGCAAACTGTTGGCGCTATATAACTCCTGTATAATAATATAATAATAATAAAGTACAGAACACATGTAAATACAAAAAAACAATGATAATGTGTGTGATCCTCTGTAGGAAAATGCTTAAATATACATGTGGTGAATTTATATATAAATTATAAATACAAAAATGTATGAAATAAATAAAAATTGATGTAAAGTCCAAAAATCTTTTATCCACAGAGAAACAAATGAAAACAACCCTGAATCGAATCCATGGCATGCAGTGCATGGCAAAACAATGGGTTCACCCCTCCTCATCTGCAACTTGGCTTTGTCCCCTCTTCCATCCCATTCAACATTTCTGGCTTCCCTGCCACTCCACACCTCTTACCCACATCCAGAATTAAAAAAAAATGTGTGTCTTGACTTTCACTTTAAAGAAACCTTCTAGAAAGGACACATTTTATTTATACTTTATATCCTATGTTATATCTTTAAAGTGATATCTTATATTTTATATATATATATATATATATATATATATATATATATATATACAGTTGTGTTCAAAATAATAGCAGTGTGTTGAAAAAAGTGAATAAAGCTCAAAATCCTTCTAATAGCTTTTATTTCCATACACACAAATGCATTGGGAACACTACACATTCTATTCCAAATCAAAACATGAAGAAAAATATATCAAATTTGTGTTGTTCCTCTAAAAAAATTGAAGAAAAGTGAGTATTAGACTGTTCAAAAAAATAGCAGTTTGTATTCTTCTTTACAAACTCAAACATTCACTATATAAACTGAAAAATGTTTGAAGATTTTGCTTTCCTTTGAATCACTTAATGAATATTTAGCTGTATAAGCACTGTTTCTGAGAACTGCTGTACATCTGTGTTGCATGGAGTCAACCAACTTCTGGCACCTGTGAACAGGTATTCCAGCCCAGAATGATTGGACTACATTCCACAGTTTTTCTCTGTTTCTTGGTTTTGCCTCAGAAACTGCATTTTTGATGTCACCCCACAAATTTTCTATTGGATTAAGATCCGGGGATTGGGCTGGCCACTCCATAACGTCAATCTTGTTGGTCTGGAACCAAGATGTTGCACATTTACTGGTGTGTTTGGGGTCGTTGTCTTGTTGGAACACCCATTTCAAGGGCATTTCCTCTTCAGCATAAGGCAGCATGACCTCTTCAAGTATTCTGATGTATTCAAACTAATCCATGATCCCTGGTATGTGATAAATAGGCCCAACACCGTAGTATGAGAAACATCCCCATATCATGATGCTTGCGCAACCATGCTTCACTGTCTTCACAGTGTACTGTGGCTTGAATTCAGTGTTTGGGGGTCGTCTGACAAACTGTCTCCGGCCACTAGAGCCAAAAAGAACAATCTTACTTTCATCAGTCCACAAAATGTTGCGCCATTTCTCTTTAGGCCAGTCAATGTGCTCTTTGGCAAATTGTAACCTCTTCAGCGCGTCTTTTTTTCAACAGTGGGACTTTGCGGGGGCTTCTTGCAGATAGCTTGGCTTCACATAGGCGTCTTCTAATTGTAACAGTACTCACAGGTAACTTTACACCTTCTTTGATCTTCCTGGAGCTGATTGTTGGCTGAGTCCTTGCCATTTTGGCTAGTCTTCTATCCATTCAAATGGTAGTTTTTCGCTTTCTTCCACGTTCTTCAGGTTTTGGTTGCCATTTTAAAGCATTTGCAATCATTTTAGCTGAGCAGCCTATCATTTTCTGCACTTCTTTATATGTTTTACCCTCTCCAATCAACTTTTTAATCAAGGTACGCTGTTCTTCTGAACAATGTCTGGAACGACCCATTTTCCTCAGAATTTCAGAGAGAAATGCACTGTAACCACCATGTACAACATTTGCTGCCTTCCTTCCTTAAATAAGGGCAATAATTGCCACCTGTTTTTCAAAGAATGAATGACCTCACTAATAGAACTCCACACTGCTATTATTTTGAACATGCCCCTTTCAATTAGTGATTCAATTACACAGAATCAGCAGCATGCATGTCATGACTGTTGGGTCTGTTGGATTTCTATTACTCTACTACACCTGCTAGTAAATTATTTGCCATGTTGAAATATCATTTCTACCAAAAACAGTGATTGATCAGGTTAGTGATGTCTGACTGCTATTATTTTGAACACAACTGTATATATATATATATATATATATATATATACTGTATAACATGCACACTGTGTTTTATATCCTGACCATAATAAAAGTAAAAAGAATACAAAACCGCCACATTCTCTCTTTGATCATTTTCCACTTTGTGTTTATACATATTTGAGTATTCCTTCATAAAGTTTAACACATATTAGTATTATTCATTAATCATTTGGAGATCTTTACTTATATTGTATCATTATTCTCTTCTGAAATCATATTTCCTCTTCTGCTGTAGTTGGTAAAATTTAGATAATCTCAAAGAAAATTTATTCACAAAACAATGTAAAATTATTTGAAAATGTTAATGTATTTGTGACCTGTTTTGTTTGTGTCTTTATTTGATTTTACTATGTAAATAGTGCTGACATTTTACATGGTGCTTTCTTATAGGCAGGAGGATCATGATGATTATTTCAAAATGATATTAAAGATATAGAAGACAGTGCTGGGGATTTATTAAAACTGGTGCACACAGAATCTGGGGCAGCTGTGTATAGTAACCAATCAGCTTTTCACTTCAGCGTGTTCAGTTAGATTTTGACTATTAAACCTAGAAGCTGATTGGTTACTATACATAGCTGCACCAGATTCTGTGTGCACCAGTTTTAGTAAATCCCTTCCAGTGTGAGAGATATGCGGGCTGATTTATTAAAGTCAAATATAACGGAATTACTTCACTGTACAATAGAATTACCACTTTGCAAGAGAATTTTCTCTTAGCTTAGTGAATGTGGTGAAAATGCATTTTGCAAAGAATACCCAATCGTGTGCATGATTATATGACGAAAGTCAGCAGAGCTTCACTTCATTTTCTATACTAAATGAAAATTCCTTTGTAAAGTGAACAGCCAGTTTAAAGTAGTAAAGGCTTTTTTACCTTTGTGTATTATTTGTATGAAAGTAAAAATCCTTGTCTGTGCAGCATCCCCTCCAACCCTCCCTAATACTCAACTAAGCCCCCTCTTGATCCAGTGATGTACACTGGAGTCTCGGCTATCCCGGGACTCTCTCTCTCTTCAATGGCTGGGACAGCAATGGGACCCATTGGCTCCTGCTTCTTACAATCACACTTAGTGAGCCAATGAGAAGAGAGAGGGGCAGGGCCTAGCCCCGGCTCCATGTGTTAATAGCTACATGGAGCAGCAGCTGGGGAATGCGCATGCTTGGGTGCCCCTATAGCAAGCTGCTTGTGGCCAGGAGAGTCGGCGGGGGACCCGAGAAGAGGAGGATCCAGGCTTCTCTGTGCAAAACCACTACAGAGGACAGGTAAATATAGACATGTTTTTTTTTTTTTTTAATTTAAGCCTTTAGAATCACTTTAACTTTAGTAAATCAGCTCCATCTAGTCTTATGAAATCACATTAATCGAATACTAAAGATTAATATTACAACATGTATGTATGAATGTGAGTTAGGAACCTTAGATTTTATGCTGCTTGAGGGTCAGGGACTGATGTAAATGTACAATATATACAGTGGGGATCGAAAGTTTGGGCACCCCAGCTAAAAATTTGTATTAATGTGCATAAAGAAGCCAAGGAAAGATGGAAAAATCTCCAAAAGGCATCAAATTACAGATTAGACATTCTTATAATATGTCAACAAAATTAGATTTTATTTCCATCATTTACACTTTCAAAATAACAGAAAACAAAAAAATGGCGTCTGCAAAAGTTTGGGCACTCTGCAGAATTTATAGCATGCACTGCCCCCTTTGCAAAGCTGAGACCTGCCAGTGTCATGGATTGTTCTCAATCATCGTCTGGGAAGACCAGGTGATGTCAGTCTCAAAGGTTTTAAATGCCCAGACTCATCTGACCTTGCCCCAACAATCAGCACCATGGGTTCTTCTAAGCAGTTGTCTAGAAAACTGAAACTGAAAATAGTTGACGCTCACAAAGCTGGAGAAGGCTATAAGAAGATAGCAAAGCGTTTTCAGATGTCAATATCCTCTGTTTGGAATGTAATTAAGAAATGGCAGTCATCAGGAACAGTGGAAGTTAAAGCAACATCTGGAAGACCAAGAAAAATATCAGACAGAACAATTTGCAGGATTCTGAGAAAAACAATTCAAAACCCACGTTTGACTGCACGATCCCTCCAGAAAGATCTGGCAGACACTGGAGTTGTGGTACACTATTCCACTATAAAGAGATACTTGTACAAATATGGTCTTCATGGAAGAGTCATCAGAAGAAAACCTCTTCTACATCCTCACCACAAAAATCATCATTTGAACTTTGCAAATGAACATATAGACAAGCCTGATGCATTTTGGAAACAAGTTCTGTGGACCGATGAGGTTAAAATTGAACTTTTTGGCCGGAATGAGCAAAGGTACATTTGGAGAAGAAGGGGCACAGAATTTAATGAAAAGAACCTCTGTCCAACTGTTAAGCATGGGGTTGGATCAATCATGCTTTGGGGTTGTGTTGCAGCAAGTGGCACAGGGAACATCTCACGAGTAGAAGGAAAAATTGGATTCAATAAAATTTCAGCAAATTTTGGATGGTAACTTGATGCCATCTGTGAAAAGCTGAAGTTAAAGAGAGGATGGCTTCTACAAATGGATAATGATCCTAAACACACCCGAAATCCATGGGGGATTACATCAAGAGGCATAAACTGAAGGTTTTGCCATGGCCTTCACAATCTCCTGACCTCAACATAATTGAAAATCTATGGATAGACCTTAAAAGAGCAGTGTGTGACAGACAGCCCAGAAATCTCAAAGAACTGGAAGACTTTTGTAAGGAAGAATGGGCAAAGATACCTCAAACAAGAATGGAAAGACTCTTGGCTGGCTACAAAAAGCGTTTACAAGCTGTGATACTTGCCAAAGGGGGCAGTACAAGATATTAACTCTGCAGGGTGCCCAAACTTTTGCAGACGCCATTTTTTTGTTTTCTGTTATTTTGAAAGTGTAAATGATGGAAATAAAATCTAACTTTTGTTGACATATTATAAGAATGTCTAATCTGTAATTTGATGCCTTTTGGAGATTTTTCCATTTTTCCTTGGCTTCTTTATGCACATTAATACAAATTTTTAGCTGGGGTGCCCAAACTTTTGATCCCCACTGTATATGTAAAGCGCTGCGTAAATTGATGGCGCTATATAAGTACCTGTAATAAATGAATAAATAAATCTTTATGAAGTACTGAATAACATTTTTAACACTAACAAATATTGTAAACATGGTTGAGCCAGTAGAACTCAGGTTCACTCCAAACTTTGGCTGTTTGGACATTTAGACGAATTCCCACACTTTTTCCCATCTGGCCCTTGTTCAGCAGGAGCCAAGTATCATATATAGAAGCAATCTTTCTACCACCTCTATATATGACTTCTTCTCGCTACCACTGGTTCCTAAAAAATCAGCAAGTGCTTCCACCTGACAAGTCCCAAGAAGCAGATGATATCACTGGGAACCTGAAATACATGTACAGAAATTTTCAACGCTCCATTGTGAAATAAAGATATTACCTTTGCTTAGTTTTGGTTTCAGCATTTTGATGAGGAAGGGATTCCTTATAAATAATAAAAAGACACACCAAGGAAAGTACCTCAGCTCCAGCCTCCAGGAGGAACTTTACCTGCTGAAGATAATGGTGCATTGCAAGTTTGGCTCTAGGATCCTACAGACTAATGACCAGCTATTTAGACAGTCTGACTCCTGCAAAATACTGAAGGGCATCTAATCAAAGTGCACAAGCTCCTTCAGCATAGGTCAACTTGTAACATACCCCCTTTGGTTCTCCTGCTTTCTCTCAAAATATCTATTTTATTTCTCTCAGCCTCAGTATCTGTCAAGTCCACCAGGGTCAGAGCCTTTGACAAATAGTCTAGACTCAGAATACACTGACAATCATTTACCAAAAGCTGTTTGCTTTGCAAGGTAATTTTCCCTGAGCTTAGTGAATGTGGTGAAAATTCACTTTGCAATAAATGCCAAATCACGGGCAGTAAAGCTTTACCTCATTCAGTAAACTAAGGAAAAATTAATTTGCAAAGGCATATATCAACTCCACTGTCTCTAATGGATTTACCCACTCCCTCAAAGCTGATGTGAGTGAAGCTGTTATGGGGATCAAAAAAATAAAAAAAACTCAATAGTGCAAATAGTGCAAATAGAGCGAAGATGTCCCAAGCAAGAAGCCATAGTCTCTGTATGGTAGGTCAAGATGTGTTACATTCACTATAATGGCTGCAGCTCTTCTGACCGAGTATTGGATTTCTTTGTGCGCTAAAACAAAAAAAACAGAAGGCGCCACCATCTACTGTAAGTTTATCAATTTAACAACAGTAGGTAAATAAAGGGTTAAAATACACTCACAAGGATGATAATAATAATGATATGTGTATTTATTCTCAACCTTGTGAGTGTATTTTAACCCTTTCTTTACTTGTTATTAAATTGATATACTTAGATGGCGGCACCTTATGTTTTTCATTGTTTTGGGGTTCGAACTTTAATTTATAAAAAAGCTTTCCCTGTCATCTAGTTATTTGAAATGTAGGTGGAAAGGCTTTTTAACTACTTGACTACCGCTCACAGTTATTATACTGGGAGTGGGCGGCAGGTACAGGCACAATCACGTATGTCGGCTGTGCAGGAGCACGCTGTGTGCCGCTTAACATTGCTGGTACCCGGCTGCTATAAGACGCAGGGGTATCATGTGATTATTATTTGTCACAACGATGACATGATTACTATGTAAACAAAACAGTCACAAATGGTTGACTGGTTCTAAGTTAGGGGAAGCTTTGATTGGCTCACAGCTATGACATTGTACCTGTCTACTTGTATCACTATGGTGACACTGAACTGCTCTGATGACAGAATGTTAAAAAATATTGTAAAAAAAAAAAAGGAAAAAATGTTTAAAAAAAAAAAAAGTGTATAACAATTGAATAAAAAACTTTTTTTTTACATACTGTTACCACTCAGTATCCCTGATCACTGCCACACACAGTCATATGATGACGCTGTACTGCACTGGTGACAGGAAAAAAATATGAATTCTTTTTTTTAATTTCCTCATTTTCCAAATAATTGTGGCAAATAAATACAACTTCAAAAAACTTGCTATGCAAATTACTAAATACCTCAGAGTGTCTACTTTCCAAAAAGGATTCATTTGGGGGGTAATTTGTACTGTCCTGACATTTTAGAACCTCACGAAATGAAATAGGCTGCCAGTACATCAGGATTGATCAATTTTCAAATATACATATACCATAGTTTGTAGATGCTATACCCTTCACACAAACCAATTACTGATTATATAAATTTCATTTGCGTACAGTGTTGCATGACCATGCAATTGGCAGTTAAATTAGCACAGTGCTGAATAGCAAACAATGCCCTGGTCATGAAGGGGATAAACCTTCCAGAGGTCAAGTGGTTAAAAGATTTTTTTTTTCTAGCATATTTCATTTGCTAAATAGTTGTCTTGCTTAAAACTTTATTTTTAGACCCCTAAATACTTAAGTTTGCTTCTCTAGGTAGCAAACTAGCAAATAACCATGTCTTTTGGTCCACAGTGTAAAAAACTTCCATGGATTAAGCAAAACATTTGATGTTTAATCCTCTCCGTGATACAAAGAAGACAGATACTGCTTAAATCATTTAAAGATGATTTTTGTTCATCACATATGAGAGAAAAAAAAACTTTTATCCTCAAACTGTCAGAGATGTTAGGCGCATCAGCATACATTTAAATTCATGCATCAGAAAGATAGTAAATGATTTATGCAGAAGAAAAACAGTACATTAGAATATCTTCTGCAGTGTTTGTATGAGGGAAAAGAGGGAATAGACAGATGAGAGTTTATTCATTCCTTTCGCTAATGTTAATTAATAATGCAGAAGAATGAACATGAAATGAAGGGAAAGAAGTCAGCAGAACTATTTAACACATTATCAGCAGTAATGCTGATTGTGCAGTCAAAGTAATTACCCAACGAAAAATAGAAATGAAAACAAAAGGTAAATTTCTGGTTGTACTGAAAGTGCAATATTTAAGGTATAGATAAACCAAACCAAATCATTTGAATCTCATACAAGCTTTAACATGCTTATCAAATTTCAACTGTCATTTTCATTATTTTTAATCAGCAATTTTCATTAAAATAATAGCTGGTCATCCTGCCATTAAAGTCCCTGTGCAGGCACTTTCTGTGATAGGGTGACAATGCTCTATCTGCCATCTGCCTTACCAACCATTTAATGTCTGCCACCCCTCTCTGCCAATCCCTCCACTGGCTTCCAATCGCTCAGAGGATTAACTGCAAAACATTACCAACATACAAAGCCATTCACAAGTCTGCCCAGAGTTACATCACCAATCTTGTCTCAAAATATCACCCAAACCATCCTCTCCATTCCTCCCAAGACCTCCTGCTCTCTTGTCTTCTCCTCCCATGTTCATCTCCATAACTTCTCCAGAACCTCTTCCACCCTCTGGAACTCTCTTCCTCAGTCTGTCTGGCTATCTCCTGCTCTGGCCATCTTTAGACAATCCCTGAAGCCTTCTCTTCAGGGAAGCTTATCTCACCTCCACCCAACAACTGAACTTATATTACTTCCATCAGCTCATCCCTCACAGTTATTACCTTTTGTACCACATGCCACACCCTAATAGATTGTAAGCTCTTAAGAGCAGGGCCCTCTTAACCCTCTTGTATTGTATTGTATTGAATCTGTACTTTCTCCACTTATATAGGTCGGCCCGTAGCAAAAAAAAATAAATATAAGCGCGGGGTCGACATGACTAGGGGGAATAGAGGGACAACAGAGGGTTAAATTATGGGAAGGAAGTTTTGGGTATTAAGGCTTACCTTATTGGATGGGGGATGTTGGGGAGGGTCTCCCAGGAAGGAAAAGGAGGGTCTGTCCTCAGGAAGTCCAGTGGGGGAAGTTTGGAAGAAGAAAAAGCTTCCTACCCTCCCTCCCCTTCGTGCTTTGGTTTGGATTGTCACGGCAGCCTTGGTCTTTGGAGGAGGAAACAATTCTGTATGGAGACCCATCAGTGGTATGGGGACCTCGGTACATTCCAGTTAACAAGGGGTTAACTCAGAATAGGTACAATGTTGGTCACTGAAGATAAGTAGGATTATCCTCAAGCCGGTGTGTTGTGGCTGGGGATAAGTAGGATTGTCCCTGAGTCAGTGGGTTGCGGTTGGGGGCTTAAGTTGAAGGAATGTTTTCCGCAAAATTGAAGTTGGGTTTATGGCCCTCAAAAGACCACCACATTTTCATCTGTTTATAATTTGGAATGTTATGATATCTATGTTAAAATAATTTATTGGCTGCTATGGCCATTTTGACTCCAGAAACTTGTTTGTGCATTTTGTATAGCTGGGATGGTGGTGGGTATGGCCTAGCAGGCTTGGCTAGGCTGGAAGTTATATATTCTACCCTTGTTAAGTAAATTACTGCACAAACTGGTGGTGCTATATAAATTGTATAATAATCCTTGTGTAATAATTGTTCTCCTTTGTTGTCTCCTAATAGAAAATACAAGCAGTGTGCCAATGGATATAGCTGTTTGCTTTCATCATGCTACTCCAAACATAGCTCCATTGGTTGGCTTGAGGCCTGTTAAAAGCCTGCTACTTCCGAGTATGGTAAAGGAAGTGGCAGTCTCCCATAATGAAGAAGGTAATTAGCAGACTACACAGCAGCCTCTCATGACCCAATCTCATCTAAGTCCTACTGCCCAATGTGACACTCAGGCCAGGAGCTGACCTTTTAGGAGTTTGGTGTACACTAAAAGGGGTAATAGTGAGTACCTGGCATCACTCGTGGAGATTTTCTACTCTTAGGTGCTTATAGGGTTTAGAGAGTTAGAAATCTGACTGGGATATGTTTTAGCAGTCAGAGCAACATCTGACCATCTGATATTTGATGGTGTTTTTTGGACATGTAAAGGCCAACCTCATCTCTTGGATATCAGTATAGGACATCAAGACCTGCTCATTGATGGCCAGATTTAGCAAAGTCTTTTACTTTTACAAATGTGGGGGCAGCACATTAGCATGTTTGCCTTTAACCACTTGGAACATAAATAGATTTTCACTAAGGATTTTATTCTGAATGTGGTTTACATGGTTTTCCATGGGGTTTTTTTGCTGGGTATTCTGGTTTTCCCTCATTGTGCAAAATGTACTGGTAGGTTAGTAGTTTCCTTTTTTTTTTTTTTTTTTTTTTTTTGATACATCAAAAATGTATTGGAAAAGTCACAAAACAAAATACTACAGAAGCATGGAATTATACCAATATTTCATTTCACATGTTAAGAAATACAACCATGCACATGGTAGGAATAAGGATGGGCTGAACTTACCTAGACTTAGTTTGCAGGAGATTCACTGAACTGTGCTAAATTCTGAGTGTTAATTTGAACCCTACAGAAGTCAATAGAAGCCAAATATTTAAAATCAGATCTGGCCATTTTCAGGGCTAATAGGGAAGAGGTTGTCAAATATAGAGCCAGGGAAATTTACCAATTTACATAGTTATATAGTTACATAGTTAGTCTGGCTGAAAAAAGACAAAAGTCCATCCAGTTCAACCATAGAAAAAAAAAAATTATAATCCTATACCAACAGTTGCCAAACATTTTTGTTTATTTCTGTTTGCCAGGGAGCAGCAATTTTAATAATGCTTAAAGTGAAACATTAAACATGCAAAATTCCTTTAAATAACATGCCAGAGGGATGCCTTCAACCTGCCTGTGAAGTGGTGCATCTGTACAATTTATATAATGCACTACAACAAAACTGGCATTTACAAAAATATACAATTTCTTTTGCCTGCAAATGGCATTTCCTTGCCGATTTGTTCTTTTTTTAACCAAAGTGGTTGGGGATTGACTTCATTCATACTTTACCCTTTTCCTACATGAAGGACTGGTACAGATATTAAGGGGAAGCCCATGCATAAACAAAGTACAGTACAAAAAAATTGTGAGGTCCCCCCTCCCAATATATATATACCGGGCTCCTATGCAATCATGCAGCTTGGTAGGCAAGGAAATGGGGGGAAGTGAACATGCACCTCCCCTTCCTACCTTGCTATTTGAGTATGCCTGGCAAAGCACTTTGTCTCCAAGTTGATGAGGACAAAGTCCTCTTCCCCACAACCCTGGCCTGGTGGTTGTGGAGGTCTGCAAGTCTTATTAAAATCTGGACGCCCCTTATAAAATTAAGTGGGCACCATCCTCCCTTGCGTGATTGAGTGAGGGGTACATAGTAAACTATACACTACATACTCCATATTCTGATAGGCCTCTGACCCTATTTTATTATAAATAAAAACACAAAAAATCTTTGACAAATTACTAATTACAAAAGTAAATAAAACCTACAAAACATGTTCCATGTAGTAAATCCATTGTCAAACATGTCATTCCGTGTTGCAAATCCTCATCATATATGATGATCAACAATCCCAACAACCTGTTGTAATACAAAAACGGCAAATTAACTTCACATTGCAGCACAGCGGCTTAGTGGTTAGCACATCTATCTATCAGCACTAGGATCAATGGTTCAGATACCAACTTTGACACTACCTGCAAGGTAGTATGCATGTGCCCCTGTGCTGCATGGGTTTCCTCTGGGTACTCTGGCTTAGACTGTAAGCAACTTGAGGGCAGGGACTAATGTAAATGTACAATCTATACATAAAGGTTTGTGTAAATTCTTGGTGTTGTATGAATATTTGTAATAAATACCTAACTAGCTAAATCTGCATAATGGAAACAAAGGGACTGGGAGTTGTCTGATACCATTAACCAAAGATGGTCATGATAATATTTGGTCAGTGATGTCTCCCAAGATGCCCACTGGCTTGTTTACAAGCTAGCAGGCAGCATCATGTTGGTTGTTAACATGCATGCAGCCACCAGCATCTTAGCAACCAATGCTGCTGGTGGTAGCTGGCATCTTAGCAACCAATTATGCTGTACAGTCTGCACAGTGGAAGTATTCATTTACTGTAGTACTAATGTAATCAAAAAATGAATGACTTCCTGCTGCCAAAGAAGCAGGCTGTTTAGTGATGGCCAACTGGCCAAAGAGTTCAGCCAGTCTGCAAATGCCAAACAAGCAACATTTGGGTCTAACTCTACATTAGGCCAAACCTGAACCTCAGCCTTTCTGAAAAAGAGTAAAATGAAGAAATATAGTAGATCCCAAAAGGTAAGAGTATACATTAGAAATATAAATTTAAAGTAAATATACTCATTAAGCAAATGCAGATCATCTTGCATCAATTTATAATGTCCATTTAATGGTTTCTAAATGGTCCTAATCAGGGGCGGACTGACCATTTGGAAACTCGGTCACTGCCCCATGAGTTGTCAGTCCGCCCCTGGTCCTAATGCTTGTATGCAATGGGATACAGATTGCAAATTTCTTAGCAACAATGATTGGTGTGAATGGTTTGTCGGTCAAGTCAGTGCTGCTTTCATTTCCAGTCCAGCAATGTTACCTGGAGTTAGACTGGACCTGCCTTTCAGATACCAGCAGATGCCAGAAATCCATAGTGTCATGCTCAGTTTCCATGATTGACTTAGGGTGACACAGAGCACAAAAACACAGTCAGGTGCTGGAACAGAGAGAGCAATTTCTCTAGAATGTGAAGAAATTCCAAGCATAGAGGTCATCTAAGAAATGCAAATACTGACTTTTCAATAGAGCTGGGTCATTTGGAAGCACAGATCAATGAGTTGGCAATGATTCATTTTGTTTAGAGGAAAACGTAGATTTTTTTTTTGTTTTAAACAGACAGAAGTCAGTGGCCCCTTAAAAACTCACACAACGTCTAATAATAGCTAAGAGTATAAATAGGTCTCTGGAGTTCTGCTCTTTGTCTTCTAATCCAATAAACAGTTTAGGGTCCTTCTCTGATACATCAATCCCATTCAAAATATCCTTATCTTGGTTGGAAATCAAACATGTGAACCAATTTAAGAGTAGTGATACATTTGCTTTGAAGAAAAGAATGTTCAGCTTAAAGAAGACAAAAGCTATCACATCTCACGTGTTATTGAATTGCGTGAATGAGCCATCATAGAGACTACAATGCTTTTTCCAACCAATGATGCATAAACAAAACAAAATGCTCTCATGTGGGATCATTCTTGTCCAAAATATTCAGGTTAAGATATAAAGAAACCACACACAGCATATGTGCATGAAATATACCTTTGACGCACTAGAACTTTAAAAATTGAAGATTTAAAAAATGTAAGTACATCACATCCAAATGCTGTAGACGAACCGAAAGCAAAACAAACTGTCACCAACTTAAAAAATTGCAGTTAAAGGATAAGGTCACCTTTGAAAAATAAAGGAACATTTTTTTGCAAAAAAAATGTACATTTATTATTTTTATTAGGAGCCTGCAAAGCATTGCATCCATGATCAGCAGATCACAGGTGCAATGCAAGGTTCCTACAGACTGTCAGTGTAAGCTGTCTACCCATACCTCCAGCAGGCAGGCAGTTACACAATAAGAAGAAGAATCAATGAACTACCTAGAGCACTCACCAGCACCATGGTAGTTCATTGAGAACTACAGTACAAGCCATCAGCCGCAAAGGCTGATGGTAGTTGTAGTTCTCCTATTCACAGAACTCTATGAATGAATGACACATCTGACTGGGTGGTGCCCCACACAGACGTGTTTTTTAAGACAAATGTGACTGTGTGTGTGGGGAGAAGATCCCTGCAGTCGCAGAGAGGGGGAATCAGAGCTGAGAGCTGCAGGAGTGGCAACATTATTATTATTATACAGTATTTATAAAGTGCCAATAGTTCGCTCAGCGCTATACATTACAAAGGGGGACAGAAAATGTGACAGAACAATACCAATACAATGCAAAACATGAGGGGATTGAGGGCCCTGCTCTTTCAAGCTTACAATCTAGGAACATGTTACATGTTCCACCCTAAAAACGGGTGGAACATGTAACATGTTCCTGAAGATGAACTTATCTTTTAAAAGCGCAGAAAACTCATGTATTTAAAATGCTTACTCATAACATTTTCCTTTTCCATAAACAACTTTTTATTGATTTGCAATGTACCTCTAAACTTGCAATACATTTGAATACTTCAGGAAGAGTCAATGGTCTAGCACAGCCCTTTCTCCTTCTGGAAATGTCTAATTATTGTCTGTGCTGGCCAAGCTTCTCTGTCCCTCCCATCAACTCACTATATAATTTTTATGTAACTGATGGAGAATACTATTCAGTGTCACTTGAGTGGCAGCTCTAAGTCTGCTGGGGATGTGTTAAATCCAAGAATGAGGCACCCAGCAGCAGTCTTGGGGCTTTTGGACACCTACACAAGGAAGACCTTGACATGAATAAAATATGTTGAATGCAAAATAATATTATGGGAAGCTTTTTGTTAAAATGGTCTGGTGACCAAGCATCAAGTAACATGATCACAAAAGCTAGTAATATCCCAAAAAAATAATTTAAAGTAGACTTAATTTACCCTTAAAGTGCTTGTAAACCTCAGACATGAAATATGAACAAAGCATATCCTTCTATAGTGTGTACTTGTCTCAATTAAGAGCACTAAGTCATCTCTGTCTGCTCTCTTGCTCCTTTACTACTGTATCTGCATGAATCACTTTGGACAATTATTTAATCATCCCACTGTAGTGCAAGAAGGTACAGCCTATACGAGAGTGGCAACTTTACTCTGGATTCAGGAGTATTGGAGCATCATTGTCACCCCATCACAAGAAGCTGCACTGGGTGGACTTCACTGGCAGGATCAGCAGGTCTTTGTGGCACTTTGAGGGACTAAGGGCAGCTTCACACTGTCCTGCTGTGCTTTTGCTAAAGCACTGTTAACCAATGGTTTTCGTGTGGTTCAGGTGTGATTTCTTATAGTTTTATGAGGACCCATGGTTTGGGAAAAGGGAAAGCAAGTGCAGCTAACCCGCACAAAAAATGCAGGTTAGCTGCATTTTTAGCAAAAGTGCAGTGGGGCAGTGTAAACCTACCCTAAGGTAAGCTATAAGATCAGAAGCATTTAGAATTAAGTGTTGTAGCATATTTTCATTAAATTGAAGGCTCTGCTTCTACTTTAATTACTCCCCGCCCGTAGGACGCATTCACACGTCCTCGGGTTGAGGTGGTTATAGCGTGGCCATGGCTGCAGTCATGACCCCAGTATCTTTTCTTTTCATCCAGCAATGCTCTTTAGTATAAAAGCAGGAAAAAAATATTCTGAACCAATGGACTGCAGACATAGTAAAGGAGATGATCAGAGACTGCAGACATAGTACAGGAGATGACCAGAGACTGCGAACATAGTACACGAAATGACCAGAGACTGCAGACATAGTACAGGAGATGACCAGAGACTGCGGACATAGTACAGGAGATGACCAGAGACTGCGGACATAGTACAGGAGATGACCAGAGACTGCAGACACAGTACTGGAGATGACCAGAGACTGCTGACATAGTACAGGAGATGACCAGAGACTGCAGACATAGTACAGGAGATGACCAGAGACTGCGGACATAGTACAGGAGATGACCAGAGACTGCGGACATAGTACAGGAGATGACCAGAGACTGCAGACACGGTACAGGAGATGACCAGAGACTGCAGACATAGTACAGGAGATGACCAGAGACTGCGAACATAGTACAGGAGATGACCAGAGACTGCGGACATGGTACAGGAGATGATCAGAGACTTCAGACATGGTACAGGAGATGACCAGAGACTGCGGACACGGTACAGGAGGTAACCAGAGACTGCGGACATAGTACAGGGGATGACCAGAGACTGCGGTCACGGTACAGGGGATGACCAGAGACTGCGGACACGGTACAGGAGATGACCAGAGACTGCGGACACAATACAGGGGATGATCACAGACTGCGGACACGGTACAGGGGATGACCAGAGATTGGAGCTTTGGGGAGCTGGGGGGGGAGCGGATACCCGAATTTGACAGGTACCCGCTCCCACTTCTGCAGAGTTGTCCTTCCCCCTCCTTCCCCGTAATCTTCTGGGGTACGTGACAGGTCCCAGAAGATTACAAGGACATTCACAAAGCACGGCTCTTCTCGCGCATGCGCAGTGGACACCCGGCTGTGAAGTCGCAAGCTGTCACAGCCAGGTGCCCATGCCGGCGCCGGGGAGGGAGGACTGAGGACACCGCTGGACCAAGGAACAGGTAGGACCGCTGGAGGTCCGCAAAGAAGAGCCGAGTGGCCGGCCTGGTAACACGGGGGGAATACCAGGCCAGACGCTCGATATTCACTCCATAAGACAGACAGACATTTTCCCCCATTTTTGGGGGGGAAAAGTGCATCTTATGGAGCGAAAAATACAGTACTTGGTGTAATATCATCTTTTATATTTTACCAAACAATTGGGTATTATACAGTATTGTGTTTTTGTGCATTAAAATTAATTCAAGTGTAACACCTCCATGTTATTCTCTAGTTCTTCTGCTTAAAAAAATACATAATTTGGGGGTTTCTAAGTAAAAAAATGCAAATTTTTACATTACATGACAGAAATGTCAGAATTTGCCTGTGGGTCAAGCAGTCAAAGAGTAAGTCAACTTAATACCAGTGTTTCAGTTTTTTTTAAAATAGATCCTCCAAAGTTAAATCACCTAAAATGTTCTTATATCTTTTGAAGGCTCTATTGGTAAGATCTCAGCACCCAAATATAGTTGTGTTTAAAAGTTTGCCTACCCTGGCAGAAATCTTGGCATTTTGACATTGATATTGAAAATATGTCTTTAATTTAAGAATATTTGTTTGGCTCCTTTTTACATCATAATGATAATAGAAATCACCTAAATGGACATGATCAAAAGTTTACATACTCCGGAATGTTTGGCCTTGGTACAGACACACAAGGTGACACACACGGGTTAAAATGGCAATTTACAGTTTATTCCCCACATCTGTGAATTTTTAAATTGCAAATATTGTATGTGAAAAAGTCTCAATGAAAAACCTACAGCTAACCTCGGGAGAAATACAGACTGCTCTGGAAAAAGATTGCATGGTTGTTTCAAGGAGCACAAAACAACGATACTTGAACAAAAATGAGCAACATTGCTGAGTTGCCAGAAAGAAGTCTTTGCTGTGTCAATGCCACAAAAAATCCCAGTTACAATATGCCCGACAACACCTTGAAACAGTTCACTGTGCACTGGTAAAAAGTAAAAGCTTCTTTGTAGCAACTCGACCATGCAGCTCATTTTTGTTCAAGTATTGTCGTATTGTCCTTCTTGAAACAACCACACCATCTTTTTGTAGAGCAGCCTATATTTCTCCTGAGGTTATCTGTGAGTTTTTTTTTAATCCAGAATAATTCTTCTGTTAATTGTGGCTGCAATATTTCTTGGTCTACTTGACATTGGCTTGGTATCAAGACATATCCTAATTTTCAACTTCTTAAGTGACTGAACAGTACTGACTGGCATATTCAAGACTTTGGATATCTTTTTATATCCTTTCCATCATTATAATGCTTTATTACCTTGCTATGCAGGTCTTTTGACAGTTCTTTTCTGCTTCTCTTGGCTCAGTATCTAGCCTGCACAGTGCATCCACGTGAGAGCTAACAAATTCATTGACTATTTATACACTGACACTAATTGCAATTTAAAAAGTCACAGATGTGGGAAATTAACCTTTAATTGCTTATTTTAGCCCGTGTGTGTCACCTTGTGTGTCTGTGCCAAGGCCAGTATGTAAACGTTTGATCAGGGCTATTTAAGTGATTTCTGTTGTTATTATTATGTTTTAAAAAGAAGCCAAACAACTATGTTATAATAAATTATTATTATTATTATTATTATTATACAGTATTTATAAAGCTCCAATAGTTTGCTCAGCGCTGTACATTACAAAGGGGGACAGAACATGTGACAGAACAATACCAATACAATGCCAATACCAAAACATGAGGGGATCGAGGGCCCTGCTCTAAAGGGCTTCATATGTTCACTATCCTTAAATAAACAACAGTTTTTGTGGCATCATCAGTCATATGTTTATTATCGATGCCAACATTTCACGATTTCAGCCAGGGTATGCAAACTTTTGAGCACAACTGTATACACTGTAGGTTAGATTGCCATTTGGATTTATGGTTTGTTTAAAAAAAAAGCTGGTTAAAATGAGAAAATATCCACTTGTTGAACCATGAGCATTTGAGATTCACATTGTGGACAAGGCTCAGTATTCTATCAATATAGCTCTTCCACAGTGAATTGTTTGCAAAGCCCAGAGTACTTAGTATCACAAGTGATTTACTTTGTGTTCTAATAATACCATTGCAGGCATTTGGAGGTATGTTTGTTCTTCTGTCCGCTGACAATGCTGCTCCTTTTTCTATTGTAACCTCTTCCAAGACTTGATAAGACAAAATGTTTGTGTTTTCTTGGGCTATGCTGGGCTTAAGCATCTTCCTTTGAAGATAAGGTATGTTTCTTCATAGCCATATGCTGTGACTTGAGTTTTTTTTTTTTCTTCAACAAAAGCACCACCAGAAAACCGGCAAATCCTCCTGCCTACCCAGACGGGCAATTTTCCGTTACCTTATTTCATCTGAGAGGTGCCAAGGGGTCTATGAATGCCCAGGATTTGTAAAATTGTGTTTCTGCATCAGAACACAGGAACTAAATAGCAGCGTGCATCGCCAACACGCATGCTGTTCACTAAAGCGATAAGGTCATATCTAACGCGTAACGTACAATATACGGCCTGAAATGATATGTGACATGTTGTGGCAAGAAGCAATGTAAGAAAAATTGATTTATGAACAGCTTTCACTTCATTCTGAATATTAGCAAGGTTCAGATTTTTAAATTATGTTCTCAACGTAGAGCTGTCAAAAATAGTAATATATGTTTGTAAAATTCCACTTGATTTTTTTTTCTAGATACCAAATAAGAAAAGCGATATATGCGGTACATTAGATCCATTTAATGTTAACCTTTTCCTGACTGGACACATTAAATAAATAAAAGGAGTTAAAGGAACTCATAGTCAGCATTTTTAGATAGCTCCATCATCAGCAACATAAAAGCAAGAACCACCAGTGAAATTCCAACCTGTGCATGGAACAGAGCGTATCAGCTGAGGTTGTTTTATGTCCAAACACACTTTCAGATTCATGCTTTCATGTAATCTGGAGTGCCTGATGTTTTCTGCTTTAATGAGAAACTGGTCTAGGAGACATTATAGTGTTGATGTACTAAAGGCTTTTTAGGCTGTTCACTTTGCAAGGCAAGTTGCACTTTGCAGGGGAATTTGCCCCAGAGCTTAGTAAAGGCTCAAGGTTTTTTACCTTCATGCATCCTATGCATGAAGGTAAAGGACCTTCCAGGGGCGGACTGACAACTCATGGGGTCCCTGGGCAGTAGGGGATCATGAGGCCCCTGTGTCCTTGCCCACTCTCAAAGCACACCCAAAAAAGCCTATAAAAATGGTACCAGGGGCATTTCATGGGGCCCCCTACTGACCCCGGGCCCTCAGGCAGTGCCCGAGTGCTTGAATGGTCAGTCCGTCCCTGGGACCTTCTATGTGCAGCAGCCCCCCCCCAATACTTACCTGAGCCCCATCGTGATCCTGTGATGTGCACAAAAGCCTCAACTCTCCAGGGATTCTCTCTCCACATTGGCTGAGATAGCAGCAGCAGCCAGTGGCTCCTGCTGCTGTCAAACACAGCCAATGAGGAGAAAGAGGGGACAGAGCCGAGCCACAGTTGTGTGTATGAATGGACACACAGAACAGTGGCTCGGGAGGAAGCCTGCTTGGGTGCCCCTATAGCAAGCTGCTTGCTCTAGGGCACTTGGCAGGAGGGGCCAGGAGCACCGGCAGGGGACCCGAGAAGAGGAGAATTGGGGCTGCTCTGCGCAAAATCACTGCACAGAGCAGATAAGTATGACTATGACATGTTTATTTTTGTTTTGTTTTTTAAATTGCCTTTAATATCACTTTAATCAAATGCAAGGAAAAAAATTGCATTTTTGTTTGCACAAGATTGGGTGGTGGAAAGTGTTTTATTGCATCTGTTCAATAGGTGCAAAAAATTACTCTTGATCATTCCAGAAATCCAAAAAGTTTCTAATTTCCAGATGGGCTCTAAGCAAGAAAAATAAAAAAAAATGGAGAAGGGGAGGGCATGACTGGGTGAACAGGGAAAGCAGGGATAAAGGGGTTATAAGATCAGGAGATATGAAGCTGCTCACCATGATTGGTGGGATCAGGTGCAGGTGGGGTTTCAAATGCGTCAAAGAAAGGATATTTGGAGTCAGTTTTGATTCGGTTGAAGAAAGAACTTCCCACCTTCCTGCCCTGTTATTTTTTTTTAAACTGTGGATGGTGTGCAGGTCATGGTGGCCTGGTGGTTGGGATATTTGGAAGCATTTAAAAAACGACAGTGCTATTAGCTGCTAGGGGCCCATCTTTGGTATGGGGTCGTCCTCTGTTGAATTCCAGTTAACTGTGGATTAGCTGGGAATTTCGGACATGAAGGTCACTGTGGAGAGTTGTGATTGTCCCCAAGTCTGTGTGTGTTGCAGATGGGAATCTTTATGCGGAAAAAAAAATGGGCAGACTCGATGGACCACTCATTCTTTTTCTGCCATCACTTTTCTATGTTTCCACAGATACTACAAGTTAGAGTTTGTTCTTTTGGTGCCTTCAAAGATCGTCAACCTTTAATGTTTCTGTTTTAAAAGAATGTTTTAAGCTAATAAATGCCTGCTGTGGCCCATTTTCACTCCAGATCAGTGTGTGGTCTGATTATTAGCGGTATACAATATGATAATTGGGTGTGGGCATTCTTTTGTAAAAGGGTTTGCTAACATCTGTTCTACCCTAGTCATGTGGACACAGCATCAAAATTTTAAGCGGTCTTATCCATCTTGCAAGGGTTACCTCTGAATTACAGAACACTTCCCACTATGGTATGGAGTTGAGGAGAGTTGGAGGTGTTCCATATCACACCTTCTGTCCTAGGGTGACAAAGCTACTTCCCATAAGTACAGTGAGTGAGTGTTGTCACCCCAAGACAGGAAGTGTGCTACTGGCAGGATAAACTGGTGAAAAAAAAGAAAACTAATGTACCCGTCTAAGGCCTGGTAAGCTGCAATATATAACATTTTCTAGAGTTTGGATACACAAGAAAATTTTTAGAGTTTGGATACACATTAGCTGAACCAGTTGCATTGTACTGTTCTAGTCAAAATGCAGATTTTTATACTGGTATGTGAGTGTCTTAAGGTCACACAGCTGGAGCTACCCACACACCCCATGCCCCTTCCTACACATATAGATTCTCTTTGCAGCTCTCCTGCTTTCCAAATAGTGACCATCATCCCATCAACCAGTCAAGTGGCAACTCAAACACCCCCATGACTACTCAGGGAGTATTGTTCAGAATCACCCCCTGTACTGAACTTGCAAATCAATCATCCTGCTTTCAAGACCCTTACAGCAAGAAGTTAGCCCAGGGCCAGGAAAAGGATGACAAGAAGGGAGAGGGGATGCAAATGTCTTAGACCTCTTTTGACCTTACACATGAGAGCAAGTATTAGGAGGATGAGAAATCCTCTTTTAATAGGAACATATCTGGCCAGTAAAAAACAATCAATGTACACACCACAATGGGAAATTTTGGGCATTTTTAGCCATCATGCCATCCATATACATACATGTGGTCTCTCGACAAGTGGTACTTAACATGGAGAGGTTGCATTTATGCGTACCAAAATGTACACCATGTGCACTCCCAGCACAGTTACCGCTGAGTTACGGAAAGATCCCAAGCTTTCCGATCATGTGACTGCTGTGACTGTCAATTACGGTGGTCACATGACCGAAATGCTGGCCTCTACCTCCCAGCATCTGAAACCTCTTAAATCGCTGGGAGGTGCCAGAGATAAGGGGTTAAAGTGGTATTAAGCTCAAAATCAAACATTTATTATAGTGCAGCTTACCAATTCTTAGACATGGGGGCTGCATTAGGTTTCTTTTTTAGGATTCTTTCCCTTATTTTCACCAAGTAATCTGGCCAGTAAGTTGGTCATTTTTCAAAAGAATAAGCTGGCCTGCAGATGTAGCAGTTACAAGGATGAGACAAACCATTCAACACTGGCAAGCGTGTTTACAATAATCAGCTTTTATTTTTTTACTTAAAATCTTTATCCCAAAAGGAAAAAAAGAGTTTCTGTAACTGTTTAAAAGTATTAGCTGGAGTTTGGCTTCAAACTGTTAGTATTCAAATCCTAGTACATGACGTGTGTCACTGGCCAAAAAAAAGGTGAAAAAAGAGGTAAAAAAGAAAACTAATGCAGACAGCAGTTCTAAGGATTAGTAAACTGCAATATATTACATTTTTGGTTTTGGGTTTAATGCCACTTTAATGAGAACTTAACCATTGCAGTGTTGTGGAGGGGAAGGGGGTCCACTGCAAAGGTAGAATTTTTAACAGTTTCGTTCAGCTTTAATGTACATTTGGAAACATAAGTCAGTGAAGCAAATCTTACAATGTTTTCTGGAGTAAACAATGTGCTAAATAAATGAGTAAAGTAAATAAATAAAATCTTACAGAGTCTACAGCCATGCTGTGTACAGTGGCCACTGTTGATTACCTGCGTAACAATAGAATACCCCAGGGGGGTTTCAAGTCTACTTTACTTCATTTGCATTCAAACTCTGCTTTTAAAATCCTAATGGGGGATTTACATTTTCCCTGCATCTCACATTTCAGTAAGCACTTCAACACCTGTGTTCAGTAGCTGGTGAAGAGAACACACCGGACACAGCTAAAAAGGCCTGCTGGTTGAGATCTCAGGGGAAGAGTCTGGGAAGAGCCGGGATTTGATGGGAAGCAGATTAAGAGAATGAGATTACACGACCAGTAAAATCCTAGAAGAGTGTTTGTTTCTCTACATCTCTTGAACAAAGTGGATAAATTTCTGAGGATGTTATCAATGGATAAGTCGAGGTTATATGAGATTGTCTGTGGTAGTCATCAGTAGCTCTACTGATGTCCACAAATGTTCAAAAAGAAGTAAAACAGAGAACGGTGAGCACCATAGTGCATGCAAAACTCACGGCAATACTTAACAATACCCACTCGAAATTTCTCATAATATGGTCTCCATGGCACTTGAAACCTTGACCACTTTCTCCTTTTGCTCTAATTTATCCTTCAGGGTGATAGAGAATTCCCCATCCCTTTCCCTAATTTACTTCCTTCCTACCAATATCCCCCCATCTCTCTTTCCTCTCTTCTTTTTTTCTTTTCCTCCCTTCTCCTCTCTATTTCATGGCTAGAACTTGCCTGGCCCACACTTGTCCCACCCACATACCCCACATCCTCAGCTAAGGTTTGTTGGGTAGGTGCAGTGTGGTGCTGTAGCAATAATCACACAGAGGCCCAGAGCGCAGTAACAAATGTATTGTGGAACTTGCAAACAGTACAACAACCTAGCAGAGAAGCTTACCCAACTGGGAATTTACAGTCAGTGTAGCAGTAATAGGTCCAAAAGGGAGCTTGCTGAAGTCCAGACATAGGCCCTAAGCTGACCCTACTCCTAACCCAGTGTTTCGCTGTTCGTTGTTATATGTCTTTTATATTGCTACTCTTGTGAGCATATTTCTTATCAATAAATGTATTAATTGCCTATTGAGGTAATGCACAAGGTTGGTGCGCTATGTTTTTTGTTCTTTACTTCAGTTGTTATCAGGCTTCCCCAGCTTCGTGTTTGAGCCACACAACCTTTGATCAGTGTTGGATGAACATTATACTTTCATCGCATCATCATATTGTTTGATTGGCCTTTCTCTGATCTGAGCGCAGGAGGTGTTGGATTGTGCCTACTCCTCCAGAACCTGTCCTTACTGCTAGTGCTGTCTCTGACAGATGGAAATGCTCTCCCTACACTAGCCATTTCACCAAAGCATGTGAAAACCTGGGGGCAGGGACTTAAAAAGAATCTGGGTGACCCAAGGTGTCCACAAGGGTCACCTAACTGCAGAGTAGCCAACCAGAAAGCCATAGAGAAACCAAGCTTCCCTAGATTCCCCTCCACTTCCAGTGCTTCTCCAGATGAGTGCCACCTGCCTACAGGTTGGGCGTAGATGGATCCAGGGGCGGACTGACCATTTGGAAACTTGGGCACTGCCCGAGGGCCTGGGGTCAGTAGGGGGCCCCATGAGATGCCTCTGGTACCTTTTTCATAGGCTTTTTTGAGTTTGGGCAAGGACACAGGGGCCCCATGATCCCCTATTACACAAATAAATATAGGAGTGCGGCGCTAATGAATAAATGTCTCAGATTAACTAAAACACAATATGATGTATAAGCAAAAAAATATAATATCCAAATAAATGTCCAAATAATAGAATAAAATGAACGCAGGATCTTGCATAAAAGATGAAAAAGATGAAAAACCAGGATCCAACGGTAAAAATGCGCACTCACCGGACGCGCTATGGAAAAGCGCATATGTAGTATAACCTTTAGGAAACCTTCATCATCTGGAGACGGTGGGTAGCCATCCAGGGACAAATGATCTCTATATAATGGACAATTTCCAATCCAGGAATCCCTTTAGAAGTTGTAAGTAAGGAACTCCCTCCGGTGGTGAAGATAGGTAATTCCTAAAAAATGTTAGCTCCAAATGGGAGCCAAAAAATCTCTCATAGTGTAGTAAGTAAAATGTATTTATTCAAAAATAAGTATCATAAAAGCAAGGCAGAAACACTGTGACAGTCAAACATGAAAAAACTGAAGTGTAACTGACCACAAGTAAAATGGCCGCCGGGCCTCCTCGTGGCTCCAGGCGGCTAGATATCACGCTCTGCTGGCTCCTCCTAAGGCCTTTCGTGCTCCAGCACATCATCAGAGGGGAGGCCAGATGATGTGCTGGAGCACGAAAGGCCTTAGGAGGAGCCAGCAGAGCGTGATATCTAGCCGCCTGGAGCCACGAGGAGGCCCGGCGGCCATTTTACTTGTGGTCAGTTACACTTCAGTTTTTTCATGTTTGACTGTCACAGTGTTTCTGCCTTGCTTTTATGATACTTATTTTTGAATAAATACATTTTACTTACTACACTATGAGAGATTTTTTGGCTCCCATTTGGAGCTAACATTTTTTAGGAATTACCTATCTTCACCACCGGAGGGAGTTCCTTACTTACAACTTCTAAAGGGATTCCTGGATTGGAAATTGTCCATTATATAGAGATCATTTGTCCCTGGATGGCTACCCACCGTCTCCAGATGATGAAGGTTTCCTAAAGGTTATACTACATATGCGCTTTTCCATAGCGCGTCCGGTGAGTGCGCATTTTTACCGTTGGATCCTGGTTTTTCATCTTTTTCATCTTTTATGCAAGATCCTGCGTTCATTTTATTCTATTATTTGGACATTTATTTGGATATTATATTTTTTTGCTTATACATCATATTGTGTTTTAGTTAATCTGAGACATTTATTCATTAGCGCCGCACTCCTATATTTATTTGTGTATTATGAGGGTTTAACTGTGATTACCTTTGAGTGTATTGGCAGCTGCTGAGAGAGCGCTCACTTTCATATTTCTCATGATCCCCTATTGCCCGGGGGCCCCATGAGTTGTCAGTCCGCTCCTGGATGGATCATTTCTTTTTTTTGATCAGCCGGCTGATCGAAGAAAAAAAAGAATGAATTCTTCTATGTTCACAAGCAAGATGGATGAAGCAAGCCTTCCCTGCACTATTGTATTCTAACAGCAGGACTCCTCCACTGTCAGAATACACTGATCAGCACTGCAGCTGATTGAATGAAAATTTGAAAATATTCCAACATTCCCATTTGATAGACATCAATTATTAGATTGATTTCTGTTGAATGAAAATGGCCATAGATGGATCAAAATTCGACTGGCCCTTGCTGAACCATCCACATTTCGATCCATCTATGGCCAGCTTAACAGCTGTGCAATTTTACAATACAGAGACTATTTTTATTTGTGTAATTTCCAAGGCAGATATTTTCAGTATGTAAATATACCATCAAAATATGCGCTGGTGCAAATAGAACGTAAGCTGGCAACACTAAATTCTGATACAAAGAATTTGCAAGACATACAAATAAAAGTGTAGCTCTAAAGTATAAATAAACAATAATTACGCAATCCTAACTGTGCATCCGTGAAGCTAGATGGGCCATTACTTTCAATACAATATGAAAATAGCATCAAAGTAGAAAATAAAAGTGAGTCCCAATTCCAAAAAATTGGAAAATATCAAAGGTGCAAACGTGAATCTTCAATTGCTAGATGGCCAAACATTATCCATGTGAAACACCTATCACCCTACTCCGTGCTCATAGAAGGCTTACCAGGTGTATTTGACCATCTTGTTATAGAATGGTCAAAATCAGCTCAAGAATGATCATTAACCAACCGCTCCAGCCTCCTCCATAGCCTCCAAATGTGGTTCAAATAACGTTCACCCACTCCGTATTGACCATCAACCAGTCTGACAACACATGCATTGACTGTCAATATGGAGTGGGTGAATGTTATTTGAACCACATTTGGAGGCTATGGAGGAGACTGGAGCGGTTGGTTAATGATCATTCTTGAGATGATTTTGACCATTCTATAACATGATGGTCAAATACATTTGGTAAGGCTTCTTTGAGCACGGAGTGGGGTGATACGTGTTTCGCATGGATAACGTTTGGCCATCTAGCATTTGAAGATTCACGTTTGCACATTTGATATTTTACAAATGTTTTGGAATTGGGGCTCACTTTTATTTTTCACTTTTATACTATTTTCATATTGTATTGAAAACAATGCCACATCTAGCTTCATGGATGCACAGCTATGATTGCATTATTATTGTTTATTTATACTTTTAGCGCTAGTTTTTTGTAGATATTTTCAATATATTTTACCCTTCTATTGCCAAACAGAGCAATCATTTATCATTTATCCTTCACACTTGCTACCTACACTGACCTGATTAAACAGCAAAGATTGTATGGCATTCATCTCCGCACCCTCTCATCTTTCATTTTTCTCTTGTGTTCTGTTTTCCCTGTGTTACCTACTTATGGTTATTGCATTGTTACTTAGTACCGATTGTCAATATTTGGTACAACTGCATTGTTTTCATTTGGATCTTTGTATAACTTCTTGAAAATTGAAAAAAAAATCTAAAGAATATTCTTTGTAAAATAAATATTGCTTCAATTCACATAGAAACAATTGAGTACTGTCCGTGATACTTTTTTTATTTGCACTAACATACAGTTTTATGTTAGTGCAAATAAAAAACGTATCACAGACAGTACTCAATTGTTTCTGTCGCAGATGCACTAATACGGCTACCATCACCTCAAGCTTCAATTCACATGAAACTGATACATTTAGTGCTATCCATCCCCCAATGCCCAGAGCCAACCATACATGGATCGAAATTTGGTTGGTTCAGCAGGGACTGGCTGAATTTCAATCCATGTATGGGCTAGCTGGTTTTACACAAGTTGATTATTCAATCGACTTGTGTACAAGCAGCCTGACGGGATTTTCCAAAATGATCAGTGCCTCTAGCTATACCTGACAGCAAAGATCATTGTATTATGTGGATGGGGAAGGCTCCCAGCCGGCAGAACACAATATTACTGCGGGAAGGATTCCCCTATCAGCACCAAGTGTGTGGATGGGGGAATCAGTACTTTTTTTTAGCTCAATCCACTGGTTGAACCAAAATAAATGTATAATGTATGGCCTGCCTTATGCTGAGTACAAATGATTTCAGTTTCTGTGTTATTACATAGCTGTCCTACAGAGATGAGTTTGTATGTGCTCCCTGTGTCTGCATGATTAAATTGTTTTCTGATTTACCTGTCTCTGTGCTAATAACAAAAGAAGGGCGGAATCTGGGCTAAAAAATGCAGATTTTATTCAAAGCAAAAAAATTGCAGCTTGTTACATCTCATGGTACAGGAAGGACATTCATATGACTCTATAGATGTTTTGTTGTTTCCTTACATTATTGTGCCTCTCCTTTCTCCTGGAAATCAGCTTCCACTCATCTACTCATCTATTGACAGCTGACGCACAGCTGAGTCTTTTGAGGGCCTTTAGAAGCAACAAATGGGGTTTCCAATCATTACACATAATCCCTCCAGACATACCGCATGCCTCTAACAAAGGACTAGCCTGGTTAACACAGTCATTACACGGCCTAAAAGCTCATATGTAGTAAGGAGATCTCTAAATAAATGTACGTAATTAGCAGCTTTATATATACAGTATATCATTTATAAATATTTCATCTTTTTTTTTACCTAAAGTGCAATTTTGGTCCAATTGGAAAACATGGCTCTCTTATTCATTTTGCATATGGGCACAGACGAACAAACGGCTATTTCTTGAGAATAACAAAATTAAACTGCAACAAAGTTTATTAAAATACCTGCAATGTACATAGATCACCCAAAGGGGAATGTTTTTTTCTCAACAAAAGTGGAGTTACTCTTTAATCACTTACTGAGTATGTGATTACCAATATTCCAGTTTAAGCTGGGGCCATGCCTACTGCTCCAGGTTTCCTGTTTCAGGGTGGCTCCTTTCTCTTGCAGCATTTAGCAGAGCCACTTTTCCATGCCAGGACTAGAGCTGTGTCTCCCTTCACTGCATTCACTAACCCTGTCATACCCTGTCCTCCTGAACATTTCCAAGCAGTAAATCAGAGTGCACATTTTTTTGGTTTCTGCTCACCTGAATCCATTTAAGCCCAGTCAAAATCCTGTATTGGAGTGCCCTTGCTCTGAATGAAGGAGAACAGGGGGCACAACAGGTGGCAGCATTGTCAGTCTGGTAAGGGGGTGTAGTGTTAGATGCACTAGCAGGTTGAAATACACTAACAAGACCCCCAGACTGATGAGCGCTGGACTCTCGGACGGACTGGTTTTCTTCTTCTTTTCTTTTTTCTTATTCTGATTTCACTCTTTCTTCTCTCCCTTCTTCTCTCTTCTGCTTTCCCATCTGTCCCACGTCCCTTCCCTTATGCCCCTCCCCCCCTCCTGCTCTCCCCCCCCCCCTTTTTCTTTTCTCCCCTTCTTTTTTCTTTCCTCTTTTATGTTCTATATCCATAGCTGCCTTGATTGACTCATGGAGCTTATTATTCTGCTTATCGGTGATCATTGGCTCCATACCTTGATGCCTACTGTTATCTGATAACCACAGCATTGAATTATGGTGTTATTTTTTGTTCTCTTTTCTATCATTAAAACTTATGGTGCCGTGGCCTCCATGGGTTTCAGTGGGGGGGAGGTTTCATATGGTCATAATAGCTTGGTCAGACCCGTGCTCTGCTTTATTAACTGGTTATTTTTTTGCCATCTGTATCCCATTAGGGAGAGTTCCCTTCACGTCCTGTCCTGTAGCCAAAACAGGAAATGAGAGGAAATCCTCACAAACTAAGGGAATCCCTAGGGGACCCCCAGGTCACCAGAACTAGTGTCCCCATTGAAAGATTTCCTCTCTATTACTTTTCTGAGGACAACCCAAAATTTTGGATTTTCTTTTACTTTCACTTTCAGTGATAATGTTAAACAGGACAAATAGAGAGAGAGAATCTCCCTAACGGGGGCACAGGCAGCAATAACAATTGACAGGGGTTCTAAGCTATCTGTACTCTGTCCAAAACTTAAAAGAGAAGTATAGGTTTTTTTTTCCTCCAATCATACTTACCTAGGTGGATGCAGCATCGGTTCAATGCTGCATCTGTCCCCCGCAGGCTCTAAGTGTGAGAACTCAGCGATCACATGACTGCTGATCACTGAGGAACTCAGCGATCACATGACTGCTGATCGCTGAGCTCTCACAGCCGCTCTGAGTAGAGAGCGGTGACTGTCAGTTGTCTGCTCTGCCCCCACCCCTGGCTCTCACTGGAGCCCTGGACTATGGAGGGGACAGAGTGGCTGGCTCAGTGACTTGGGATCTTTCCCCAGCCTGGACTGGCTGAGCAGCATCAGACAACAGTGGCCTTCAGCCCACTGTCAGCTGAAAACAGATCACAGGAGTGTAGAATGAACTGCCCTCCTATGATCCACAGGAGAAGTAGCCAAAAGAGCTGTACTTCCTTAAAAAAAGTTTTGCCTTTAGTTACATTTTAAGTTTTGACAATAAAACCTGGAAGCTAATTGGTTTCTATGCACAGCTGCACCAGATTTTGCACTCTCCAGTTTTAGTAAATCAACACCATTGCAGTGAGCATGGAAAAATACGACCATCAAATTGGCTTTTAAAATGTCACTATTATTCTATCATTCTAATCTGTCTGCAGGGAATGATCTCCCTCCTAGATTGTAAGCTCAAAAGAGCAGGGCCCTCGAACCCCTCGTGTATTGTATTGTTACTGTATTGTCTCATGTTCTGTCCCCCTCGCTATTGTACAGCGCTGAGCAAACCCTTTGGCGCTATATAAATACTGTATAATAATAATAATAATTGGTTATTGGGTTCTTTTTAAATAGGCCCCTTAGATTCACCTATATGTAGTACAGTATATGTCAGGAAAGTTATTAATTGCAGGGGAATTTCTAGAATATGAGAACTCTGGAATGAAAGTAATAAGAGATATTGAAAGGAATGTCCAACATGACTGATATAATTGCCTATTGCTCAAGGGGAGCCCCAGATTCACAAGACAAAAATACTGGCCCTTATCCTAATTGCTGATCTGACAAGGGAAACACCACGGCTGTCAGACAACATGAGTGACATACAGTGCCCCTTGTACTAATGATTATTAAATTAGCGTAAAGAGTACACGGCCTTCTTGGTGGTCTGTATTTTTTCTATTTTTTTTCAGTTGCACTGCCTATTAAATTTTGACCTTCATGTCCCCTGATGTCAGATTTTATTTACCTTACCTATAACCTTTTTTATGCTTATTATTCTTGGCTTATAGTTCTCTTAATCTATTTTACATTAGGTTGCTTCATTAAGGCCGTTTACAAATTGTGGGGCTGGGGCATGCTTGGCGTGCTGCCACAGCAGGGAGCTCAGGCAATTACATGACAGTTGTAAGAAAGATGTCACCCCATAGGAGGTATGGAAAGAGCTATAATGGGATAATATATGTCAAGGGTGCATCTCATTATACAAATACATGACAATTTTTATTAGGCTGTAAATTTTTTAACGTTTTTTTTTTTTGGATGAGGCTTATTTGCATTTGTATTCCAAGAAACATTTCGTGAGGTGCTTAGATACTTTACTACAGTCATTTATGTGTGCTTTTCTTTTGCTGACCAGAACCAAGAGGCCTGAGAGGAGAGCCAAAAGGATCCAAACATCACTGATCACAAATGGGTGGTCTGAGTCTGCAAGAAACCTTGTGATACTCTAAAAAAACGGTCTAATCATGAACTTATGTCTGGTATACACAATACGTTTTTTTTGTTGATTCCAGCATGCTGAATGAAAGAAAAACTGCCAGATTGCTGTACTAACACAAGTGATGTTAGTACAGAGATCTCCCCCACTGAACTATTGTGTTCGATGGGAGACAGACCACCCCGCTAGAACGCACAGGTCAGAGCTCGCAGCCATTGGCTGCCAGTGCTGATCAGATGCCGGTTTTCCAGCATGCTCTTTCAACAGAAGCCAGTTGTGAGACCTGCTTCTGCTAGACATGGAGCTGTACACACGGGCCAAAAGATGGCCAGTTTCTATTGTACCATCTGATTTTGGCCGATATTCGGCCCATGTGTACCCAGAATAAAGGTGACTGACACAGTCATGTATATCATAGCTGTAAACAGTCTCTGATTTTCAGAAACACCACAAAGTTATAAGGGTCTGTTCAAAGAAATATTCCAGCTTTTATTATATTGACAAGCTCTATATTTTTCTCTGTGTATATTATTTCATCCTTATCTTTTATTTATGTTTACTGATATCATTACAAGCTATCTTTCTAATCCTCAGCTCACCCCTTCAGTCTCCTAGTACATTACTACATTACTAACTGACATATCAGTAAGGATGTCACACCCCTCTCTAAAACTCAATTTTTCCAAAACTGAGTCCATATCCCAGTCCCCCACCCTGCCTTGCCCCCTCCAACTTTAGTTCCATCCCCTCATGTCAGGGTGGTAGGTGTTATCCCAAACTCTGACCCCATGCTTGGGTCCAACATCCAATCATTGTCCAAATCTTGCCAACTCAACCTCCTTATCATTTCTGAAGTACATCCCTTCTTAAACAATGACACCACTAAGATACTAATTTACTACCTTATTATTTCTCACTTTGACTATTGCAGCTCCATCCTCTTACACAGGCTATTCCCCCTTTTTGTCTATCATGAATGCTCTGCCAGGCTCATTCACCTTACCATCATATTCCACCACCTCTCTCTGCCAGTCCCTCCGCTGGCTTCTGATTGCCCAATGAATACAATTCAAAGCCATCCACAGCTTAAAGCTACATCGCCCACTTTATCTCACAATATCACCCAAACCACACTGTCCAAAACCCCCTGCTCTCTAGCTTCCTCATTACCTCCTCCCTTGCTTATCTCTATGACTTCTCCAGAGCCTATACCATCCTTCGGAACTCTTTACCCCAATCTCTCCTGCTATCTCCTGTTCTGTTCACCCTTACATACAGGGCCATGGTTTGTCTTGCATGTCTTGCATTGCTTTGTAACCGTACTGTCACCCTTTATTTTGTAAAGTGCTGAGCAAACTGTTGGCACTGTATACATTCTGAATAATCATAATAATAATACAAGAAAGATGGCACTCATTCCAATTTTAGGAACTGTTTAAACTTCATACAAGTTGGGACTACACTAGTGCTCAAAGTCAATTTTGCAATAACATGTTTAAAAACAGACTTGGCTCATCAATGTCCCTTGAAAGTATTTTATTTTAGTTTGCAGGTGTGTTTTATGAGGGTGGAAGAGAATTCTATTTGGAACACTGAGAGGAAAGTACAGGCTGCTGTTTCAAGGTGCTTAAAAACACGACATGGTCCATGTGAGATCTGGCTTATTATGTTTAGTTTAAAATGTAAAATTGGGACATACAGTTGGGAAAAGGACCACTGACAGTTTTATCAGTGTTAGTATGAACAAAGGTTTTAAATAAATTAAATTAAATAATATGTGCTTTGCTAATCATATACTTATTATTTATTCCATATACTTATATATCAATTTATGCGGCGCTTTACACATATATATTGCACATTCACATCAATCCCTGCTCCCAAGGAGCTTACAATCTAAGGTCCCTAACTCACATTCATACATACACATACTAGGGCCAATTTAGACAGGAGCCAATAAACCTACCAGCATGTCTTTGGAGTGTGGGATGAAACCAGAGTACCCGGAAGAAACCCACACAGTCACAGGGAGAACATGAAAACCTCAGACAGGTAGTGTTATAAACACCATAAACAAAACATTTTATCTGACACTTTGCAATAATCAGTGCTATAATACTCAATTATTGTGATGAAAGAAAGAATTTGTGTAAATAAATATAAACGGTCTTCAAACATTTCATTAAAGTCTTTGGAAAATACCATCTTCTTAAAACATTGCTCCTTCCAAAAAAAAAAAATTTGAAATTTGATATGGACTACAAAACACCACCTCCAAGCGTCACTTTTTACTCCCAACGTTCTCACACCTAAATTTTGCACTTACCAGAACTCTGTGACCCCTTAAGTTAATAAGCGAGTTCAGAACAGATTTATACAATGTTATGCTTCCAGGCAGCCTTCCAGGTTTCTCCTTCACTTTGGCATGTTTTTTTTAATAAAGATCTTGACTTTCTGTTGCTTATCTTATGGAATGGTTTTGGAGGAATGAGGAAAGTCTATATAAAGAGCTGGCAGCAACTCTAAAATCTTCTTTATTGTAAGTTCATCAAAATGCTAAAAGGTCCAATATAGAGAAAGGTTGAAGCGTTTCAGTCCAGATGGCCATAAGTGACCCACCTGGGCTGAAACACATCAATCTTTCTCTGTAGTGAATCCTTTTACATTTGACGGATTTACAATAAAGAGGATTTTAGCGCTATTATTACTGTGTTGATGACCTTTTGTATAGATGAATGGGAAGCTTGAGTGGCTGTGGTCCAGGCATGGGTATAAATTTTTCATATTCATTTGGTGGAAGGGTTGTAGCTAGAGATGAGCGAATTATTCAAAAATTCGGTTTGGCTGATTCGCTGAATTCGCCGAATAAATTCGCTTCGAGCCGAATATATTTGCTGCGAATTTAACTTATAAAAAGGGTGTTTCTAGGCTTCAGAGAGCCTTTATATTAGTGCAGAACACTGTACCTTTAATTTAAATGCCCTTGGAGTCTGCTGGGGAAGAGAAATAATACTGTCAGTCAGTATGACATGCAGATGAGTGCCGTCAATCTTAGAATCACCGCACACTTCACTCATTTGGGCAGTCACGGGGCCAAAACCAGAGTGTGGAGCCACAGTGTGGAGGTGGAGGCAGCAGCAATGGGAGGCCATACAGCACCCTATGACAAAATGGAACCCACCAGCAGTGTGAGGAGACCTGAAAGTGGCACATGGCAGAGTGTGGCGATGGAGACAGCAGCAATGGGAGGCCGTACAGGGACCCATGACACACTGTGGACCTGGCAGCAGCATGAGGAGGCGGTACAGGGGCCCATGACAGATTACGGGCCTGGCAGCAGCATGAGGAGTCGGTACGGGGGCCCATGGCAGATTACGGGCCTGGCAGCAGCATGAGGAGGCGGTACAGGGGCCCATGGCAGAGTGGCGGAGCGTAAGCAGCTAAAATTGAAGGCCATACAGAGGCCTATGTTAAAAAGTCCCCCCAGCAGCAGCGTGGGGAGACGACTATCAAGAGTCCAATGGCAGAGTGGCGGAGCAGAAGCAGCTTCAATTGAAGGCCATACACAGGCCTAGGTTTAAAAGTCCCTCACAGTTAATTCCAATAACGAACTCTACTCCTCCGTGCAATCTACTTACGAGACCCTGGGCAGGTCTGGGTCCAATTTGTGGTAGAGACTGGTTTTGTTCAGCCATGCTTGAGCAAGTAATAACAGGTCTGTGCTGCCCTTTGGTGTCTGGCTTAATGCGCACAACACTGAACGTCCCAGCGTTTGTCAACGATTTGCCGTTAAGTGATGCAAACCCGCTGAACCACGTTCATGAGGAGCCGGTACAGGGGGCCAAAAAATATTACCGCCAGCCGGCGTGTAAATGGATTTAACTCTTTGAACGTACAATAGTGGTTGTGAAGCAGAAAGTCAGTTTATTTAGCACAATCGGTCAATTGCAGCTTGCCGTTGGCTGGAAACTGTACGTTTATGTCACTGGAATGCACTAATCACCCAAAAAATATTACCGCCACCCGGCGTGTAAATGGATCTAACTCTTTGAACGTACAATAGTGGTTGTGAAGCAGAAAGTCAGTTTATTTAGCACAATTGGTCAATTGCAGCTTGCCGTTGGCTGGAAACTGTACGTTTCTGTCACTGGAATGCACTAATCACCCAAAAAATATTACCGCCAGCCGGCGTGTAAATGGATTTAACTCTTTGAACGTACAATAGTGGTTGTGAAGCAGAAAGTCAGTTTATTTTGCACAATCGGCAAACTGCAGCACCAACTGTGCACGACAGCCACCAAAAAAAAAAAGGGTGTATGTCACTTTAAATTTTCAATTCTTTGATAGCTGTGGCCCTAAGTAACGATTCTATGTCCCTGAGTAACGATTCTGTGTCCCTGAGTAACGATTCTGTGTCCCTGAGTAACGATTCTGTGTCCCTGAGTAACGATTCTGTGGCCCTAAAGTCTCTGTGGCCCTAACTCTGTCCCTTAATACACACAGGTCTGTCTCTCTTGAATGACCGTAGGCTAATGGAGAATTCTAAGATGGCCACGATTTATAGCTCCACCATTACACAGTGCTGGCTGGCTGCTGATTGGCTAATGCGATCACATGTCATGAATGCATTATGGGTCAGCGCGCCTTGTCTGCGCGCCTTCCCAGAGATCCCCGCCCCATCTTCTCTGTCCATTTTCTCCGTCGCCACACATGTCACCGCCATTTTTGGGAAAATTCGATTCGTGCATCCGAAGTTTGCTAATCTTCGGATTCGTCGCGAATCGAATTTTTCCAAATCTTCAGAATGAATTCCACTTCGTCATGTTCGATTCGCTCATCTCTAGTTGTAGCACTACACCTTTGTATACTATATATTAAGTAAGAAAAGTGGTTTGCGGGAGTCTATTTGGATGGTGTGAAAGAGAAATCTGGAGGGCTGCCTGGGAGCATAGTACTGTGTAAGGCTGTTCTGAACCTGCTTATTAACTTAAGGGGTCACAGAGTTCTGGTGAGTGTGATATTTGGGTATGAGCACGTGGGAGCACCTTTGTTTGGAAGGAGTACTGTTGTAAGGGAAAAGGACTTTCCAAAGACTTTAATAAACTGGTCTTTAATTGAAGAATATTCATAATTATTTACACAAATGTTTTGTTTTACAGCATTTTATTTTGGTTTTTAACAGAGTGGAGATGGACTAGAATTAGGTGTTTACTGCTGTCTGTGCCCCCGTTAGAGAACTTTTCCCTCTCTACTTGTCCTCTTTACCATTATCTTTGAAAGTGAAAGTAAAGAAAAACCCCAAATTTTGGGTTGTCCCCAGAAAAGTAATAGAAGGGAAATGTTTCCAATATGAACACTAGTTCTGGTGACTTGGGTTGCCCCAAAGAATTCCCCATTTTCAGGGGCATTATCTCTCACTTCCTGTTTTGGCTATGGGACAGGGAGATAAATCTCTGCAATGGGACACAGTTGGCAAATAAATAAACTGACAGGGGTTATGTCCTTCCCTCATCCAAACTGTAAAAAAAAGGTTTGTCTATAGTTCTACTTTAATTTAATTTAAAGTGGAGTTCTACTCACCCTGTCAAAAAATAAAAGTCAGCATCTACAAAAACTGTAGCTGGTGACTTTTAAAAAACAGCCACTTACCTGTCCCTCAGTCCCGCAGTGTGTCCCCTGCAGCTCGTTTCACCGGCCATCCAGTGTTTCAGGCGTTGGCATCTTCAGTGTGGGCACCTGGCTGTGACAGCTTGCGCTTCACAGCCGGGTACCCACTGCGCATGCGCAAGTAGCGCTGCACTTCATGAATTGTCCTGTAGTCTTCTGGAACCTGTCACGAGTCCCAAAAGACTACAGGGAGGGAGGATACCTTCCGCATTTGGTTGTCTAAGCGATCGGATCGGAAGTGGGAGTGGGTACCTGTCAAATTCGTGTACCCGCTCCCCCCTCCTGCCCTTCAAAGGTGCCAATCCTTAATGGGGAATGGGGGAGCTGTCCGTAAAGCAGAACTTCCCCTTTTGGGTGATGCTCCTCTTTAAGTTCACTCTGTTAACTTTATAGGAAAAAGGAGCACAGTTTAGGGTGAAGAAAACTCTATAAAAAGTTACTCTGTTTTTCTTTGAGAAGCACAGGATCTAGATTATTACCAATGAACAAAGGCTTCCTGAAAGCTTCCTTTATTGGGGAGTATTGTGTCCAATAATTTCACACTATTATAGTATAGTGAATAATTCTGTATGTTCCGCTAAGCTATACCAAATCTGATACTTTTCATGAGTTACTTGTGTAGCGCCCTCTAGGTATATTATATTTTTGTGGTTAGTCATAGGCTTGTTAGAAGCCTTGGATGAGTCAACCTGGGAGTGAGGCAGCGAGGTTACCTCAGGCAGACTGGGGGGCTCTACAGGTCTGGGCTTCTTGAGACCTCTCACCCTTCTAGAAACTGCTGGAACTTTCTGGAAGAGGGGCCGAGGAGGGGAGGAAGCCTAGATTTGCATGTTTAGGGGAACCTGGCCAATCCCCAGGCAGGAGGCTTGGTATGGTGACTAGAACAGACCTTAAATGTGAGAGAGCCTGAACAGCAGGGGAGTAGTAGTTGGAGTCGGGTGGAAGATGGACTTAAAGAAGGTGCTGAAGTGTGGATCCTGGGAGGGGGCCCCAGGGAGTGGGAAGGATCTCCACTGCCCTACAGTCTCCTAGGGAGGACAGCCTGTCAGTAAGGAGGGAGCCAGCCATGTATAAGGCCTGAAAGCAGCTGTAACCCACCAAGCTTCAAGATAAGTACAATGTGAGTACTTCTACACCCCTTGAGCCACAGAAGGGAGTCAGGTGCAATACCCAACTAGTTCTCATCTGGGACTACCCTGCAGTAGATCTTGGAAACACTTGCCCAAGGATACCCTCAGGATAGCCAGGTGGATGAGAAAATGTTCATCTGGGGTCTGAGAAGGTACACAAAAAGGGACCTCAGTGCTCCTTACTAAGACTGTTGCTAAATTTTATCTACATTTTTGTACAGTTGTCCTCAAGTTTTACAGTTCCTTGGGCATCCCATATACCCCTAGACCCCATCTAAGTTGTTAACCCTGATAGGAAAAAAAAAAAGAAAAACAAGCTCAAGGACTGTTTTACTGACTCTGAAAGTATGGAAAATGGTGTGTTTCCTGGCTGTGCAGATCTTAGGGGGACCCAGCAAATCAATAAGCCCCCAAGGAAAGTAGCGCTACACTTGATCTCACTTTCAGATCACACCCAGGTAAAGCCCTAGTAACAGCAACTACTAGGAATGGAAAAAACAGGGAATTCAAGTTGGTTGCATTATGCTTCATTTGTCACCTATGGGATTCATAAGCAAGCTACCTGGTATGCATCTTAAACAAATCATATAAAATCTAATATTTAATGTAATATTTCTTATCAGTCCTTATGGTGGCTGCATTAGTTTTAGTTTTTTAGGCTGAAAATATTTTCAGCAAGTACAGAAAATACATGTTGATGCCATAGTCCTTGTCAATTCCTGTCAGTTGACCTGGAAGTCAACACAATGTTATATATCTAGTGTAAACTGTTGATCTTATAAACCTCCATGTAATTGAGACGAACAAAGGCAGACATGTTCAGACAAGTCCAGCCTGGCTGACAACCATGGCTTTCTCCATAAATACAGTGGTGTGAGTAAGCCTTGTCACCTTAGGTTAGGAAGTGTGTTATTAGCACCAGGGGCGGACTGACCATTTGGAAACGCGGGCATTGCCCGAGGGCCCGGGGTCAGTAGGGGGCCCCATGAGATGCCCCTGGTACCCTTTTCATAGGCTTTTTTGAGCTTGGGCAAGGACACAGGAGCCCCATGATCCTCTATTGAGGGCCTGGGGTCAGTAGGGGGCCCCATAAGATTCCCCTGGTACCTTTTTCATAGGCTTTTTTGAGTTTGGGCAAGGGCACAGGGTCCCCATGATCCCCTATTGCCCGGGGGCCCCATGAGTTGTCAGTCCGCCCCTGATTAGCACCCTTACCAGGTGAAAACAAATAGACAAAATAAAAGTAATGCAGGCACTTCTTCTAAGAAGCTGCAATATATTACATTTTGTTTTTAGATTTCTTTAATAGGCTCCCCAACAATACAAATTACACAAAGTCATGAGGAAAGAGCAGGGCCCTCGAACCCCTCGTGTATTGTTTTGTTACTCTATTGTCTCATGTACTGTCCCCCCACTATAATGTACAGCGCTGAGCAAACCTTCTGGCGCTATATAAATACTGTATAATTATAATAATAAAGGTATTAGTTGTATTTTAGCTAAAATAGGCTCACCACCCATGCCAAGGGGCATTTCAGTTAGTAATTAACGGGGGGGGAAGTTGTAACTAATAATTTGGATGTAGAAGTTCCCTACATGGACTGAACATGGCATTTTGTTCTATTACACTTTTACAGGAAAATAAAATTACATTTTCCTCTACATTTCTCACTAACAATTTTGGCAAGGTTTTGCAGCTCAGAATGTTATGTCTGGACACCCTGGACAGTCATAGAATAGACTGAAGCTACGAATATCAGAAAGATAAATGTTGAGCAAATCACCTGGGACCTAATTAAATTGATCAATGCAATAGAAGAGGGAACAGAGTCACGTGACCATCGCACAATTTGTCAGCTGATCACAGCTTGCATAGCAAGATGTCGATTGCTTTTTTTTTTTTTACCTTATGCTTATTGGCCTCCCAGGGGAGAGAAGACAGAATGTTTAACAAGGTCACGGAGGTTTTTAAGGCTAGGATTGAAGAAATTAGAGCCGCTAAAAGCAATATTTTATGTGTCACTATATACATTTAATTTTGTTCTTTTTTGCATGAAACCATTTTATCAACTATAATAACTGGAGTTGAATACTATAATTGCTAAGTATATATATATTAATTCAATTATTCTAGGAACCTACATGGATATTGGAAAGCGTGTTATGGAAACTGCAAGTGCTGAAAATGCCACGCTATAATTATCTATCCAGGGAGGTTCAAAATCTGCCTCCTGAAACGTCAAACATAGGACACTGTTGTGAGTACAATTTTTTATATTATAAAATATTGTAAGCTTGGCTATGCCAGTAGTTTCCAAACTTTTTAAATAAAGGGCCATTTTACTGTCCTTCAGACTTTCCGGGGGCCGGACTGTGGCCATTGGGAGTAAAAAAGGTCCTAATGTTAGTGGGGAAAAACACTAACACCATCTTTGGTGTCAGTGGGAGGAATTGTGCCCCATCGTTGGTGTCATTAAGATGAACTGTATCCCATCATTGGCTGGGGTGTATTTTCCACAAGGCAAACAAGATATTTGCCTAGGGCGGCATTTTTCAGGGGGGCAGCACTGCCCTTCGGAAGAAGGGACAGAAGAAGGGACACACGTGGCATGGGGACCTGGTGGGTTCCGAGAGAGGCTGCGAGTTTCATGACAGTGTATGCACAGCCTGACTCATTCCCGGGGATATCCACAGCTGTGAAGGTGAGTGTCTTTCTCTCTCTCACCATGGAGGATGGTGATTGGTGTATGCGGGCAATGGTAGTGGAAGGCTGTCTCGGGATTGGGGGCAGGTGTGTTGTTGGTCAATGTCAGGCTCTCTGCAGGTGGGGGGGCACCAATTTTTGTGTTGCCTAGGGCAGCACAAAACCTAATTACACCCTGATCATGGTGTCGTCATAGGGCCCCATTGTTGGTGTCATTGGGAGAACTTGTACCCCATTGTTGGTGTCATTGGGAGAAAATGTGTCCCATCATTGGTGTCAGTAGGGGGAATTGTGCCCCATTGTTGGTATCATTGGATGAAAAAGTGCCCCAGAGGCTGGAAAAAAGCAAGCAAAGAGCCACAGTTTGGAAACCACTGGGCTATGCAGTAGCTAAAGCTGCTTTTAGGTTTCATCACACTGGAAGATTTACAGTTTCTTCTAGGGGCATCTGGCGTTTTTTCCTGCCTCTAAACTCCCCTGCATGTTAGCTGATGTGTCCATGCACACATAAACTTTTAGAGGCATTTAGTGGCAGGAGAGTTTAGAGGCAGGAAAGAAAAAACCACTGCCAGTTCATCCAGGAGCAGCAGGAAAAAAGATTGATGAGCGTAAACGTGTCTAAACGTGTCTAAACGTGTCTAAACGCGCATTCATTCTCGGCACGTTTAGTGCTTAACTATTAATTTATTTCAGTGGCCGGAATAAATTATTTATTCTGGTCAACTAAATGACCTAACACCTGAAATGCTTGATGTGGGTATAAGCGGCTAAATGTATTACACACATTCACAAGCGTCAGGCATTTTTTTTGGCCAAAACTCTTCTGCCAGGAAGGCGGCTTCTAGGAGAGTAAAGAAAATGTCCAGTGTGCATTAGAGCTGAATTCCAGGTATGTTTCTTTTTTTTTTTTTCAAAGTTACATTGGTCCAGCTTGTTCCAGCAGAAGACAGATGCAGTGTCCAGGGCCAAATTTAGACCTTTGGGGTCCCGGGGCACTTCAGGTTTTGGGGGGGAGGGTCCTTATACACAGAGTTGGTTTACATTCTAAATGACAGTCACACATTTTAAAAATGCATGACACAAGGTCATTCTGAGGTCATGTGTGCACACATGCAGTTATAGGTCACCTTCCTTAAGTCCTGGTTCACACTGATGTGGAATTCGCAGCGTTTTCAGTGCAAATTCCGCACCGCATCAGAATCGCACCCCGTTCATGTGAATTGCTGCAGGTGTGTATGTTAATTAACAACACCCCGAAAGCTGTCCGCAAAACGCGGTGCGATGTGCAGAATCGGATCACAAAGGTGTGAATACCCATGAGATCCGATTCTAGTGCGGACCAAAAAAGAGTCCTGCACCTTTGTGGTGTGGGTGCGGTGCGATTAGAGCAATACAAAATTTATTGCATGTGATTTGCACAGGAATGCGGTGCGGTTCCTGTGCGAGTCACATGCGATATACCGCATGTATGTGAACCCAGGGTAAAGGATAAGTTCCACCTAAAAACAGGTGGAACACGTAACATGTTCCCAATGCTGCAGCCGCTGGCCGATTCCCAGCCACCAGTGATCTGCTGAGCACTGGTGCAATGGTTTACAGGCTGCCGCAGCCAAACATGATAAATGCACATTTTTTTACCTGCAAAAAATGTGCATTTATTATTAATGGTCAAAAGGTGAACTTATCCTTTAAGATTGTAAGCACTCTGTGTGTAGTTTGCTTGAGCCACCAAAATTTGTTTTTAAACCAATACCATATACCAGTCCAGAGTAAAAACATTTACAGATGATGGCAGGCAAAATTTTACTTCTCAAAATACACATTATAAAAGAAAGTAATTTTTATTATTATATACTGTATTTTAGATTATTTTTGTATAGAGGGGGCCTTCTCTCAAGGCAGTCCATGGCAGTTGCCCATTTTGCCCCCTTATAAATTCTGCATTGTCAGTGTCAGGTGCAAGTGAACAGTTATCAGGGTACGGAGTCAGTTGAAGAGCAAATAACCAAGTAGTTTACCAGAGGGGAATTCAGTAGAGAGGTGGGGAACAGCAAGCAAGGCTGGTCTTACATGAACAGAAAGCAGGTCTGGTCAGGTTGCAGAAATAGCTGAAGACCATTGAGCTCTGGACTCAGTCAGAACTCAGACTTAAAGATGAATTCCAGATATGGAAAACTGGGACCAATGTAACTATGTACAGTATATACCATATCTAGCTTCCAGGAGCATCTGGCAGGCATGGTATATACATAGTTACATTCAGGGGCGGACTGACAACTAAAGGGGCCCCCGGGCAATAGGGTATCATGGGGCCCCTGTGTCATTGCCCAAACTCAAAAAAGCCTATGAAAAAGGTACCAGGGGCATCTCATGGGGCCCCCTACTAACCCTGGGCCCTCGGGCAGTGCCCGAGTTTCCAAATGGTCAGTCCGCCCCTGGTTACATTTGTCCAGGATGGATCAATGTAATCATGTATAAAATACCCATGCCTGGAATTATTTTTTAAATAATCCAAATGCGGCAAAGCCAAAATCAGAGATGTGGGGACGCATGTGCACACAACTGTCAAGAGTGTATACTGTCAACTATATGTGTTGGTCCATATGCCAGAATGTGGGAAAATGAATGCGCACACATTAGGCCTTAGCCATACTGGGTCCTACCATAATTAGGCAACAAGTAATAATAATAATAACTAGAAAATCTACAATTTCTGGGGAAATTGTGTGAAGTGTTCTTGCCTCCACCAGTAGTCTACAACTGGAGTGGCCAGAGTAGCTTTTCTCACTCAGCTGCCTACTCACACACCTGGGTTCCTATGGCAACTCACTCTACAGCAAGGGCAGAGGAGCGGTTAAAAACAAACTGCTCCAACTTGCTCACTTCACTGGTGGTTGCCATCTTCAAATGGTTGTAGTTTTAAAACTATAAATCCTACAGTGAAGAGCTTTATATTGTGAGATTTACAAGACCCAGACCACCTACATTTTGATGCATAGTATGTCTCTGAAATATTAAAAATGAAGGCACAGTCGCAGTTTAGAAATTGCCCTTCAAATTTCAGGTGTCTAGAGTGGAGTTTCAATTAATGTCAATGGGCGGCGTGAGTTTCAAACAAATGGTCATATTGTGAAAACTATCAGGACTATGGCTTAGCTGTGGACATTTTTAGTGGCAGCAGGGATAGCTGAACGTTTTGATATAAGATTTGTGTAGGTGGGCTTGAAAATGAGGGAGTGATGGCAGCTCACCAGGTGAGCACAGACAACACACATGTAAAGGAATCAGGAGCAGCAAGGAGCTCTCTTGGAAGCCAACTATACCAGCAGAACAAGCTGCATTCTTTGTGAGGAGACCCCCATGTGAGCAGGCTGCATCCATTGTATGGAGACCCCCATGTGTGACAGCACAGCCAGGGAGTGAGGGATAACCTGACCAGATCTGACCAGACCTATCTGATGATATCCTGATAACCAGTGGTTTTCTACTATCTATGCGCATTTGATTTGCGTATCTGGTGAGTGCGCAATCTCTCTATCATTTATCACCCGACCCGCGGTCCTTACTACAGGATATCCTGAGATCATCCGAGATCTTACCAACACCCTTTCTCTGTGGACTTTTAATTGGGTCAACACCTTCTATCACTTCTGACCACCATTCAGTGGCTTATGTATTTGCACCTTGTCACTTTGTATATTTGGTTGATATTGTTGTTTTTACTAGCGCTGCACCCCCTCTTTTTATAAGCTTCTAACCTCTGCTTTTTCAATTAAGCTTTTGCAATACAACCTGGAAGCTGATTGGTTTCTATACAGAAGTGAACCCGAGTATGCACTCTCTAGCTTTAGTAAATAAATCACTTAGTGAACCTCTTAGTGTCTTACATAAATTGTTTACAACCCTGCCCTCTTGGTCCTCTTGCAGTTTGCTCTGCTAGCTGTGTGCCTAGTGTTAACTCCTGATTGATTAATTGGCAAATTCCACAAGCACCCACCACAGTATAAAGCTAGACTACCTCTATGGGGGACACATGCTAGAGGAACACGTGTTGGAGTTCTTTCAATAAAGTGGCATTCTTTTATTAAGTTGCACTTCAGCAATTGCAGGAAGCAAACAGCAAACTACTTTGCAAAACACCAAACATATTGCAGGTTAACTCGTTTCACCATTCAGCTCTTCTTCCTTTCTGTAACATGCTCTCTCTACGTTTCCTTTTCACAGTTGTGTCCTCTGTCCTTAAACTCTGTTTCCTTCACCCCTCTTCTCCAACCCACAACCTGCATATATCACCCTCACTTCTGTCCTCTCCTTATTGCTGCACTCATTGCCTTCTCCTAATTCTAATCCCACATGCTAATAAAATCCCCCAGGATGCTGAGGCACATCCCTTCATATAAATCACATTCCCATATTACCTCCCTTACCCTTCTGCTTCTCCTAATCTCTGGAGATATATCTCCAAACCCTGGGCCTCCATCATTTAACTTTATCCAACGCACCCATCACCCTGCACCCTTTGGCAGAAACTGCAAAACACACCTTTTAATTTCCATTTCTCTTCTTCCCAAAACCAGCCTTCCCTATTCCTGTGCCCTTTGGTACACCTTCTCCATCTGCAACAAACTCACCTCTGTCCATGACCTCTTTGTCACTAACTCCTTTAACCTATTTGCTGTTACCAAAACATGGCTTCATGAGTCCAATACTACTTCTTCTGCTTCCCAATCCCTTGGTGGCCTTCTCTGGACTCACTCTCCCAGACCCCCTACGGAGCACCTTTCAGGTTTTTCACTCTCCTCCCTCTCTGTCCCTTTCATTATTTGAATCTGACTGTAAACATCTATTTTCTCCAATTTCTTCAAGAATTTCTGTGATTTGCTGGCCCTCTGAACTGGTATCAGCTTTCCTTGATGACTTCTCTGTCTGGCTACCCTACTTTCCCTCTTCTGAAATTGCCACAATCATTCTTTATGGCTTCAACATCCTTGTTAATACTAACACTCCTGCTACTTCTAAACTTCTCAGTCTAAGCTCCACTTTTGACCTGAAGCAACGGATACACGCTTCTACTCACTCTGATGGCAACACCCTTGACCTTGTATTCTCCTACCTATGTTCTCTGTGCAACCTCCCAACAATCCTTTTCCTCCCTCTGATCACCACCTTATTAGCTTTGCTTTCCCCCTGTCTTCCACCACCTCTCCCACCAACCGCCTAACAATTACCTATAGAAACTTTTTATACTTTAACCCTTCTCTTCTCTGCTACTGACCACCTCTAGGTCAAAATCACACCACTATCCTGTCTAGCCTTGTCGGTCTGCAATAAATCCCCGTCCTTTGTCCTGGACGAGCTCGCCCCCCCAAATTACAGACATAATTTGGCCCTGACCCCTAAAACCCTAGCAAACAAATAACACCAGAAGTCAAAAACATAGCCATGCTCTTGAGCATCTGTGGCATAAGACTAAGTCTGAGAAAGATTTTAACCAATATAAATGTGCCCTCTAAAAATACAATTCCTGCCTCCACACTGCCAAGCAGACCTACAGTATTTTATCACTCTCATTAACAACTTCTCATCCAGTCCCCATTAACTCTTCTCTACCTTCAACTCTCTTCTTTGTCCTCCACTGCCTCCACCCACTAACTCACTTCCCAGGAGATCACCAATCACTTAAAAAATATGATTGTGACAATTCATGAGGAGATCTCCGCTGCTCAGATACCTCCCCCACTTAACACTTTATGTCCACAGGCACAGTCATTACTCCTCTCATTCAACCCTGCTACCATAGATGAGGTTGCTAAACAATTTAACAACCTGCCCCATGGACCTTGTTCCCTTTCAAATACTGCTGTCACCGTCTGGCACTATTCTACACTCTCTTACTCACATCTTCAATCCATCCCTCACTTCTGACATCTTTTCCAACTCTCTAAAACATGCACTAATCACCCCCATACTTATTAAGCCTTCCTTGAACACCACCAGTCTTAACAACCTATACTCCATCTCCTTGCTCTCCTTTTCCTCCAAACTCCTTGAATGCCTGGTCAACAACCAACTGAGTGACCACCTCATTAAGAATAACCTTCTTGATCCCCTTCAGTCTGGATTTTGCCCTCAACACCCCACAGAAACTGCTCTCCTAAAACTCACAAACAATTTACTAACAGCTAAAACCAATGGACACAATTCTATACTGCTACTTCTAGACCTTTTGGCTTCCTTTGATAGAGTAGACCACCCCCTCCTCCTCAAAAAACTTTACTCCTTTGGTCTCCATGACTGTACTCTTTATTGGTTCTCATCCTACCTATCCCACCACACCTTCAGTGATACTTACAATTCCACTTCCTCCTCACCTTTTCTTTTTTCTGTCAGGGTCCCCCAAAGTTCTGTTCTTGGACCTCTCTTATTCTCGATCGACACCTCCTCCCTGAGTCAGCTGATAGCTTCCCATGGCTTTCAATATCATTTCTATGCTGACGACACTGAAATATATCTCTCTACCTCTCAGCTCACAACATCAGTTTACTCACACATCACTAACTTACTTACCGACATATCAGTCTGGATGTCACACCACTTCCTCAAAATCTATCCAAAACAGACGAACTCATAATATTACCTCCCACATGTGTCCCTTCTACTGACTTCTCCATCAAGATGAATGGCACAGCCATCAACCCATATAACTAATAAAAAAGTGATGCAAAATTCTATATAAATAAAGTGCCACAATGTGCTCCAATATGTGTGTTCAAATACTATGTGACCTGAGGTCCTGGTAAAATTTCAGAACATGTGCCTTATTAACCAATCAATACGTGTTTCATAACATATAAACAAACCCCTCATGGACAAACCACACTTCAAGTGACCAGTGATAAAAGTGACCAAATTAACTCAAGTATATGATTTCAAAATATATTCCACTCAAAATATGCATAAATATATCCTGATATCCTGATGAAGTCACGTGGTATAGTGACGCAACGCGTAGATACTCTGTGATGCAACTTCCGGTCTGCGGTGACGTACATCCGGCGCAGGAGCCATCTTGGCACACCCAGAGGAGTCCTAACCCATGCAGTACACCCAGGCATGAGGTTTTTCTACTGATTGTTGCTGTGATTTGATGTACAACAAGTGAGTGGGCATTTTATATATTAAAGAGTCTGATTTACCCATTAATACTGCACTATGAAGGATCTTTCTTTCACTTACCATGGTTTATGGTGAGTAATATTTAGAGCTGGTGTGGTTTGGAGTACAGATCACTTACCATAGGGGGAACCACAGGAGGAATACAGAGGATACCAGCCATTACTTGATAAGGATCTAGGAGTGATCCTGGAGGCTTAGTGGCCCTTTTGGGTCGCAGAATGGAGGTGAGGGGGCATTTTAGTCATGGAGGATAAGTGTGCTGGCACCAACACAGAAATCATCACTGTCATCACTCTGCATGAATTATTGTTGTTTTGAGCACTATTTGTAGGATTTATGGTCTTTATTAGAGATGAGCGAATTATTCAAAAATTCGATTCGGCTGATTCGCCGAATTTGCGGGAGAAATTCGATTCGATGCGAATTTATTCACCGCGAATTTAACTTATTAAAAGGGTTTCTAGGCTTCAGAGAGCCTTTATATTAGTGCAGAACACTGTACCTTTAATTTAAATGCCCTTGGAGTCTGCTGGGGAAGAGAAATAATACTGTCAATCAGTATGACATGCAGATGAGTGCCGTCGATCTTAGAATCACCGCACACTTCACTCATTTGGGCAGTCACGGGGCACGAAGAAGAAGAAGAAGAATGAAAAGAAGAATGAAAAGAAGAAGAAGAAGAATGAAAAGAAGAATGAAAAGAAGAAGAAGAAGAAGAATGAGAAGAAGAATGAAAAGAAGAATGAGAAGAATGAAAAGAAGAATGAAAAGAAGAAGAAGAAGAATGAAAAGAAGAATGAGAAGAAGAATGAAAAGAAGAATGAAAAGAAGAATGAGAAGAATGAAAAGAAGAATGAAAAGAAGAAGAAGAAGAATGAAAAGAAGAAGAATGAAAAGAAGAATGAAAAGAAGAAGAAGAAGAATGAAAAGAAGAAGAAGAAGAATGAAAAGAAGAATGAAAAGAAGAAGAAGAAGAAAATGAAAAGAAGAAGAAGAAGAATGAGAAGAAGAATGAAAAGAAGAAGAAGAAGAATGAAAAGAAGAAGAATGAAAAGAAGAAGAAGAAGAATGAAAAGAAGAATGAAAAGAAGAAGAAGAAGAAGAATGAAAAGAAGAAGAATGAAAAGAAGAATGAAAAGAAGAAGAAGAAGAATGAAAAGAAGAATGAAAAGAAGAATGAGAAGAAGAATGAAAAGAAGAATTAAAAGAAGAATGAGAAGAATGAAAAGAAGAATGAAAAGAAGAAGAAGAAGAAGAATGAGAAGAAGAATGAAAAGAAGAATGAAAAGAAGAATGAGAAGAATGAAAAGAAGAATGAAAAGAAGAAGAAGAAGAATGAAAAGAAGAAGAAGAAGAATGAAAAGAAGAATGAAAAGAAGAAGAAGAAGAAGAATGAAAAGAAGAATGAAAAGAAGAAGAAGAAGAATGAAAAGAAGAAGAAGAATGAAAAGAAGAAGAATGAAAAGAAGAAGAAGAAGAAGAATTAAAAGAAGAAGAATGAAAAGAAGAATGAAAAGAAGAAGAATGAAAAGAAGAAGAAGAAGAAGAATGAAAAGAAGAATGAAAAGAAGAAGAAGAAGATTGAAAAGAAGAAGAAGAATGAAAAGAAGAAGAAGAAGAATGAAAAGAAGAATGAGAAGAAGAATGAAAAGAAGAATTAAAAGAAGAATGAGAAGAATGAAAAGAAGAAGAATGAAAAGAAGAAGAAGAAGAATGAAAAGAAGAATGAAAAGAAGAAGAAGAAGAATGAAAAGAAGAAGAAGAATGAAAAGAAGAATGAAAAGAAGAAGAAGAAGAATGAAAAGAAGAAGAAGAATGAAAAGAAGAATGAAAAGAAGAAGAAGAAGAAGAATGAAAAGAAGAAGAATGAAAAGAAGAATGAGAAGAAGAATGAAAAGAAGAATTAAAAGAAGAATGAGAAGAATGAAAAGAAGAATGAAAAGAAGAAGAAGAAGAAGAATGAAAAGAAGAATGAAAAGAAGAAGAAGAAGAATGAAAAGAAGAAGAAGAATAAAAAGAAGAATGAAAAGAAGAAGAAGAAGAATGAAAAGAAGAAGAATGAAAAGAAGAATGAAAAGAAGAATGAAAAGAAGAATGAAAAGAAGAATGAAAAGAAGAAGAAGAAGAATGAAAAGAAGAATGAAAAGAAGAAGAAGAAGAAGAAGAATGAAAAGAAGAAGAATTCCAGTACAGCAAAAAGTGTATCTGCAGAGAGCTCCGCTATTTCTGACAGTTCTCTGACAGTTCCTTCACATTTACAGCGGTTGAAACATTGTATCTATTTATTTCCGAATAAAAACATCTGTATCCTAAATGGAAACAAATAGATACAATGTTTCAACCGCTGTAAATGAACTGTCAGAACTGTCAGAGAACTGTCAGAAATAGCGGAGCTCTCTGCAGTGACACTTTTGCCGGCTGATCGGGGAAAATTCGATTCGTGCATCCGAAGTTTGCTAAAATTCGGATTTGATGCGAATCAAATTTTTCCTAATATTCGAAACGAATTCCACTTCGCCAAGTTCGATTCACTCATCTCTAGTCTTTATTCATATTTTGAGTGGAATATATTTCAAAATCATATACTTGAGTTAATTTGGTCACTTTTATTACTGATCACTTGAAGTGTGGTTTGTCCATGAGGGGTTTGTTTATATGTAATGAGACACGTATTCATTGGTTAATAAGGCACAGGTTCTGAAATTTTACCAGGACCTCAGGTCACATAGTATTTAAACACTCATATTGGAGCACATTGTGGCACTTTATTTATATAGAATTTTGAATCACTTTTGTATTAGTTATATGGGTTGATTATTTATATGATATTGGGTTAATATTTTGATAGCGCTGCACTATATCATTATTTATTTTATTTTCACTGATTGAGGTTTCAGTTTTGAGTGTGAGATGCTTTAAATTATAGGTATACTCCATATAAGCGCAGGAGGAATTTGTATTTACAGCCATCAACCCGTCCCCCCGTGCCAGGGTGCCAGTTGAATTCTGGACTCTGAACTCTCCTTTCAGACCTGCATCCAATCACTGTCCAAAGCTTGCCACCTCAACCTCCGCAACATTTCCAAAATACCCCCCTTTAAACCAATGACACCACAATGCTTCTAATTCACTCTCTGGTCATCTCTCGCCTTGACTACTGCAACTCCCTCCTCTTTGGATTACCTTTACATAGGCTATCCCCTCTTTAGTCCATCATAAATGCTGCTGCCAGACTTGTCCCCCTTACCAACTGTTCAGTGTCTGCTACCCCTCTCTGCCAATCCCTTCATTGGCTGACACTCACCCAATGAATTAAATTCAACATACTAACAATAACTTACAAAGCCATTCACAGCTCGGCCCCCAGCTATGTCACTAACCTAGTCTCAAAATATCAACCAAACCACTTTCTTCATTCCTCCCAAGATCTCCTGCTCTCTAGCTCCCTTGTCACCTCCTTCCATGCTAGCCTTTTCCTGAGCCTCTCTCATCCTTTGGAACTCCCTACCCCAATCTGTCCAGCTATCTCCTACTCTGTCCACCTTTAGGTAATCCCTGAAAACCTTTTCTTCAGGAAAGCCTATACTCCCTCCACTTAACAACTTTATTTCTACTTTCTCCATCAGCTCATAACCCACAGTTATTACCTTTTGTATCACTTGACTCTCCCTCTTAGATTGTAAGCTCTAATGAGCAGGGCCCTCTGATTCTTTCTGTATCGAACTGTACTGTCTACCCTCATGTTGTAAAGTCTGCACAAACTGTTGGTGTTATATATAAATCCTGTATAATAATAATTTATAATTTTTTTTATATGTATACATAAATGTTTTGCCTTTCATTTCTATTTTAAACTGAATGAGTTGTTTTACAAGGTGAGGGTTCACATATACACTGCTGATACAAATTAAAGGAACACTTTGAAAACACATCAGATCTCAATGGGGGAAAATATCATGCTGGATATCTCTACTGATATGGACTGAGTAACATGTTAGGAACATCGTTTGATGGAAATTAAAATTATCAACCTACAGAGGACTGAATTCAATGGCACCCCTAAAATCAAAGTGAAAAAATTATGCAGTAGGCTAGTCCATTTTGCTGAAATTCATTGCAGCAACTGAAAATGGTACTCAGTATTTTTTATGGCTCCCACGTGCTTGTATGCAGGCCTGACAATGTTGGGGCATGCTCCTAATGAGATGACAGATGGTGTCCTGGGGTATTTCCTCCCAGATCTGGACTGAGCTCCTGGACAGCCATCACTGAGCTCCTGGACAGACTGAGGTGCAATGGGGCAGCATTGGATGAACCAAAACATGATATCCCAGAGTTGTTCTATTGGATTTAGGTCAGGCGAACATGGGGGCTATTCAATGGTATCAATTCCTTCATTCTCCAGGAACTGCCTGCATACTCACGCACCAGGAGGAACCCAGGACCCACCAGCGTAGGGTCTGACAATGGGTTCAAGGATTTCATCCCTATACCTGATGGCAGTCAGGGTGCCATTGTCTAGTCTGTGCATCCCTCCATGGATATGCCTCCCCAGATCATCACTGACCCACCACCAAAACGGTCATGCTGAATGATGTTACAGGCAGCATAACGTTCTTTACGGCTTCTCCACACCCCTTCACATCTGTCACATGTGCTCAGGGTGAACCTGCTCTCATCTGTGAAATGCACAGCGCGCCAGTGGCGGACCTGCCAATTCTGGTGTTCAATGATACGTGCCAACCGAGCTCTATGGTGGCAGGCAGTGAGCACAGGGCCCACTAGAGGATGTCGGGCCCTCAGGCCACCCTCAGAAAGTTTGTTTCTGATTGTTTGGTTAGAGACATTCACACCAGTGGCCTGCTGGAGGTCATTTTGAAGGGGCTCTGGCAGTGCTCATCCTGTTCCTCCTTGCGCAAAAGAGCAGATCCTGGTCCTGCTGATGGGTTGAGGATCTTCTACGGCCCTGTCAAGCTCTTCTAGAGTAACAGCCTGTCTCCTGTAATCTCCTCTATGCTCTTGAGACTGTGCTGGGAGACACAGCAAACCTTCTGGCAATGGCACGTATTGATGTGTCATCCTTGGGGAGTTGGAGTGCCTGTGCAACCTCTGAAGGGTCCAGGTAGCTTCTCATGTTACCAGTAGTGATACTGACCCTAGCCAAATGGAAAACATGTCATATGCCTGATGAAGGGGTCCTGTGAGACTCCGAAACATTCCCTTGCTGTAACTATGTGATTGTTCATTAAAACGTTTGGAAACATATTGGTGATCCTCGGTGTACTGGTGGCATTCTCCCTTGCTGATTCTGTTCAGTTCCAGCGAACGGTCGCTGCAGCACCCACTTATACACACCGCCATTTTTAATGCAGGAATGTGTGCGTTGGGTTTGTACACGTGCATGCTACCAGTAGTGACACTGACCCTAGCCAAATGGAAAACTAGTGAAATACAGTCAGAAAATATGAGTAGGGAAAAAAATGTCGGTGGCCTCCACCTGTTAAACCAATCCTGTTTTGGGGGTCGTCTCATTGTTGCCCATGTAGTGCACCTGTTGTTAATTTCATTAACACCAAAGCAGTTGAAACTAATTAACAACCCACTCTGCTACTTAACTGACCAGATCCATATCCCAGGAGTTTAATTTACTTGATGCTATACTCTGATTAAAGAGTGTTCTTTTATTTTTTTTGAGCAGTGTACTTTAAATGGAAGGTTCAACTGAGCATTAGTGTTGCTTTTTACTTTTACAAGGAGAAACATCTTAAATGTCACCTATCTGGAGACAATAACAGATTTTGACATTTTTTTAAAACCCTGGTTTTGGGATCAATTTACATTGCATCTACTGAGAGCTGTATATAGGTGCTATAATATGATCCCTTCGCAGGTCCCAAAATATCTGCTTTCACATCTCATGACTCCAGAAAGTGATATATTTTCAGGGAATAATATAAATTGCACAGAGCAGACATAGCACTTTATGGTAGTCATGTTCCAGAGAGCTGTTCTCTTGTAATTGCTGACGTTCCTACTTAGGGACTGGTAATAGAAGGCTTTTGAACAGCTTGAACTGGAATTTTTGTCTCCTCAGACAATTACTACCTGCCTGGAGCATTGAAAGTATTCAACACTTTAAACTTTTAATAATGTTTATTCGAAATCTGTAAGATCATTTAAATGCAGAATGCCAGAAAAATATAAAGCATTCTTAAAAGTATGATTTTTTGAAGTTGCCTGTCAGTGAAAGAGCTGTCAGGTTTCCCAGCTTTCATGCTCCAGGGCAGCCTCCGATTACTGCATGTTATCGATGACAGACCTGACACCGTACAGAACACATGCAGCCAGGCAGGTCACATTATCATTTCTAGGATGCACAAAGATCTGGAGAGCACAGAGAAATGCCTGTCTACCATCATAATTATTTATTTCTCATTTTCAGCTCAAGATTCTGGACTTAAATCTTGGACTTGAACTGTCTACTTTTCTACTTCATATATTACATTTGGAAATTTTTGAAGATCAAGGTAAATATTTTTGTTAATGATTAAGATATAACTGTAGCCCCACCCCCTTAGGGATTGCTGAGTCCTGCACAGCCAGTCAGTTAGCATTTTCAAACAGGCTTTCATCCACAGACAGTAATCAGGCCTTGACCATTGGTTTTGTTGTTTTATTGCGGGGATTAAACTTGGATAGGGTAAGATGGGTATAGGATGCCCAAGGGAACTGAAATCTGAGGACAACTTCCTGAACTATTCAGAGCTTCTCTTCTCTGATGCAGTCTCTGTTGGAGAGCTAGCCAGCATCTCCTAGTTGTACCACCCCAGACCGTAGATGAACTCCTCTTCATCCAGCAATCTGAAGACTTTCTTCCTGAGCTGGGGATCTGGCTCCTGTTCCCTTAAGTAGGTGCACAGTCACTAGCAGAGGGCTAATCTGGTTTCTCACCAGAGAGCTCCTTCCTCTATCCGCCCAGGGGGTGCAGGTGTACTCATTCAGATTCTCTCCTGTACCAATTGTGGAATGGCTGCTGCTCCTTCCCTGCCATACTAGTGGTCGTCTCCCAGGGGGCCACTGAGTTCCAAGCTTTCTGCCTTTCCAGCTCCAGGTTCGCAGGCAGGCCCCATCCCACCAGGCCTCCTGGCAGCCTTCCTCCTCTAGCCTCACATCTTCCAGCATCTTACCCCTCTCCCACCACCACTCTTGCTACTGAGAAGGCTCAAATACTTTTAAAGGTTGTCCAGCCCCTTGCTAAGCCTTCTGTTTTGGATTGGCTAAGGTCTCCCAAAAGTGCAGCCAACCACTCCTAAAATCCATACTCTGCCTCTAAGGCCCTCCTCCGAAAACATCAGAGTAGGGGCGAATTCCAGAGGGGCTGGCCTGCAGAGTCTCACAGTCCTGACCAAAATTTAACCCCTCTGACTATCTCACCTGAGCCTTTAATCAGCTCCTCACTAGCAATCAGGGTCTAGCTCCCCCTAGCTAAACTAGGAGGGTGCTACACAAATATAACCCAGACATTCTCAACCAGGCTTCAATAGAACCCTAAAGTTCCTCCAGAGGTTGCCAGAGGTTTCTTGAGCAGTGGTTGATTGACATAAAAAAGGAAAAAAAAGGAAAGTATAATATATATACAGTATATAAACCCAATCACTTAAAATCTCTAATAGGCGCTAACAAGTAAATGCCATTTTTAAAAGTTCTTTTCATTCTTTTTACAGCTTTCATTAAATTAACACCTGGTGATCCTGCCAAACAGTCCTTGTTCAGGTATTTCCTGTTATATGGTGACAACTGTCTCCCAGTCTTCAATGTCACCCTGTCAAATGTACCCATGTTGGGAACTACAAGAATCTATACCAATGCATTTTATGCAAGCATGGTTCACCAATGTAGCTATCAGCAATATTGCCCAGAGCAATGATGGAGCAAGACTGTGTAGACAGGAATTGACTAAAAGAGACTGGAAAAAATCAGTAGCACTGAGATGCAAAAAAAAGGATGAGAAATGAGCAAAAAAACATGAACTTTTTGGCTCCTTATGCTGCTTCTCACTTTCATACTCCAATCATGCTGTACAGAGACTGCAAGAGGCTAACACCAGATCAAATTCAGGAATTTACATGAATTTAAAAAACAGATTTAATTGTGTGATTACAGATCTGCAATAATTTGTGTATTTTATATCTGCCTGAGATTCATCTTTATACATTGCATATAGAACTGAATTTGCAGAATTAAAGGTTTCCTAAAACCAAAACTTGTTTGCGATAAAGAAGAATTGGAACCCCTGGCAGGGTTTTATTTCTGTCTATATCCCCCATTGGGCGGATTCACACTCTACATTTGACCTAAAACCCATTGGGAAATCCAAAATTTTAAAGCTATCACCAGAACAGAAAGAGAGAGAGAAACTTTCCAATAGGGATACTTATTATGAAAAAAGGGGGGACTTCCCTAATAGTCCATGGGGCATTGAAACAAAAGTAAAGGTAAATCTATCTAACAGGACAAAAACATCACAGAAAAACCTTCCCTACTCTACACATAAAAACTTTGGCTTGAGATATACTTTATTTTACTGATAGCCAATTTCCACATATACTGTATGTTTCCTCTTGATGAATAGGCCAGCTAACACTTGGAACATTAGCTGATTTTTAACATTACTGGATTCAAAAAGACTTCTTTATCATTATTCAGTTGCTAACTTCTCTAAATAGGAACTTTTTTTCCCTAAGTTTAATGATATTTTTTAGAATTTTCTAGAGCTGCCAGATTCATTGCTTTAGTTACATTTTCCTTATGGGTGCATAAAACTCAATTTGAAGATTTCCCTCTTCATGACATCCCTTTGATAATTTTCCTAAGTGCATAAAGCATTATGGAATTCTGTTTGTCTCTTTTTAGTCTTCTGTTTGGGATTATTATCTTCAGATAATGTTTTATTTCCAAAGTATTTGAATTGGATTAGGGATGGTCGTTCAGGAACACACCCAATTCCTTTTCCACCTTTCATTTTTGCAGACCGTGTCAAGCCTCTCCCTGTCCTGTTTGTGCTGCAGATTCCTGAGATTTAAAGCTTAAGTTAGTAAAATATTTTTTATTAAGCACTGGGGATGATACAAACAATGAAAGAGAAATGTCTCTTGTGCTGGTGCTGGTGGCTGCCATGTTTGTTGAAATCATCAGGCCTCTGCCCCCAGATAGCCCTGAAGATCCCAGCAGCTGGACCTGTCACTGGCACTTATCAAATGTGCTGACTATGTTCGTCCCTTCTGCTCCACCTGCTCCATTTGTAGAAACTGTGGTATAGCTTCCTGCAATGAAAAGCACCCTATGAATTGAGGAGGTGGACCTTTCATTCATCTGCCCATACTCCTTTTATAGAGGGTCTTCTATTGCCGGAAGCGATAGTACATCTTATATGAATGAAGGAGGAGGGCAGAAAGGGTGGGCATAGTGGACATTTTTGATAAGTACTTATAACAGGTCCAGCTGCTCATAATAACTCCTGCAGCACAGGAAGATCATAGCTGCAGAAGTATATGGGAGCAGAAGACTAAAGATTTCAGTGAACATAGCAGCAGCCTTAACCACTTCAACCTCTTTAAGTACCCAAATGTAAGTGGCTGTACCAGGATGATCGCTATGGCTGCAGCCACCATCCTGATATCAAAATTTTCAGCCAGGCGTTTCTGTAGATGTGTTCCATGTGGCTCTACAGCCACCCAATCACTTCTATAGGGTGCGGATTGGCTCCCCCCCACCACCACTGGCCCCCTTAATGAGCTGTCCTGGGGAGCCAAGGATCACCACCGCTCAATGTGCTGAAGGGGGGAAAGAAGAGTAAGGTACATCAATACCCACCTGCCCTCTGTGATGTAAGAAACCAGAAGCTATGAGGATTTCATTACTTCGGTTTTGGATTGTTGTTTACAAGTTGTTATCGGCTTCTATAGCTTCTGATCAAATTGAGATTTTGGAAGCCAGAGCAACAATGAGGGATTTCATCACTTCTGGTTTCAGTTTGTTGTTTACAAGCCGTTACTGGCTTGTACAGCATCTGATCAAACTGAGATCGGTTTTGGAGGCCAGAAGAGAGATCTAGGGTCTAACAGACCCCAGATCTCTCCATAAAGAGGATCTGTCATGGCTTATGCTATCACAAGATTTAAATAAAATAAATAATAATTTAAAAAAATGAAGGTGTCCTCGCCCCTTCACGCTCACATGCAAATATAAACGCATACATAGGTCCCATATCCATATGTCAACAATGATCATATCACTTAAAAAATTGCAGCAACCACCATTTTAATCTCCAGGGTCTCTGCTTTCATAAAATATATAGTGATTAGGAGTTCTAAGTAATTTTCTAGCAAAATAAAAAGCTTATATTTACATATATGCAAAAAATGTCAGAATTAGCCTGGGGGTAAAGTCGTTAAATTAAGCTTCAAGACAATTCTGCATGTAATAAAAGACTGCCATAGCTGTATTTGAGTGATGTGTCTACTTTACAGTGCCAGAGGTAATCTGTTACCTAACAAAATAGGGTCATTTAAAAAAAGAGCACTGAAGATGGGTGGACTTTCCCCAAAACAACTAACCATGCCCAATATGGAAAGCACACTTCTATTTAAAGCCTAACTCTAGCCAACACTTAATTTGTTTTGATTAGCCTGGAGAAGAGTTATGTCTTTGTCTGTCTGTGATCCCATTTGGAAGAATTGTTACTCACTTGCAGGACCTGTGACACCCATACTAGAAATGGGCCGTGCAGATGTCACTGAGAAACAAAGGCACAAACAGCAAGAAACACATTTCCAAAAGTTCTATCACTTTCTCACATGCTCATTGGAGAGATTTTCCATTACTTCCTGTCCTGACACAAGGATGGCAACAAAAACCTGACAGATGCTCTAAGACCACATTCAGATCTATCTTGTGCAGTGCAGTAATGTGTTAATATGCCTTGTGTTGAGGCATCCCATTCTTTTGAATCGACAGTCAACACACCACAACAGACCAGAAAATGCAACTGCCCAATTTTTCTGATACAGTGACTATAATAGTATGTTACTGTGCGTCATAGCCCTTTAATAGGAACAGCCAATAAATAGACATCAGTAACTTCAGTCTACAAAAATGGGAAGGATATTACTTTATTTCTAACCTATTCCTTTTTTTTTTGTCTCAGATACTTTATCCCTTGTCATCACACATCAATGTTCTATCATGTTCTACACATCTCCTGCTGTAATAATGAATGTTATCAGTTAAAAGAAGTTTTCGAAAACTTGGTTCAGGATGTAAGTCCAAATATCACAATAAAAATTAAAAAATGAAAATCAATAGTCCCAGCTACAAATTGTGGCCTTCAACTTTATTCCACTTTAATTGAAGTGAAGGAAAATTGATTTTTTTTATTTGTAGTTTGTTAATATTTTTTGCGGCAGCTCCATGGCTTAAGGCTACGTTAATCTTTTTTCTACAGAATGGAGGTATAAATTTTAATGCAAAAATAACTATTCGAACATAAATAAATAATTTATAGCTGGTATACCCTGCAGCTCTCGTGAGTTTCTAACAGTTTCCAACAAATCTTAAGCTTCTTGTTTGTTTATTTGAATGTGATCTGAATATGATTAGTGGAGTATTTTGTTGCAAGTTGTCAAAATGAAAATATGATAAAAACAATGAAAGTGCTGAAATTAAATTCTGCTATTGTACAAACGTGTTAGAAATCCAGTTCAGGTCATGAAGAGGTACAAATGAAATAAGCTTACAGTTCCCATGCGCTTTGTCATAAAATATCAATTTCCAGTGAACTCAAAAAATTGTCAGATGTGTCAGGCAAGTAAAAAATAAACCCAGCACTATCATTGGAACTAAGTTATTTTGTAACCATAACAGTTCATATTGAATACATGAAGTCATTAATGACCAACTCCGAGCAGGTAAAAAAATGATACCTTGCAGTGGGGCTGTGCAACGGTTAGTAATTCATTTTGTCCAGGGGAGAGGAGAAAATGTTTTCCTGGCACCAATATGCCAGCATACATATGACAGTATGCTTCCATGGATTGTCTCCAGGAAGGAGAAATTATAGTAAGTATTTGATTTCTTGGCACCAACATGGAAGCATACTATCACATGTATGCTGCCATGGACTGACACCAAGAAAGTAAAATTATGGTAAGTATTTTAAACAATTTTCCATTTTAGTTACTGAACAGACGGTGCGTCTCCACGATCCAGCAGTGGACTATCCTTCCGCGTCCTCATGTCCAGAGCAGGGCTATGGACCCTGCTCTAGTCTTGATGACATGAGAACCCTAGACCATTAGAGTGCAGGGGTGCAGGAGCTGAGAGGACCGGTCCAGCTGCGGGGATTGGGTAAGTATATTTCCATTTATTTTACCTGTAGACCAAAAGCAATTAAAGTGATACTAAAAGCTTACATTTTTTTTCTAAAAACAACAAACATGTCTATGCTCATCTGCTGTGTGTAGTGGTTTTGCACAGAGCAGCCCAGATCCTCCTCTTCTCAGGCCCCTGAAGCCTCCCTGCTGTCGGGTTCCCCCACAGCAAGCAGCTTGCTATGGGGGCACCTGCTGCTCCATGTGTCCATTTAACATGGAGCTGTGGCTTGACCTCTCCCCCTCTCTCTACTCATTGGCTCACTGGCTATGATTGACAGCAGTGGGAGCCTATAGCTCCTGCTGCTGTCTCAGCTAATGAGAAGAGGGAGTGCCGGGATAGCCAAGACTCCAGTGAACATCGCTGGATCAAGAGGGGGCTTAGGTAAGTATTAGGGAAGGCTGCTGCACAGAGAAGGTTTTTTTACCTTCAAGCATAGAATGCATGAAGGTAAAAACATTGAGCCTTTACAACTACTTTAAACCTTGCAGTACAGGCACAGCAAGGGAAAAAAGTTTTATTTGCTTGGAGTGTGGCTTTAGCCAATCAGAGTGCAGGAACTGCATTCAAGGAATTCACCACAATTCCACAATCCAGGACTATTATAAAGAACCTGGCAGAAACTCATTCCGTAATGGTGTAGTAGCTGAATGGAAAACACCAGGGTGTTTTGTTCCACTACGTTATCCAAGAAGAAACAATCCATTTTTTAATATGATGACCCAGTGTCCAACACCCAAACTTGATTCATTATTAATATTATTAGATTAATATTTTTTCATTAATAAAATAGTCAATAAGGGGTTTTCACTTGTTATGAATCCTGATCCATTCAAGACTTTGTGACAATTGTTTGATTTTTTTCTTCCATATTGTTAAGTGATTGGGGGGTCCAAAAGACCTCTTTACTAATTTACAAAATAGGGGTATCAGCTTAAAATCCACCATGGGAGAATTTAGGTATAACTACACCCAAAAAATGTATTATATTGCTTTTTCTTCTTTAAAGCTAAGGACATTTTCTGCAGAAATTACCTGTTGATCCAGCCAGAAATCTAGTGTCCTCATAGCTTTCTGTGAAACTGAAACCCAGTCTATGTTTCAGCTTTCTTAGCTATCTTCTGTGAACCACAAAGCCGTAGCACAATAGGACAGGAAGTGTGATACTGGCAGAATCACCAGATGACAGTGATGGAAAAAAGCCCAAAACAAAAAAAAAGAAGCCACTACATCTAAGGACTGGTATGCTGAATTATATTTACGTTTTGTTTTTACAATTAGATATGATTTAAGTTGCACCTTAAAGAATAACTAAAGGCATTTTTAGTTTTGGATAGAATGGAGAGGGATTAGAACACCAGTCAGGTTTTCATTACTATCTATATCCCCGGTACTGAGATTCACCCTCTCTAATTGTCCATTGTCACAGAATGTGAGAGTGAGAGAAAATTTAACAATTGTGGGTTGTCCCCAGAACAGTAATAGAGGGAAATTTACCAGTGGAGCCACAAGTTCTGGTGACCATGGTAACAACAAGTGATTCCCTCACTTTGGTGGCATTTCTTCTCTTTTCCTGGTTTGGATACAGGACAGGAAGTGAAGGGAAACCTTCCCAATGGGACATAGATGTTAAAAAACAGGGCTTATAACTCCCCCTTATTCTTACAAAATGAAAGACAAAAAAAATTGCCTTTATTTCTACATCAAATTGTCCATCAGCAGCAGAATGTTAGGCCCACCTCTTGAAACACTCATCCAAAGTTGATAGGCACATAGACTGGTTTAAGCAAGATGGAAGATTCTCTCCATCTGGAAATGTTAGCTGGTATGCTTATTGTGCCATGTCAGCATCACTGAAGAATGAAAAATATTATTTTTTCTTATTTTTAAAAAAGTGTGAATAAATTCTGGTGGCATTGATTGCCAGCAGATTAGAACCTGATGGACCATACTGCAAAAGCAAGTAGAATGAATTGAAAGAAATGTATATTTTCGAGTTATCTGCTACTCTCTAATCTTTGCTCGAGGAATAAAATATTCCCTGCACCCAGATAGAATGAGCAGTGTAATAACTGGGCATATAGATGGTCATTTTGTCTTCAACCACCATTTTGTTTGCAATGTGCATTTTTGTGTGTTTGATCAGATGACATGTACACATGCAAACGGTCAAAAATGTCAGCTACAGCATGGATGCATTTCAACTAATTTCAAATAATGTTTCCTATATTAAGGATGATGCGGTCCTCACTCACACAAGTGCAGGATTGGTTCTATGGATCTATTCCTGACTTGTAAACCATATACTTGCAAGCAGGGGCGGACTGACCATTTGGAAACTCGGGCACTGCCCGAGGGCCCGGGGTCAGTAGGGGGCCCCATGAGATGCCCCTGGTATTTTTTTCATAGGCTTTTTTGAGTTTGGTCAAGGACACAGGGGCCCCATGATCCCCTATTGCCCAGGGGCCCCATGAGTTGTCAGTCCACCCCTGCTTGCAAGCCCATCTTAAAATCACTTTGAGTCTGGAACCTCACCTGGTTCCTTAGCAGAAACCTAGCTTTACCACTGCCATATTGTAAAAAAAAGGAATACCTTGTTATAAGAGACTGCTGGGTGAAAGAAATACTGCCACTGACTTTTCATGGTGTGATGAAGGCTGTGTCCACCACTCATATATAACCAGACTGCCAATGACTGTGCCTTTCAGGGGAACCGCTAGAGACATGTCACCATCCAGATGCCATTTAGAGACTTTTACAGAGAATGCATCCTACAGAGAGCCTACCATACAGACTATCAGAAAGATTGCCACAGAAGAGATATGTGAAATGCCAGATATCCTGCTTGAGATTGTGGCACACCATACCATTTAATATTGCCCAACTTAGAATTTTTTTTTGGGCTGAATATCATAAAGCAGGTTGAAAAAAATATTTTGCTAATGGCACACCCGTTTCTTGCCATTTCTACTAGCCCAATCACTCACACACAATCGATCTGTGGTTTGGCCATCTGGGGAATGGAAAGTTTTGATATATCCAGCCACCAGGAATGAAGGAAAGTGTAACTGTAGCACACGCACCTATGGATTTCTCATGTGACAGTGTTGATTGGCCCAAAGCTGTCACATGGAGTGCATCACATAAACCTCTATACCCAGAAGTATTGGGGCTCTTGGCCCAAAGTGGCTGGGGAATAAAGGAAAACTGGAGGTATATAAGGAATTAAAACTAACCTTTTGCTATGCCCTGGATATGTTATTTGTACTCCAGAGAAGCTCATGTGTTACATAAGAGGGCTGGGGCCTCTGTTGGCTGTGTCCACTATTGTTGCTTGTTTCTGCCACTAGGATCTTTATTGTATATTTCAGTAGGGCAACAATTTCTGATTTGCAAGCTTCTTAATCCACAGAACCAAGAAAAACTCTTGCATCTCAGGAATGTCTCAAGAAACAAACTGATATTCCAGTGGCCACAATACAGCAATAAACAAAGAAGTGCTGTAGCGGGTTGCATTAAGATGATGTTTTCACATTACAAGGCTTTCTTCCAGCAATGAAAGTAACAAGCAGTGAGAGAGAGCCGGTATTTAAAGGTCTTGTGATTAATAACTTGGCTGGAGTTGTATAACTATTACACTTTTCCCATACAATGAAATGATCCTGCACAGCCTTTTCTAATCCATATCTATGGCAGAATAAGAGTAATGTCTATTATTTTACCAGCTCCCTGGTCACAGGAAATAAAGAACATAGCTCTTTTCTACTCATCTTCATTCAGCAAGAATATGTATGAATATTTTCTAATGCATCTATGGCAGAAAAAATATTATTTGATGCTTGTGCACAGAAGCAACTGCAATATTTTTGGGACAGTTTAATTTTCTTATTGTAATTTTAACAAAGTTCTTACATTTGTAACTTATATTATTTTTATGTACGTAAAATCTATATTTTATTTAAAAAAATGAATACAGGATGTTCCCATGACACAAGTTTTATACAGCATTATTGGTTTTCTAATGAGAAAGTGCAGCAGTAATTGTTTTCCTTGCAGACTGTCTATCTTCTTCTGCTCTTAGGTCTCATGTGTCCTTCAATACTGATAATTCAAACATCCAATAATAGATCATCCAATCAGAATTAATTTTGTAGTAATCCGAGAACAGTCATTAAAACTGTGCATCCATTTTCTAGAGCTGGTTCAAAAAAAATTGAAACATCAATCAAAACAATAACAGCAATATGCAATGCCTCCAAACTTTTATACCCTAGATAGAAGCTTATGAACTGGAAATTGTGGAATTTCCTGAAGATAATCAACAAAAAAATTCAGATTCATCATCATTAACATAACAATCCTTCTGATGTATTAAAACTGCACCTGCAACTGATAAGATGTCATTAAAATAAAAAAAAATACAAAATCGTTGGTTTCCGCTGTGTTTTCTACTGCGAAGTGTCAGTGTAGTGAATGTTGTTTTTCTGTTTCTCCTGGACAAATTTACAGTAATGGGCATTGTTTGCTGCAGTAACAACACATGGCCTACTGTGAGCAGCATATTACGGGGTGTCAATAGAAAACGCAGCTCATATGGAACTTTATGGAATCCAATAATTCACAATGGAGCAGATGTAGTTCTGCACAGCACATAATACCCACTAGGTGATCAACAGGAAAAGCTCTGGATAAAGGGACTTAATGAGAAACCACATAAATGTACAGTGTAACTCAAGTACAAATGACAGTGCTGATTCCAAGGTTATATACTGTATGCAATAATAAAACAACATTCAATATTTATTTTTCAAATACAAGTTCACATTAATACCATTTTCTATCTTTAGATTATTAATAGCAATAATAATAATAATAATTATTATTATTATTATTATTATCAGTATATTTTATTAATATCTTATTTAAATGTTATAAATCAATTTGATATATAATATGAAAATGAATATTGTTTTCAAAAATTGACATTTTCTCTTTACATAGAATTGGCCTGGCTTGCAGCTGAAAGTCTTTTTATGAGATTTCTTTATAGTTTCTATTTTCAGACATCCTTATTCATGACACATCTCACAGTATATAAACATGTTTATTGTATATGCAGCATATTTTGCTGAGGCCTGGGAAAAGGAGAAGTCCTAGAGTTTTAGTCCCTGGTTTACACTGCTGTGACTCATCACGCGAATTGCGGCACGTAAAGTCGCATGACAAGTTAACACACATTAATTTGAATGACTGCCATCTTCATCAATGGGACTCAGCAACAACAAAAAAAGGTTCCTGCACTACTTTTCTGCAACTTTGGTGCAGGGGTGGACTGACCATTTGAGCACTCGGGCACTGCCCGAGGGCCCAGGGTCAGTAGGGGCCCCATGAGATGCCCCTGGTAACTTTCAGAGGCTTTCTTGGGTGTGGTTTGAGTGTGGGCAAGGATACAGGGGCCCCATGATCCCCTATTGCCCGGGGGCCCCATGAGTTGTCAGTCTTCCCCTGCTTTGGTGTGACTTGAGTGCCATAGACTGCAATGGTAAATCACAAAAGTTGCAAGCAAGTCACACAATTTTGGGGTCGCAGCAGTGTGCAACTAGAGCAACGCACGCCACCACAAGGCACTGCAGCGCACATACCACAGTGAATGACCACTGGGTTTAGTTTTTAGGATATAAACAAAAAATAGCAAACATTATGAAAAAAAAACACTTTTTTCTTCGTTTCTGCTATACACTTTTTTGCAAATATAGAATTTTTCTTCATAAATTTAGGACAAAATGTATTCTGCTACATTTCTTTGGTAAAAAATATCCCAAATCATTGTATATTATTTATTCTGTGTGAAAGTTATAGCGTCCACAAACTATGGTGTATATACACTCACCAGCCACTTTATTAGGTACACCTGTTCAATTGCTTGGTAACACAAATTGCTAATCAGTCAATCACATGGCAGCAACTCAATACATTTAGGAATGTAGAAATGGTGAAGATGACTTGCTGAAGTTCAAACCGAGCATCAGAATGGGGAAGAAAGGAGATTTAAGTGACTTTCAACATGGCATGGTTGTTGGTGCCAGATGGGCTGGCTGGAGTATTTAAAAAACTGCTGATCTACTGGGATTTTCACGCACAACCATCTCTAGAGTTTACAGAGAATGGTCTGAAAAAGAGAAAATATCCAGTGAGGGGCATTTGTGTAGACGGAAATGCCTTGTTGATGGTCAGAGGTTGGAGGAGAATGGGCAGACTGATTCGAGATGATAGATGATCCTCATCTTTTCTGACCCCTTGCTGGTGCCCCTGGCTCCTCCTCCCTGCTGAGTGCCCCCATAGCAAGCTGCTCCCAAGTCAGCTCTGTGTGTCCATAGACACACACAGTGCAGCTTGGCCCCGCCCCTGCCTCACTGCTTGTGATTTACAGCAGTAGGAGCAAATGGTTCCCACTGCTGTCTGTGAGCCAATGATGCGGGAGAGAGCCTTTAGATTATGCACATCTCCGGATTGAGATTGGGCTCAGATGAGTATAAGGAGGGCTGTATGCTGCATAAAATGCATTAAGGTAAAAAAAAGTTCTGCCTTTAAAACCACTTTTAATGTTTCCAAGCAGAGGAGATAGGACTCTTCCTTCTCATGTGTGTTTTTTGTTAGCACAAAATCTCTTTCAATGAGACATCCCAGAGGACAGACTTGGTATAGCACTCCAGATGCTCTGTCTGGTAGATGTGAATGATGACATCAAGGCCTTTTAAGATGACAATTACTGGTTTAGACAGAAATGCAAATCTGTGTTTTTAATTCAATATAGAAAACTTGAGTGTATCCATAAAACCATTTATAAAGTTCCAATACATTTTACAAGCACTCAGCCTCATATAGTACACAGATTTGATTGCAGAAGGCCTAATTCCCCCAACACAAATGAAACAGTAAATCCCCAGCTACCCTCAGAACTCAGCACATCTCCGAGGAAGTAGCGTGTCTGCTGAATGCATGAATAACATTGAAAAATAGTTGCTATTTATCCTTTTTGTGCTTATTTCAATAGGCAGGGTGTGGAAAGTCTGGCTTGAAAACCTTTGGCAAATACATTGTTTGCTCTTCTGATCACACCAGCCCTAACTGTCCTGCTTTAGAAATGCCTTTGTTCTCCTAGGAGTTGATGGGTTTTAGCACTTTTCTTGGCGCTGCTTGTGGCTGCTCAGTCATGTTCTGCATCTGATGACATATTATAAGTTCCTTAAGTGGCACTCACCTTTGCACTTCCTGTGAGAATTGCAATGAATTAATCATTTTCCAGTTTAATTAGCACCACGCTGTTGCTGACATTTGTCCTGAATTTGTACAGAATGCTTATAAATACCAACCTATTATGGATGATCATACTATGGTTGCCAACTGTCAGTTTTTAAGGGGCAGTTGCAGGTTTTACATTTGTTTGAGAAATTACCTCTATTTGATCCCTGAAAAGTCCCCTCCTTTTTAACAATGACAAAGTACACCAGGATTTCCAAAAGAGTAAAGTATATGCTCCTACTGGGACATGTCCCCCCCAGATGGTATATAGCAGCAGGTCAGAGGCCTGGGCATCAAGTACAATATATGAGGTCTCTAGAGGCAGCTGCCTATTGTTATCCACAGACTCCAATGGCTTTGTTTGAGAAACTAGCGTCCTAATTTGATGACCTCTCTGGGGGACATAAATATGGTGGTGTCCATGGAGAACATGATCTTTAGAAATTATAGGGACAAGGGTGGAAGAGAACAGGGCTTAAAGTAGCCACATCTCTGAAATGGTAATTAGTGTAAATAACTAGTACAAAGGTCACCTACAGAGGCCTAATATTATAGGCAACAGTGGCAGAACTACACAAAATGTATATGAAAAAATGAATTAAAATGAGTACCAATGATAAAACATAATGGGTTGGTGGTACAGGCATGACAAAGTAGGAGAAGCTTTAAACCATGCAAGGATTTTTTTTGAATGCTATATTCAATGTACCCATTGATTACAATTAAAAGATGTATGATCTATGACACCTGATAAAACAGTTTGGAATGCTGATCAGCCAGTCTTGTGATTATACACCCCTGCCAGACGTCACAGCTAGTTCAGCAAACTCATTTTTATCCACTGCTGTTAAGCGACTCAGCTAGGTCACAGTCCTGCCACAGCCAGAGAATAAAGTCGTTTTACTGCTTAGTCTGCTCTCTCCTCCTCTTAGCAAATCCCGAGTATGAGATTGATAGCATTTTGCATTGATAGGCTCACAGGGCTGCCCCCCACAACCCCAATCTAAATATTGCTGTACAAGAAGCAGAATCCAATATGATGGGAGGTTTAAGTACTTGCAAGGCCTTGTTTACATGTGCAAACGTAAAGTGATTGCAAAGATTCAAAGTCTATTTTTTTTAAAATAACAAATATGTTATACTGACCAGTTCTATGCAATGCTTTTACACAGGGCAACCCTGATCTTCCTCTTCTCAGGTCTCCTACTGGTGCTCCTGGCCCCTTCCCCTTTCCAAGTGCCCTCATAGCAAGCTGCTTGCTATAGGGTCACTCTTGTAGGTTCGTTCTCGAGTTGCCTCTGTGTGTCCATAAGACCCTCAGGGATTTATTTACTAAAGCTTAAGTGCAAAATCAGGCTCACTTCTGCACAGAAACCAGTCAGCTTCTAACCTCAGCTTGTTCAATTAAGCTTTGGCAATAAAACCTGGAAGCTGATTTGTTTCTATGCAAGAGCCTGATTCTGTACTCTCCAGTTTTAGTAAATAAACCCCGCAGTGTCTGGCTGTGATTGACAGCAGTAGGAGCCAATGGTTCTTGCTGCTGTCTCTGAGCCAATAGGAGGGAGAGAGCTTAGAGAACTGCTGCTCTCGTGCACATCCCTGGATTGGGATTAGGCTCAGGTGAGTATTAGGGGGTCCTGGTGGGGAACTGCACTCTGAAGGTTTTTTTACCTTAATGCAGAGAATGCATTAAGGTAAAAAAACCTTCAACCTTTAGAACCGCTTTAAAGTGATACTAAATGCTTACATTTTTTTTTAATAACAAACATGTCATACTTACCTGCTCTGTGCAGTGGTTTTGCACAGAGCAGCTCTGGATTCTCCTGTTCTCAGGTCCCCCGCCGTCGCTCCTGGCCCCTCCCTCCTGTTGGGTGCCCCCACAGCAAGCAGCTTACTATGGGAGCACCTGAGCAGGCATGTTCCCAAGCTGCTCTGTGTGTCCATTCACACATGGAGCCGCTCGGCCCTACCCCCTCTGTCTTCTCATTGGCTTACTGGCTGTGATTGACAGCAGTGGGAGCCAATGGCTCCCACTGCTGTCTAAGCTAATGAGAAGAGGGAGTCCCTGGATAGTCGATAGTCGAGAGCAATGTACACTTAAGTGTACATTGCTGGATCAAAAGAGGGCTTAGGTGTTAGGGGGGCTTGGTATTAGGGGGGCTGGGGGGGGTGCTGCACAGACAAAGCTTTTTACCTTCATGCATAGAAAGCATATGGGTACACGTGTGTGAGAGCCCTGTTTGGATTCTGAGTTCTGAGCATCCCCATGCAGGCAATTCCATTCATTTCAATTATGATGTCACAGGTGCGTAGGCACAGCTGATTGTCCCAATTTGACATTCCCACTGCATCCCAATTGCAATGAATAGGACTGCCAGCATGGGGATGTTCAGGACACCTGTGCAGAGATGGGGGCACCTTCCTTCTGTTACAAGGCTGACAGGAGTAGTGACAGTGGTAGTGATTTTGATAAGCGAGTGACTGATGGGCATAGGATCCCCTAAGCTTGCACATCATGAACTGTGGGAATGGGCGCAGTTGGCATCTTTGCCCTGGGTGCTGGATGACTTTGTCCCTGCCCTGCCTGTATGGGCAAACACAACCCTCAAAGAGGTGTACGCTCAATGAAGATCCTAGAAAGAAAAAAATCAAAGTCAGCAGCTATATATACTGTAGCTACTGACTTTAAACAAAATGACAATTACCTGTCCAGGGATCCAGTACTGTCCTCACCCAGGCTGGTTCTTCACTGGTTTTCTGGTCCCCAGAACTAACATGTTTACTGTGGGAATCCGGCAGTGACTCCATGCTGTTTCACTGCTGGCTTCCCACTGCCCATGCACGAGCCACACTGTGCTTTGTGAATGGACCCGCAGCCTTCTGGGACCTGTGACATGTCCCATAAGGCTGCAGGTAAAACTAGGTACCCCCACAAAAAAAAAAATATGTGTCAAATGTGGTCGAGGAGGGGGTGGAGGACATAAAGCAGAACTTCCCCTTTAGGGTGAAGCTCTACTTTAAGTACATCCGTGTGAATTAAGCCTTAATATGTGAATTTTAAAAAAAATAAACTATTCTTTAAATGACTACACAACTAAATTAAGTGGTATTCTTTTACTACCTGCCTGGAATTCTACTATAAGACAATTTTTATGATTTGTTTAATGGACTTCTTATAATTTATGTGGAAATCATGTTATGAATGTTGAGTGTCAAGATCAGCCGAGGGGTTGACCAACAAACATTTTGGACATCCTGGAATCACAAATAGTATCAAAGCTTTGTCAGTTCTGTCTAGAAGGTTTTGTAGGTCAACTCTAATCACTCCTGAATGACTGCATTGCCAAAATATTTGTCTCATCTGCTCCTGGATTTAGTGCCTCCCCTCCAAAACATGTTGTAGGATTTGTACCAGTAATTATGTAATCTTCGGCTCTTTCTTTTCTTCATATTCACATATGAGTCATTAGACTGTGGGAAACATTCTTCCCAAAGATGGAGACATTTTAAGATTATTGTCTGCTATGCTTTTTCTAAAGGTTTTTTTCGCTGAATGGAACAGGATTTACAACTACTTCAGACATGTCTTGTCTGCATATTTGCTATGTAGAACAGATCATGCATTTATCAAGAGTGGGTAATAATCTCCTTTTAAGACCTTGTCATCTGGGGCTTTACTATGTAAGCTTCAAGATATTTAAATACAATGATAGATAGATAGATAGATAGATAGATAGATAGATAGATAGATAGATAGATAGATAGATAGATTTTTTCTTATTTTTTTGACATTTTTAACTGTGTATGATGACAATCAATAGAATCAACAATTGAAAGAAAAAGACAGAAACCTTTTTTAGGAATAACATGCCAATGAAGCCAGTCCTCATCACCATGGCCCAACAGCAATGTACAAGGAGTGGGGTCAGAGTTCCAGTGTTGGGTACTGAGGTTGGTATCTGCATAAAAGAGTGAACTGTATTCCAGGATTTCCAGAGTGCAAAGTATGCAAAGCTAATTACAGGCACCTCTAAATGTCTGCCTTCTCTTTCGGCTGGTAGTTTCCTTGTTATACTGTAACAATGGGTAACACCAACCCCATGCTTCAAATTTACGTATAAATTTGTATGGATTTTTTTTCATCTCTGTGAATAAAAATGTAAATCTTGTTAAATCTATTTACTGAAATCCTAAAATACATTTCAAAATTCCAGGTATAGTTAAGGGCCAACTTTGGTCCAATGAAAAAGCAGCATAGCAGGTAAAGGAACTCTCCCACCAAAAAGTTGTCAGAAATTCTAACCCTTCTCCTCTCTATTAACCATAGGCGCTCTCATTGCTGTTTTTAATCATAATAGAGAGTTTCCAATGATGGCCACACAGTCATTAGATATCTTCCTAACAAACTTAGAGACAGCAATAAAAACTTGACAAAGCATTTACCGTTTCAACTCAAAGCTACCGAAAACATTATGGTTATAGCTTGACTTTCAGCAAAAAGAGATCCCCAGTATTTTTAAAATTATTATTATTATTATACAGGATTTATATAACGCCAAGGGTTTGCTCACCGCTTTACATTATAGTGGGAGACAATACAGCAACAATACAGTTCAATACAAGAGGGATTTGAAGGCCCTGCTCCTTGGAGCTTACAATCTAGCAGGGTGGGGTGAGTGGTACAATAGATAATAACTGTAAGGGATGGAGTGGTTGGAAGAGTAGAATATTCCAGTATTAGCAGAGGGTGGGATAGGCTTCCCTGAAGAGATAGTTTTTCAGTGATCACCTAAAAGTAAGTAGAGTAGTCTGATAGATTGGGGTAGGGAGTTCCAGAGGATGGGTGACGCCCTGGAAAAGTCTTGGAGACGAGCATGTACACATGCAAATGTACACATGCAAATGCACTCTCCTCCTGACATACACTATATTGCCAAAAGTATTGGGACGTCTGCCTTTACATGCACATGAACTTTAATGGCATTCCAGTCTTAGTCCATAGGGTTCAATATTGAGTTGGTCCACAAGCTTCAACTCTGCTGGAAAGAATGTCCCCAAGGTTTAGGAATGTGTCTATGGGAATATTTGACCATTCTTCCAGAAGCGCAATTGTGAGGTCAGGCACTGATGTCGGACGAGAAGGTCACAGTCTCCGTTGTAATTCATTCCAAAGGTGTTCTGCCGGGTTGAGGTCTAGAGTCCAGTGGCGGCATGCTTTACACCACTGCATCCGACGCTTTGCATTGCACTTGGTGATGTGAGGCTTGTTGCTCGGCCATGGAAACCCATTCCATGAAGCTATCTACACACTATTGTTTGCTAATCTGAAGGCCACACAAAGTTTAGCAATTGACCTTGCAGACAGTTGGTGACTTCTGCGCACTGTGCGCTTCAGCATGCGCTGACCCCGCTCTGTCATTTTACGTGGCCTACCACTTCATGCTGTTGTTCCCAGTTGCTTCCACTTTGTTACATAGTTACATAGTTAGTCTGGCTGAAAAAAGACAAAAGTCCATCCAGTTCAACCATAAAAAAAAAAAAGTTATAATCTTATACCCACAGTTGATCCAGAGGAAGGCAAAAAAACCCAGCAAAGTATGATCCAATTTACTTCTGCTGGGAAAAAAATTCCTTCCTGATCCCCCAAGAGGCAATCAGATATTCCCTGTATCAAGTTTACCTATAAATGTTAGTATCTAGTTATATTCTGTGTATCTAAGAAAGAATCCAGGACTTTTTTGAAGCAATCCACTGAGCTGGCCAGAACCAACTCTTGAGGGAGTCTATTCCACATTTTCACAGCTCTGACTGTGAAGAAACCTTTCTGTGTTTGGAGATTACATTTCTTTTCCTCCAGACGTAAGGAGTGCCCCCTTGTTCTTTGTGATGACCTCAAGGTGAATAGCTCTACACCGAGTTCACTATATGAACCACTTATGTATTTATACATGGTGATCATATCCCCCCTTAATCTCCTCTTCTCAAGAGAGAATAAATTCAGTTCCTCTAATCTTTCCTCATAGCTGAGCTCCTCCATACCTCTTATCAGTTTAGTTGCCCTTCTCTGTACTTTCTCCAGTTCCCCAATATTTATTTTATGAATTTGTCAGAGGAAAAGACGAGGAAGCCCGGGCAAATGCGCCAATGCGCAATATGGCCACGTCAATTTGCGCAAAGAAGTGCGCATGCGCATAGGCGGGCGACACGTAATCATGCATTCCTGTGCACAAAAACGCACACGCAGGGTGCAGTAATTGCTGACACTCAGTGGCCTTTATAAGGACTGCAGCTCTGCTCAGTGATTGCTGGATTATCATCAGCCCCTCCCGTTCCTGTGTTCCTGAGTTTACTGCTGATTACCCATTACTGACCTGGCTTGATCCTGACCTTGTTCCTGTCTGATGCTACTCTGTGTATGACCCCGGCTTGATCCTGAAGTTGCTCTTGTCTGCTGTTCCATATTGATTCTGGCTCTGGCTACTGACTACTCTACCCATCCTCCGGGATCCACGTGTTCTCTGGAGAAACCCATCCTGCAACTGGAGCACCCACGGGTTCCATCTCATCAGGCATTTCCCAGCAGCAACACCACTGGCAACCAGTGCTTCTTTGGGCACTGCACCTCCTGTTTCCACCTCCAGCGGCGCACTGCACTTAGCCATAAGGGGAGCCCTCTCTCTATTGCAGCCTCCAGTCAGGTACTTGACATAATTGGTGCCCAAAACTGAACTGCATATTCCAGATGAGGTCTTACTAATGATTTGTACCGGGGTAATATGATATCTCTCTCTGGAGTCCATACCTCTTTAAATACAAGAGAGGATTTTGCTCACTTTAGAAACCGCAGCTTGGCATTGCATGCCATTATTAAGCTTGTGATCTACCAGAACTCCCAGTTCCTTCTCCACCAATGATTCCCCAGTTGTACTCCCCCTAGTATGTATGATGCATGCATATTCTTAGCCCCCAAGTGCAGAACCTTACATTTATCAACATTAAACTTCATTTGCCACATAAATGCCCAATTAAACAGATCATTGAGGTCGGCTTGTAAATTGAAGACATCCTGTAAGGACATTATTCCACTGCACAGCTTGGTGTCATCTGCAAAGACTGAAATGGGATTTTTAATCCCAGACCCTATATCGTTTATAAATATATTAAAAAGTAAGGGTCACAACACTGAACCCTGGAGAACACCACTGATGACCCTAGACCATTCAGAGTATGAATCATTAACAACTACTCTGAATACGATCTGTTAGCCAGTTTTCTATCCATTTTCATATGGATTTTTCCAAGCCTGTAGACTTTACCTTACACATTAGCCGTGTGTGGGGAACTGTGTCAAACACTTTTGCAAAATCCAAGTATACCACGTCTACCAACACCCCTCTGTCCAAGGTTTTGCTCACCTCCTCATAAAAAGAAATCAGATTTGTTTGGCAACTTCTGTCTTTCATGAATCCTTGCTGTCTGTTGCTTAAAATATTTTTTCCCAGCAAGAACTCATCTATGTGGTCTTTTATTAAACTCTCCAGTATCTTCCCAACTATAGAAGTTAAACTAACAGGTCTATAATTACTTGGTAAAGATTTTGACCCCTTTTTAAATATTGGTACCACATTGGCCTTACGCCAATCCACTAACTGTTGCTCCTGAGCAGAGCTCCTGAGAGCAACCCATTCTTTCACAAAAGTTTGTAGAAGCAGTCTGCATGCTTGGGTGCTTGATTTTATACATTTGTAGCCATGGAGATGATTGGAACACCTGAATCCAATTTTGGATGTGAAGGGGTGCCCCAATACTCTTGACAATATAGTTTACACATCTAGCCAGGTACTAGCATAAAGTACCTGAAACGGACTTTGTAGGGTGGTTAGTAGGACAGCAAATCCCAATGTGACTATTAACACAGCCTCTATTGCCCCCCCCCCCTTTGGCCATCGAGTAGCAAGATGGAGATGCTGCCAAACAAAAGAGGATGGGAGATATAGTTCTGATAAATGGAATGGAATCACATGACAATGCTGCAAAAAGGAAACTACAATTCCCAAAAAGCTTTGAGGCCGAGGGGGAAAAACAAAACAATGAGGAAGAACGCCTAAAGAAAGTTCTAGGTCTTAGTGGTCAGACTGGAGAAGAGGAAGGATGCATGAATCCGAGCACTGACCCTGGTGGATTTGCCTGTCCTGTCATCTCTGCCGAGGAATGGCCGGGACTGGCAATCTGATACTCATTAATATAGGAGCTTCAGCAGCAACAGGCAAGTGACAGGATCTGAGTGACACAATCCCAGGGTGAGTTGTCAGCTTTACTCACTGTTACCATTACAATGAGGTGTGGCCAGTGGTCATTTCTTGAAGGGAGTTAGATAGTATATTTCTATATACACCTCTCCGTGATTTAAGGCAAGGACTCCAGCCAATTATAGTGACTTCTTAGTGAGTCAGGGCATATCTTGCAAAACATCCCTTACAGTCTATACATCTCAGTACAGACCTGGTGGTCCTTCATCATCAGAGGTGTCCCTAGGGTAGGTGTCACCCGGTGCGGTAACACTTGGTAACCCCCTTCGACGATCCTCGTCGGCATGCAACCTATACGGGGTGACACCGGACCAGCTCCAAGAAAAGGAAAGTTGTAAAGAAAGCCGACGATCCCCGCAGAATGGATCGGATCTGCGGATCAAGCATAATGGACTCCGATCCATTATACTCAATCCACAGATCCGAAGCATCCTGAGGGGATCGTCGGCTTTCTTTACAACTTACCTTTTCTTGGAGCGGGTCTGGTGTCACCCCGTATAGGTTGCATGCCGACGAGGATCATTGGCATGCAACCTATACGGGGTGACACTGGACCCGCTCCAAGAAAAGATAAGTTGTAAAGCAAGCCGACGATCCCCGCAGGATGGATCGGAACAATCCTGCGGGGATCGTCGGCTTGCTTTACAACTTACCTTTTTGTGGAACCAGTCCGGTGTCACCCCATGCGGTTGGTGTCACCTGGTGCGGACTGCACCCCCTGCACCTGCCTCGGAACGCCACTGCTCATCATACCTCATACATTGGGTCAGTCAATCTAGAGTCCGACCTATGAATCTGAAAGGGGTCCCTCAGCCATAAAGGATTGGTGAGAGAGGTTTGTCAAACCCATTTTACACAAATTACAGAAACAAACAGATACTGATATACCACATGGTTTAAGATATCCAAGAGAAATAGAGTTCATCCTCCTCTCTCCTCCCTTTGGGGCTTGTTTCAAATTACCTTCAGCTATCAGTGTTTCCATTCTTTTCTAAAGCATCACCTTACAAACACCTTTTAGAGGGATTGATGGACTTAACCAAGGTTCACCACTTGTGCACCATCAAAGAAGGGCTCCAACTAAGCTAGCAACAAACAAAAAGAAAAGAAAGATTACATTTTGGGGACAATATCCACTTATCTTAATTATTAGCACTTGTCTCACTATTTATTTTATTAAAGATCATTTTTTATGTTTATCAAAGCTCTGCAGGTACTTGGATTTAACAGGGCGAACTGAGGTAGTTTATCCGCCTGAACTTTTTTTTATTCTTTTAATTACTCTGCTTGGACTCTGGTGGTCCTGTTACAGGTCAAGTTATAAACGTGCTGGAATCTGGGCTCCGTCACCATTAGTATATAAAAAAAAAAATCTCCTATTTTGTGACTGTATTGCATAGTAGTAAAGTGCTACAAGGTTGTGATTATAGTTGTACAACTTCATCTTTATTGACTGACTTACCTTCCATATACTCAAGGTCATTTTAAACTGATGTGGTTGCATTGTGTAAAAGGTGTGTCAGAGTGGTTGAGATATTACACCACTCAGTTCAGTAAGAGAAGAATAACTCCAGTGGCATTACCGAAATATCGGCTCCTGCAGGGGTGCACTACACACACATATTTTCTTTTTAATCCAAACATCAGCTAAAATTGTATTCAGCAGAGAAGAGTTAGAGCCTCTGGTAGATTTCTGTAGCTATCTGCATCATTGGGGAGATTTCCTTTGACTTTCTGTAAGGATAGGAAGTGATAGGAAATCTCTCCATATGGGGCAAAGGTAAAAACAAAATGCATTATAGTAGAGAGTTAATTGATTAGAACTCCTAAAACGTTTGATTGGTGTCTGTGCCTTCCTCTCCTGGCGACAACAGCAGCCAACCTACTGCATAGGGACAGGAACAAGGTAAAATTCCTTTAAAGTACATATAAAGCCCACAATTTTTTTTTTTGCTTTGGATAGAGCAGCAAAGCATAAGATACAGGGGTTGGACAAAATGATGGAAACACCAGGTAAAAAAACAAAATTGTTACCTAATATGGTGTTGGACCGCCTTTGGCATCCAAGACTGAATTCTCCTAGGAGTTGACTAATATAAGTCTTGGATGGTGGATAATGGAATCTGATATCACTCATGTAGAAATCTTTACAGTTCTTGTAGAGATGCCAGAGGCGGAAAATAAGCTGAAAAATTGTTCCCCAAAAATGACCATAGTGGCTTTATGATATTGAAGTCCATCCACTGCGGCACCCAGGGAAGGTGCGAGACTTCATCTGTATGTTCGTCAAACCATGATTTAACAACACCAGCTGTGTAAACCAGAGCATTATCATCTTGGTATATGGTGCTGTTTTCGGGAAACAATGTATACACCATGGGGTGCACATGGTTGGCCAATATTTGTACAAAGTCACTGGAAGGCACTCTATTTTTCAAGGTGATGATGGGTCCTGCAGAATACCAAGATATGGCTGCCACACCATGATTGTGCTGCCTCCATGCTTTACTGTTGGCACAAGACAGTCCTGGTTGTAAGCTTGGGATGATGTTTGCCACACATAAAAATATCCGGTAGTTGGGAACAGTGTGAAGCTCGATTCATTTGACCATATTAAAGTCTTCCATTGATCAATAGTCCACAATTTATGGATGCTGCACCACTCTCTCCTCTTCTGAGCATAAATATCAGTCTCTAGTGGTTTGGCAATTGCAGCTCGCCTGTGAATGTTTTGCTTATAGAGTTCCCTCCGCACAGATTTGTGAAGACGGGCTTTGGAAGACTGAGATTGAGCTCTGCAGTCACTTTTGAAGCAATTATTTTCTTATTCTGGGTCACAATCCTGTGCAATGTCCTTTTGTCTCTTTCCGTCAGCTGACTATGTCGACCACACTTATGCTTATCAGGCGACTTTTTCCAAGAAGCTGTATATGCCATCATAACCTTTCATACTGTACCTCGCGACACCTCAAATAAATTGTCAACTTCAGTCACAGAGGCAACAGCTAAGTGGGCACCAACTGTTTTCTCTCTTTGAAACTCAGTAAGCTCTGCCATGACTCCATATCACTAGCATGAATGTTGAAAAAAAAGCTTCCCACCTGTTAGCTAGGTGTCTCATCACAAAGCAGAAGCAACAAAATGTTACATCACTTCTGCTTTCAACACGAAACATGACGTCACTTTCACACTGCAAATTATGTAGGCTAGGATCTAGTTGAAGCGGGCTTCCACATTTCGATAAGCCCCCCCATTCACAGACCCCATGACCACCACCTAGGGTTCTTGGGAAAAGGCCTTTGTCCCCATCCACATGGTTCCCCCAAAGAACCCCCCCATGTTGAGAGCATGTGGCCTGGTATGGTTCAGGAGGTGGAGGGTGCTCACTCATCCCCCCTTTCCTGGGTCTGATTTCGTTTTCGGAGGCCCAAGCCATTTTTTAAATGGCGTGGGTTCCCGAATGGCCTGGTATGGATTAGGAGGGGGGACCCCAATGCTGTTTTTTTTTCTAGATTTCCCCAGCACTTCTTTTGTGGATTCCCCGCTGACAGCAGGTGAGTCATGGTTGTTAAGGATGCAGTGCCAGCCCGCTCCCTAACAATCATAGCTTGGTATAACAAATATACAAAGCGATTCCCAAAGAAACAAAATGGACCAATACAATGGAAACGAATAAACAAAATCTCTATCACACTAATGCTCCCGAAACAAAACAAAATTTTATAGCATGCACATATCTATTTGTAAATGTTACCACAGTAGAAAAAAACTGGTCTCCTTCCCTGTCACATAGGGTAGTACTGTGTAGCAGAGCTGTGTAAATCTCAGGCCTGGATGGACAGAAATACAACTACTTTGTCATGTAAAACAGCTCCCTTGTATGCATTTAATCCGTATAGAAAAACATTTTTTTTTGCCTCGAGTTTAGCTTTAGATACACAGAGGGTCACATACAGAAATTTAAAAAATAACACTTTTTTAAGCATCCCCACTCATGAAATAAGGTTGGAGTTGGCATTTAAAGACTATAGATTCACCTGATGTTTGCTTTGTCTCATTAATCATTCATGATATGATATGTCTGATTGTGTAACAGTGGAACATGTCTGGACACAAAGCTCTGATGAGAAGTTTAGAATCGTACTGTGAGAACATCTAAGCCTCTCGGATAAAAGAACCAGTCAGAAATACACCTTCACTATTTATCTGTGACAACTTTGGTGGGCAACAAGTTCTGACAGTTTACACAACTGCACCCTACAGGATGCAATACATTACATGGCTCAGAATGTTTTTGCAATGCATAATTAGAATACTTTTCACTATTTACCTCTCCTTTCTACAAACGGTGGCTACTCACATTGTTCCACTTCAAGCAAAGAACCTAAATGTAAACCTCAAACCACATATACCAAACTCAACCTCACATTTGTTTTCCATTGTGTTGTAAATTGAAGGAATATCATAAGCACAAGGATGCTTTTCTTGAGGTTTCTTGTCTTTTGTGGAGCAGGATTTTACATTACAATACCACTGTTTATTCTGATGGTTTCTTCATGATTAAATGTAGCATTCAAGGTAAAAATGATTAAGACCATCAAGTTAAGCTGGTCATAGAGGGATAGAATTTTGATCAACAATTCTTGGGAAAAGTCTTAGAACGTTCGAATGTCGTTCCAAAGATTTTGTTTGCTTTTAACATTTGATTTTGGAATGAATGAACACCACATACACTGTTAGAAATTCATCCTTTTTCTCACCACTGCGATTGAAAACGAACAGTGACCCATTAATGATTAGAAAATCAAACTTCAGAATTCTACTCATCTATGGCCAGCGTTACATTTAGAGATGAGCGAATCGAAGTAGGCGAAGTGGAATTCGAGTCGAATATTGGAAAATTTTCGATTCGCGCCGAATCCGAAAAATAGCCTACTTCGGACGCGCGAATCGAAATTTTTCCTAAAATGGCGGCGGACATGTGCGGCGACGGAGCGGGGATGTCTGGGAAGGCGCGCAGACAAGGCGCGCTGACCCATAATGCATTCCTTAATGACATGTGATCGCATTAGCCAATCAGCAGCCAGCCAGCACTGTGTAATGGTCGAGCTATAAATAGCGGCCATTTTAGAATTCTTCATTTGCCTCCAGTCATTCAAGAGAGGCAGACCGCTCTGTATTAGGGACAGAGTTAGGGCCACAGAAACGTTACTTGGGGACAGAGAAACGTTACTTAGGGACAGAGAAGCATTACTCAGGGACACAGAATTGTTAATGAGGGCCACAGAATCGTTACTTAGGACCAAAGAAACGCTAGTTAGGGCCACAGAATTGTTACTCAGGGACAGACAGAATTGTTACTGAGTGCCAGAGAATTGTTACTTAGGGCCACAGAAACGTTAGTTAGGGCCACAGAATTGTTACTCAGGGACAGACACAGAATTGTTACTGAGGGCCACAGAACTGTTACTTAGGGCCACAGAAACGTTAGTTAGGGCCACAGAATTGTTACTCAGGGACAGACAGAATTGTTACTGAGTGCCAGAGAATTGTTACTTAGGGCCACAGAAACGTTAGATAGGGCCACAGAATTGTTACTCAGGGACAGACACAGAATTGTTACTGAGGGCCACAGAACTGTTACTTAGGGCCACAGAAACGTTAGTTAGGGCCACAGAATTGTTACTCAGGGACAGACAGAATTGTTACTGAGGGCCACAGAACTGTTACTTAGGGCCACAGAAACGTTAGTTAGGGCCACAGAATTGTTACTCGGACAGACACAGAATTGTTACTGAGGGCCACAGAATTGTTACTGAGGGCCGCAGAACCGTTACTTAGGGCCACAGAATTGTTACTCAGGGACACAGAATTGTTACTGAGGGCCACAGAACCGTTACTTAGGGCCACAGAATTGTTACTCAGGGACAGACACAGAATTGTTACTCAGGGACACAGAATTGTTACTGAGGGCCACAGAACCGTTACTTAGGGCCACAGAATTGTTACTCAGGGACACAGAATTGTTACTGAGGGCCACAGAACCGTTACTTAGGGCCACAGAATTGTTACTCAGGGACACAGAATTGTTACTTAGGGCCACAGAAACGTTACTCAGGGACACAGAATTGTTACTGAGGGCCACAGAACTGTTACTTAGGGCCACAGAAACGTTAGTTAGGGACACAGAATTGTTACTCAGGGACAGACACAGAATTGTTACTGAGGGCCACAGAATTGTTACTTAGGGCCACAGAAACGTTACTCAGGGACACAGAATTGTTACTGAGGGCCACAGAACCGTTACTTAGGGCCACAGAATTGTTACTCAGGGACAGACACAGAATTGTTACTCAGGGACACAGAATTGTTACTGAGGGCCACAGAACCGTTACTTAGGGCCAAAGAATTGTTACTCAGGGACAGACACAGAATTGTTACTGAGGGACACAGAATTGTTACTGAGGGCCACAGAACCATTACTTAGGGCCACAGAAAAGTTACTCAGGGACACAGAATTGTTACTGAGGGCCACAGAACCGTTACTTAGGGCCACAGAATTGTTACTCAGGGACACAGAATTGTTACTGAGGGCCACAGAACCGTTACTTAGGGCCACAGAATTGTTACTCAGGGACAGACACAGAATTGTTACTCAGGGACACAGAATTGTTACTGAGGGCCACAGAACCGTTACTTAGGGCCACAGAATTGTTACTCAGGGACACAGAATTGTTACTTAGGGCCACAGAACCGTTACTTAGGGCCACAGAATTGTTACTCAGGGACACAGAATTGTTACTTAGGGCCACAGAAACGTTACTCAGGGACACAGAATTGTTACTGAGGGCCACAGAACTGTTACTTAGGGCCACAGAAACGTTAGTTAGGGACACAGAATTGTTACTCAGGGACAGACACAGAATTGTTACTGAGGGCCACAGAATTGTTACTTAGGGCCACAGAAACGTTACTCAGGGACACAGAATTGTTACTGAGGGCCACAGAACCATTACTTAGGGCCACAGAATTGTTACTCAGGGACAGACACAGAATTGTTACTCAGGGACACAGAATTGTTACTGAGGGCCACAGAACCGTTACTTAGGGCCAAAGAATTGTTACTCAGGGACAGACACAGAATTGTTACTGAGGGACACAGAATTGTTACTGAGGGCCACAGAACCGTTACTTAGGGCCACAGAAAAGTTACTCAGGGACACAGATTTGTTACTGAGGGCCACAGAACCGTTACTTAGGGCACAGAATTGTTACTCAGGGACAGACACAGAATTGTTACTGAGGGACACAGAATTGTTACTGAGGGCCACAGAACCGTTACTTAGGGCCACAGAATTGTTACTCAGGGACAGACACATAATTGTTACTCAGGGACACAGAATTGTTACTGAGGGCCACAGAACCGTTACTTAGGGCCACAGAATTGTTACTCAGGGACACAGAACTGTTACTGAGGGACACAGAACCGTTACTTAGGGCCACAGAATTGTTACTCAGGGACAGACACAGAATTGTTACTCAGGGACACAGAATTGTTACTGAGGGCCACAGAACCGTTACTTAGGGCCACAGAAACGTTACTCAGGGACAGACACAGAATTCTTACTCAGGGACAGACACAGAATTCTTACTCAGGGACACAGAATTGTTACTGAGGGACACAGAATTGTTACTGAGGGACACAGAATTGTTACTCAGGGACACAGAATTGTTGCTGAGGGACACAGAATTGTTACTGAGGGACACAGAATTGTTACTCAGGGACAGACACAGAATTGTTACTCAGGGACAGACACTGAATTGTTACTCAGGGACAGACAGAATTGTTACTGAGGGCCACAGAAATGTTACTTAGGGCCACAGAAACGTTACTCAGGGACACAGAATTGTTACTCAGGGACAGACACAGAATTGTTACTCAGGGACAGACACAGAATTGTTACTGAGGGACACAGAATTGTTACTGAGGGCCACAGAACCGTTACTTAGGACCACAGAAACGTTACTCAGGGACAGACACAGAATTGTTACTCAGGGACAGACACAGAATTGTTACTGAGGGCCACAGAACTGTTACTTAGGGCCACAGAACTGTTACTTAGGGCCACAGAAACGTTACTCAGGGACACAGAAACGTTACTCAGGGACAGACACAGAATTCTTACTCAGGGACAGACACAGAATTGTTACTCAGGGACACAGAATTGTTACTGAGGGACACAGAATTGTTACTGAGGGACACAGAATTGTTACTCAGGGACACAGAATTGTTGCTGAGGGACACAGAATTGTTACTGAGGGACACAGAATTGTTACTCAGGGACAGACACAGAATTGTTACTCAGGGACAGACACTGAATTGTTACTCAGGGACAGACAGAATTGTTACTGAGGGCCACAGAAATGTTACTTAGGGCCACAGAAACGTTACTCAGGGACACAGAATTGTTACTCAGGGACAGACACAGAATTGTTACTCAGGGACAGACACAGAATTGTTACTGAGGGACACAGAATTGTTACTGAGGGCCACAGAACCGTTACTTAGGACCACAGAAACGTTACTCAGGGACAGACACAGAATTGTTACTCAGGGACAGACACAGAATTGTTACTGAGGGCCACAGAACTGTTACTTAGGGCCACAGAACTGTTACTTAGGGCCACAGAAACGTTACTCAGGGACACAGAATTGTTACTGAGGGACACAGAATTGTTACTGAGGGACACAGAATTGTTACTCAGGGACAGACACAGAATTGTTACTGAGGGCCACAGAACTGTTACTTAGGGCCACAGAACTGTTACTTAGGGCCACAGAAACGTTACTCAGGGACACAGAATTGTTACTCAGGGACACAGAATTGTTACTGAGGGACACAGAATTGTTACTGAGGGACACAGAATTGTTACTCAGGGACAGACACAGAATTGTTACTGAGGGCCACAGAACTGTTACTTAGGGCCACAGAACTGTTACTTAGGGCCACAGAAACATTACTCAGGGACACAGAATTGTTACTCAGGGACACAGAATCGTTTAATTAAAGAGTATGTCAGACAACATGCAGAGGAGTGGCAGAGGAGGCAATGTTTTAGGAGCGAGCAGACGTGGCAGCAGAGGAAGGGGTCGAGGCAGCACTATTCGCAGCCAGAGGCTAGTGCTCCCGGTGTCATCCAGTACAGTGAGGAAGAGCTAACAGAGGGCGGTCAGGAACGGGGGGAGACATCCGCCTCTTCAGCAGCCAGGCGAAGAAGTAGTGGCGAGGAGAGTGGCTCGGTAGCCGGTCTAGAGACAGGTCTGTCTCCTGACCCACACGCAGCCGAGGGGGCTAGTAGTGAGGCGGAGACCCTAATTGATGATGATGAGGCTGATCGCACTTGGCAGCCTTGTCGTCATCAGGCTATTGCTTCCGCATCATCAGGAGAAGAGGGTGGCAGCTTGGCAGCGAGCAAAACAGTCGGTGGGTTGTCTCCATCGCCACACTCTGCCATGTGCCACTTTCAGATCTCCTCACACACTGCTGGTGTGTTGAATTTTTTGACATAGGGTGCTGGCAGATTACGGGCCTCCCTTAGCTGCTGCCAGGCCCCTAATCTGCCATGGGCCCCTATACCGCCTCCTCATGCTGCTGCCAGGTCCACAGTCTCTCATGCCATGTGCCACTTTCAGGTCTCCTCACACTGCTGGTGTGTTCAATTTTTTGACATAGGGTGCTGGCAGATTACGGGCATCCCATAGCTGCTGCCAGGCCCCTAATCTGCCATGGGCCCCTATATACCGCCTCCTCATGCTGCTGCCAGGTCCAGAGTCTCTCATGGGTCCCTGTACGGCCTCCCATTGCTGCTGTCTCCATCGCCACACTCTGCCATGTGCCACTTTCAGGTCTCCTCACACACTGCTGGTGTGTTGAATGTTTTGACATAGGGTGCTGGCAGATTATGGGCCTCCCATAGCTGCTGCCAGGCCCCTAATCTGCCATGGGCCCCTATATACCGCCTCCTCATGCTGCTGCCAGGTCCAGAGTCTCTCATGGGTCCCTGTACGGCCTCCCATTGCTGCTGTCTCCATCGCCACACTCTGCTATGTGCCACTTTCAGGTCTCCTCACACTGCTGGTGTGTTCCATTTTTTGTCATAGGGTGCTGGCAGATTACGGGCCTCCCATTGCTGCTGCCAGGCCCGTAATCTGCCATGGGCCCCTGTACCGCCTCTTCATGCTGCTGCCAGGTCCAGAGTGTGTCATGGGTCCCTGTACGGCCTCCCATTGCTGCTGCCAGGAGGCAGCAGGGTCGCAGCAGTGTCAGTGGAGGCAAACGGCCACGGAGTAGAGCACCAGCTCCACTGCAGCCTACCACCACGGCCAGTAGTGGTGCCGGTGTGCACGGAGGAAGTAGCAGTCAGCCAGTGAGGAGTAGCGGGGGCAAAGTTTCCTACTCGGCGGTGTGGCAATTTTTCGTCAAGCCGCCCGAGGAAGTAAACGTAGCCGTATGTCGACTATGTGGCCAGAAAGTCAAGCGTGGCCAGGGGGCCCATGTTGGGACTACAGCGTTGCGTCAGCATATGCAGCGTCGCCATTCGGTGGCCTGGGAAAACCGTGATAAAGATACGGCGGTTCTGCCTGCCCCAGCCCAGGGTTCCATTTTGTCACAGGGTGCTGGCAGATTACGGGCATCCCATTGCTGCTGCCAGGCCTTAATCTGCCATGGGCCCCTGTACCGCCTCCTCATGCTGCTGCCAGGTCCAGAGTCTGTCATGGGTCCCTGTACGGCCTCCCATTGCTGCTGTCTCCATCGCCACACTCTGCCATGTGCCACTTTCAGGTCTCCTCACACACTGCTGGTGTGTTGAATTTTTTGACATAGGGTGCTGGCAGATTACGGGCCTCCCATAGCTGCTGCCAGGCCCCTAATCTGCCATGGGCCCCTATACCGCCTCCTCATGCTGCTGCCAGGTCCAGAGTCTCTCATGGGTCCCTGTACGGCCTCCCATTGCTGCTGTCTCCATCGCCACACTCTGCCATGTGCCACTTTCAGGTCTCCTCACACTCCTGCTGGTTTCCATTTTGTCATAGGTTGCTGTATGGCCTCCCATTGCTGCTGCCTCCACCGCCACACTGTGGCTCCAAACACTGGTTTTGGCCCCGTGACTGGCCAAATGAGTGAAGTGTGCGGTGATTCTAAGATCGACGGCACTCATCTGCATGTCATACTGACTGACAGTATTATTTCTCTTCCCCAGCAGACTCCAAGGGCATTTAAATTAAAGGTACAGTGTTCTGCACTAATATTAAGTCTCTCTGAAGCCTAGAAACACCCTTTTTTAAGTTAAATTCACAGCGAATATATTCGACTCGAATCGAATATTGTCCACGAATTCGCCGAATCAGTCGAATCGAATTTTTGAATACTTCGCTCATCTCTAGTTACATTAGTAGTTCTAAATCTGTTTCTCCAGATGTAAAGAAAATAAATTATATAAATCAAAACCAAGGTGATGCACTATAATCACAGTGCATCTTACCTACCAAAACCCACTCTAAAATGTTTTTCCAAAATTTTCAAAAAGAAAATGTGCTCAAATCCCAATAATGTATAAATATACAGTATATTTGAGCATAGGTACATCTTATTTCTGTTGCATAGTGCAGGTCAATGACCAGACTTTAACCTCTAGCTCTCCTACAGCTTGTGTCTATTTGCCCCATACTGGCACTATATCCACTGGAGCATTTGAAGTTTGCCGAGCAGAGTAAGGACTGGCGAGAGAGGGATTACTTTAATGCGGTAGGCCAGATTAACATACTTTGCAATGTACAGTATGTGAACTAAAAATCCCTATTTTTTGCAAAGTTTGCTAGAAAGGGTGCATAGTAGTAATGGGCCGAACACCCCCTTGTTTGGTTTGCGGTCGAACGTTCAAACCTAATGAACGAACTTCAAACTCACTGCATGTCTATGGGACTTGAACTTGTAAATTCAAAAGTGCCCATTTTGAAGGTTTATATGCACATTATTGGCTATACTGTAAAAGGGGTAAGGACTCGGTTCTTGCCCTGAGGGACATGAATCAGTGAAAAAAACTATTTTTAAAAGTACCGTTTTTAAAGAGGCAGTAATTTTTCATTGCTTAAAGTAAAAAAAAATTCCTTTAAATATCATGCCTGGGGAGTCCCCTTAAACTATCTGCACATCTGTACAATGTAAAAAAACCTGCTGCAGCAGGACTGATATATATATTTTTTTTAATTACATTTTTATTTTTTTAAAAACAGCGTGGGGTCCCCCCCCCACCAGGCCCTTTAGGTATGGTAGAAAGGTTAGGAGGGACTCCACAGCTCCACAGTAAAAACAAATGTTTATAAAGTGTGTGATGTTCCCCCTAAAAGCTATACCAGGCCCTTTAGGCCTTGTAGGACTTTTAAGGGGAACCCCACCCCCCAAAAATGGGGGAAAAAACGTGTGGTCCTCCCTACATTCCTACCAGACCCTTGATCCAAACACAGGCCTGGCAGAACAGGAAAGGGGGGGTGGCCTGTGGCTTATCAGGTCATGTGCCCTCAGAATTGGGTGTCCCTAATGCCAAAGGGGATAAGTGCCTCTTCCGCAGAACTGTGGCCTGGTGGTTGTGGGTGTCTGCGGGCAGGGGGGCTCATTAACATCAGGGTGTTCCTTTAAATAAGGGGGCACCCTGATGCTGACCCCTTGTACCCCTACCCATTCACTAAAGGGTGAAATTCAGTAAAAAATAAAGAGACCAGTCTTTTTAAAAATTCCTTTAATTGAACAAAAACAAAACAACAGTTTTTGACAAGTCCTTTAACAGAAAAAAGCGGTCTGCTGCACGTGTTGAAAAATGAACTTTTGGAGTCAGCAGCACCCTGCACCTGTGGGGCACTGTCGTGTGTTACAATAGGGTGGCTGCCCTTACAACTGTCCCTGGAAGACATCCTGTCTCGTTGGAGTTGTTCCTTCTCCTCACTTTCCTCCTTTGTTCTCTCCGGCACCCAAGTACAGTCAGTGACCTCATCATCCCCTCCCTCCTTGTCACTGGAGCCAACTTGGCAGTGTCCTGCGGCTGGGGGAACATGACTGCCAATTTATTTTCCCTCATTGGCAACCCCTCTTTCTAGGCTCATGTGAGATAGGGAAACAGCTTTCATTGGATACTGATTGAAGTAAATTAAAAAACGTTCTGACTGACATTTTGCAGTTTAGCCACAAGATGTCACTGTTTTTGTAACACAGCCTCAGACTGCATAGAGATTTCTATATTCATGAAGGGGTGGGGTTTTTACACTTGGAGAGTGAACAGGAAAAGGAGAGGAGAGCAGCCATGCTTGAGAGAGAGAAGGGGGACTGTGTGATCTGAGAATCCGATGCCATCCAGATGTGAGGACAGCCCTCCGTAATCAGAAATTCAATTGAGTGAAGCTGATATTGTTCAAGACGCTGATCCTGTTCAGAGAAAGGAAGATCGCTGCCAGAAAGGCTGATGAGATCGCATGCTAGTTGAAGAGACATCTGTTCTGTTCTGAGTCACCAGTGGATGCAAGGCAGACCCGGGTCGGTAAGCTCGTGCACGCACCTCATTTCAGTGTTGGCACTTCCAGAGACTGAGACAGGCCTATAGTTAGTTAGTTAGAGTCTCTGTTTGTGTCAGGCCACACGTGTTGTTACTGATCATTGGAAGGACTCCACAACTTAAAGTGACATTGCACATTGGAGAGCTGCTAAAATCCTACAAACTCAAACCAGACTGGCATTTTGCTCAGAAGGAATAATCAGGCATGTGCTACAGGACCAGTTATGGGAGGGGGAATACTGTAGATTTGTGTAAGAATGTAAGCTGTTGTGCTGCACCGCAGGCTAGCCCATACCATACACCCATACACTGATTCCTGCTCTTTTAGGGTAATAACAAGTAAGGTGTGGCAGCTTAGTTGTGCACTCCTGTAGGTAAATTACTACACTTTCTACCTTCATCCATCAGAAGGCGCCATGCTGTGCAGCACAAGGGTCTCAGCCTTTGGGTTGGGTGTATGTAAATTTATTGTATGTTCTCAGCATTTGTGGTTGTGTTTATTTGCCCCATCTAAGTAAAATTCTGTTGTGACAAAAGCTGGTGTTGGGGTTGCTTTCCTCATTCGTGACTTCACTGTATCCTGGGGAGCCCACCCCGGTACACGGCTTACACTCACGTCACTGCCTTCCTCAACCTGGGAACCAACATAAGAGCATTGAAATTGCTGCTCATTATCCAGGAGCATGAGACTGACACTGTGTTCGAATAATTCAGCTGACTCCTCTATGCATGATGGTGGGGCTATGAAAGGAGCAGCTGTGAACCAGAAGCCTGTGGAGTGGAATTTGTGGCTGCTGTGGTGGACAGCAAATTAGTATAGGCCTGGATGACAGAGGATGAGGATCGCTTAGTTATCTACTCTACCACTTCTTCTGCATGTTGTGGCTCAATAACATGGCCAGCCTTGCACAGGATGCACCATGTCCACGACCACCACTTTTTACTGTGGACACAGACGCTGCTTGTCCTCTTTTAGCTGCCTGTGAGCTCCTTGTTGGCCTTTCAGACATGACGGGGATTTTTTTCGGAAAGTTTTTATAACTTTATTTTACAGTGTGGGATGGGAATTTGGTGCTTGGGTGCAATACTTTTTTGATTGGTGCACTGTAAACCATATTATTATTGGGGTTTTTTATATAGAAAATAGGGGGTAGAACAATTATGGAGAGCTTTTTTTTTATTGCTGCTACAGTTAAAAAAATGTAAATAAAATAAATGTAAAAATATAAGACAGCCAAAAAAAAAACACTGTTGATGCGGAAGGAAGAACACATTTTTTTAGCTGCTGCTGGAAAAAAAAATAAATGAAAAAATTCAGAAAGCCAAAACAAAAAAGAAAAAGGGAACCACTGCTGATGCAGAAGGAGGAACACCTGTGGTGCACAAGGGGGAACAACAATTATGCCCTAAATACTTTTGCTGTTGCTGGGCAAAAAAAAATAATATATATATAGTAAAACGAATAAAAAGAGTGCTAGGTATGAAGCTGCTTGCATAAAGGTGAAACCTCTTACCCTCTATATAAATATGTAAACAGATATACAGCGCTAAAAATAATGATAATAAACAGTAAAGTGAAAATAGTGCGGGTGCCTTGTAGCGCTATAAGTGACACAATAAAGGAGTAAATCATCCTGAATTTAATAAAGATCAATTCAAAGTGAATAAATATCAATCAGATGAAATAAATTGACTTGAGTGATAGTTGGTATATATAATACAGTCCAGCAATAATGAAATCCGTGTTGTGAAATCCGTGACTTGGAGCTGATAATGTGATTGCACTCACCAGAAGCGCAATTTAAAAGCGCATTTGTGTTAATATTATCCCGTCATGGTCATCTGGGTGTGGATAGGGATGTTGGAAATCATCTGGCACATGTTCAATGTGCAAGGTAACTTTCAGATATCTCGCACAGTATCCAGGGACATCTCGTCAGATCTCGTAGACCACAGGATGGGAACACAGTGAGCACTGGGGAAACTTCACCTTGGAGGCTCGTTAATAACGAGCCAAAGAATAAAGTGCTTGATAGTGCAGTCATTTTATGGAAATTTGGCGAATAAAAGGTCATACAGAGTAAGAATAAACTCACATCTGGTTTTTGGTAAAGCAAGATGGCCGCCAGCCTTCCATGCGGCCTCAGCGGCGTGATTTCACAACAGCTAGGCTCCCCACTAACGCGTTTTGTGCTTGTGCACATTTTCAAAGGGATATATCAGGAAAATGAAATGTTGGGTTTACATACTCTTTAAGGGCAGATCACAGGGTAGACAGGGTTGATACTATAATTCATGTTTAGGAAGGAAGATCTTGTAAGCTTTCTTAGGGATTCCAAAAGATGTGTGATCAAAATAAATATACTGTACAGAACAAGTGTGGTAATAGAGCAGTAAAGGCTTTTCAGTTTCTAGCCATGCATTCAGCAGTGACCAAAAGTTATGGTGCTCCCAACGGAACTTAACAGCAGGGTCAGCCAAATTACTATGTAACCCAGACTGCATATAGGCCACGGAGATAACGGTGGCTGAATAGCTTCTATGGACAAGATTTTTTATTTCCATACACGAACTTTAACGATCTTTTTTTATTCTAAATGCACTGCAAAGAGCAATAATAATGATGATACACAGGTCAGCAAACCAAAACCACCAATCAGATTTCATGGCTCATGAGTTTAGGGTATTCACAGTGAGAGATTATTTCTGACTGCTATCATTGAAGAATTTGAACGTTAACCTTTACCTTGTTTGACAAGGGTTCAAAAATCCAATCTAACTTGGTGATACATATGTGTGGTCTGACAGGGACTCAGCCCTAATGACTGTCTAATGTGTTTTTAATCATTATAGAAAATAAATAAAATTGCTTTCTTGGTATTTGTGGGCTTTTAGATTTTTACAGTAGCTCCAATAACATTAATAACCGTCAAATGTTACATTTGTCTTCACAGGAAACAATGGTCGTGATTTAAAAGAAATTACAATTATTTCCAGTTTTAGCTCTCTTTTCCAAGTAAAATGAATGTGATTCCTGTTCTTTACCACCACAAGCCACATCCTCTGTACATGAAGTTGCCTTTAGTTTGCAATTTTTTTTTAAACTTCCATAAGAAATATCTAAAAATATCAATAGATTATAGAAATTATACTGTATACAGCATTCATATGACTTTCTGCATAATTGGATTGGCACAAGAAAGACAGAAAAGATTCTGTTTGTACACCACTGACATTCATTCTTGGTTAATTAAGCCATGTCAGAACTAGTTTTAAAGGAACAGAGGTCTCCACAATCAATATGTCAGTTGGTCCAAAAAAGGGAAAAAAGTTCACACTATTGGCCTATTTGTAAGAGCTAAACTGCATGGGTGATACTATTCTCCTGTTAATGTCAGATACATCTATCAGCCATAATTATCTGACCACCCACCTAATATTGAGCAGGTCCCTCTTTTGCCACCAAAACAGCTCTGATCCGTCACGGCATGGACACTACTCAATCATAGAAGGTATGCTGTGATATCTGTTACCAAGCCATCAGCAACAGATTGTGTAATTCCTGTAAATTGCAAGGTGGGGCCTACATGGATTGGACCAGTTTTTCCAGCACACTCCACAGATGCTTGATGAATTGAGATCTAGAGAATTTGGAGGCCAGGTCAATACCTAAAACTCAAACCATTCTTAAACCATTTTTTCAGTGTGACATGGTGGAGGCCACTGCCATTAGGCAATACCATTTTCATGAAAGGGTGTACTTGGTCAGCAATAGTGCTTAGGTAGTGGTACATGTCAAGCAACATCCACATGAATGGCACAGCCCAAGGTTTCGCAGCAGAACATTGTCCAAGGCATTAAACTGCCTCTGCCAGCTTGCTTTCTTCTTATACTGCATTCTGGTCTAGGTCTGAAGCTCACATGCCCATTGTAGGCACTTTTGGCTGTGGACACCTGACTGGTCTGCACGTACGCAGCCCCATACACAACACAATGCATTGCACATTGTTTTTTTACTTTTAACACATCAACTTCAGGGATCACGTGTTTACTTGCTGACTTATACATCCCACTGACTTTCAGATGCCATTGTAATGAGAAAATCAATTTTATTCACTTAACATATGGTCATAAAGTTATGGCTGATCAATGAATTTAGGATAAGGGTAGTTTTAGTACACAGCTCCTCCTCCAGAATTTTGGCCATAACAAGGACTTACCTACACCAGTTGCTAACTACACCAATACAAAGTGGCACATATTTGTGAAGTGGAAGGAAAATGATAAATGGTTTTCAAACTTTTTTAGAAATACATATCTGAAAATTGTGCATTTGTATTCAACCCCCTTTACTCTGATACTCCTAAATAAAATCTAGTGCAACCAATTGTCTTCAAGTCACCTAACTAGTAACCAGAGTCCACGTGTGTGTAATTTAATCTCAGTATAAATACACCTGTTCTGTGAAGCCTTCAGAGGTTTGTTAGAGAACATTATGAAACAAACAGCATTATGAAGGCCAAGGAACACACCAGAAAGGTCAGGGATAAAGTGGAGAAGTTTAAAGTAGGGTTAGATTATAAAAAAAATATCCCAAGCTTTGAACATCTCACAGAGCACTGAAAATGCACATCATCCGAAAATGCAAAGAGTATGGCACAACTGCAAACCTACCAAGACATGGCTGTCCACCTAACTGACAGGCTTGGCAAGGTGAGCATTAATCAGAGAAGCAGCCAAGAGACCCATGGTAACTCTGGAGGAGCTGCAGAGATCCACAGCTCAGGTGGGAGAATCTGTCCAAAGGAAAACTATTAGTCGTGCACTCCACAAATCTGGCCTTTCTGAGAGAGTAGCAAGAAGAAAACCATTGTTGAAAAAAAGCCATAAGAAATTCCATTTGCAGTTTGGGAAAAGCTATGTGGGGGACACAGCAAACATGTAGAAGAAGGTGCTCTGGTCAAATGAGACCAAGATTAAACATTTTGGCCTAAATGCAAAACACTATGTGTGGCAGAAAACTAACACTGCACATCACCCTGAACCCACCATCCCTATCATGAAACATGGTGGTGGCAGCATCATGTTGTGGGGATGCTTTTCTTCTGCAGGGACAGTTGAGCTGGTAAGAGTTGATGGAAAGATGGATGGAGCCAAATACAAGGCAATGTTAGAAGTAATCTGTTAGAGTCTGCAAAAGACTGGAGACTGGGGCGGAGGTTCACCTTCCAGCAGGTCAACAACCCTATACATCCAGCCAGAGCTTCAATGGAATGGTTTAGATCAAAGCATATTCATGTGTTTGAATGACCCAGTCAAAGTTCATACTTAAATCCTATTGAGAATCTGTGGTAAAACTTGAAAATTGCTGTTCACAGACATTCTCCATCCAATCTGACAGAATGTGAGCTATTTTGCAAAGCCGAATGGGCAAAAATGTGACTCTCCTGATGTGCAAAGCTGGTAGAAACATACTAAAAAAGAGTAATTGCAGCAAAAGGTGGTTCTACAAAGTATTGACTCAGGGGGCTGAATAAAAATGCACTCCACACTTTTCAGATATTTATTTGTAAAAAATTTTGAAAACCATTTTTTCATTTTCCTTCCACTTCACAATTGTTGGTCTATCACATAAAGTCCCAATAAAATACATTTACGTTTTTAGGTTGTAACATGACAAAATGTATGTATGAATACTTTTTCAAGGCACTATAATTACCTCTGATCTGAGTCATGATGAAGGTACAAATATCGTGTATATACTGTGACAGTACAAGGCCCTGCCACAGTGTGAGGTTAAAGCCTGGTACACAAGATGAGAATACTGGATGAATGATCGTCCATTTTTTTTTTTGCATGCATTTATTTGCATATCGAAAATGAATAGGTTACTAAAGTTAAGAAGATTCTCATATGACAGAACACAACTTCTCGCTATGGTATAATATAATGTATTGTATTGCAATGTATTCTTTAGTTTCCGAGCATGCACAGTCTTGGTCACTCGAATCTTTTACAGTCAAATACTGTACTGATAACACAAAAATCATGTGTTCAGATATAGAGAAAAATGTTCATGCTTGTCTCTTCAGATAATTTTGTGTGAACTGTCGTGATCAGCTCTCAAAAGCTAACGATCAGATTATTGGACTATCACTCCGAAAATTTAATGTTTCTAAAGAGATATGTTTCCATCTGTACTAGGCATAAGCAAAGGCATGTAAAGATGACACAGGATTTTCAAAGTTTCCGTTTATAGAGCTCCAGCGTGGGTGTTATAAGCAGTGAAAGCTGTGTTTTAATTTTTTTCAGGGTTTGGTAGCCCTGGATCAGGGCTTGGAGTTTAAAGGTTCCGAAGTGTCTTGGGTGGGACAGAACCTTCACTCCTGTGTTGTCCAGGCTTTGTTAAATGCCTGTAGCCGGTGTGAGTACAGAGGTGTGCTGGGTCGTTATAAGCTAGACCTGATTAGAGTTTGGGGCAGGTGCTGCCATTTAGAGACCCAGTCTTTGTTTGAAGATAGTGATGTGCTCCAGCCAGGAGGGGTGGACTGCTCGGAAGACAAGACACCATGTTGGGGGGACTTCTTGCCTGTGGGACTGAGAAAGTGGGTGCGGAGTGACTGGGAAAGCTGAGGTGACTAGCAAGTCCAGAGGGGGGCTGGAGGGAGTTGGGGTTCCTGAGAAGTGTGTTTTAGAACCTGGGGTGCTGAGAGAACCCTATCCCTCCTAGATTGTAAGCTCGAAAGAGCAGGGCCCTCAATCCCCTCATGTTTTGCATTGTATTGGTATTGTTCTGTCACATGTTCTGTCCCCCTTTGTAATGTACAGCGCTGAGCGAACTATTGGCGCTTTATAAATACTGAATAATAATAAGGAAGCCAGGAGCAAGGTGCTGTAAAAGGAGCCTTAGGAACCTGTGGTTAGGGAGACCATTGCTAATAGTGGTGGAGCGGAGCTGCTGAAGTGTAGTCAGGCAGGTTATCATTTTTGTTGTTGTTTGTTGGAGAAGACCTCTGTGTGGAAAATATATGTTTATGAAATTTGCTTTTCCTTTATTAATAAAAAAGGGTTGCCAAGCCCTTAAAATAACAGTTCAGATTGACATGATCTCACTTAAAAACACTGACCTCCTCTGAGTCTTACAACCTCATATCACAGTTGGTATGTATGTAAAATGGTGATAGTGGCCACCTGATCAGGCAGACCTTCCCAGGAGTAATAGCTCAGGTAAAGGGATGGCAGGGCTGGGTTGGAAGGAGTTAAAGGAGTAACGTTCATTGATTTCATGCATTAAACTGATCATTCACATACAGTATTATTATACCTAAAGAAAGAACTCCAGTTTCTCATTAAAACAATTCATCTTGATAATAAAGTGAAGCTGAAAGCAGATTTAGAAAGAATTGTTTTTAAAAAAAGTAACTTCAATTGCTGTGTATATAAAATAATAAATTATGAAAATAATTGCATATACATTGCTTGTAATTGATTACAAACTACAAGAGAAAGTCTAATTAGCGAGGTTCATTATTTCCACAGCAATCCATTTCATTTGATTACAAATGCGATCTAATTAAATTAATGAAAACCTGCTGAGGTAAGATCATTTCTAATATTGTGCTATAAAAGCAGTGGCTGTAAATGAGGGTTATATGGTGGAAAATATTGTGTAATAAAGGGAAGCGCGGAAGTGTCTTTTTATAGATATTTGCCACATCCTCTCTATCTCCTTTCCTCAGCCCTCCAGTCTCCTCTCGTCATATGTACAGCTTTATAATTAAACCAGGTCCATGCCACTTCAAAACCCAGGTCTTGTTTTCACAGATGTTTACAATAAGGAAAAGCTGTACATTGGCCCTCCAAATTGCTGAAAATGGTGTTTTTGTACTTTAAGGGGCATGGCGGTGAAACGTGGAATTTGTTGTTTGAGAAAGCTGTATGGTATAATCATTGAAGTCGTTTGCACGAATCCTGGGGAAATTTGGCATGTTAGTGGCAAGGCCCTTAGGAAAGATTGAATTACACCTATGCTCTGATTTATCCTCAGGCTTTCTGTATGTGTTTTTATAACATAACTATAGGTAAGGCTACAAATGGGAGTATTCTGTAGCTGTGACCAGGGCAGCTGCCGGCAAGAATCAGTCAATTTGTTTTGTTGGTGGTTGTAAATGCTGCCTGCACACACTGTATGCGTCCAACAACAGTTGTCAGGGACGGCTGCCATATTTGTACTCTGTACAAATCAATGACAGACACCCTTGCTGTTTGCATTTAACCAGCTCATCCAAGGAGTTACATGTAAATAGATCTTCCGACTGACCCTGGACGCAAGCCATGTGACGCAAGGGTCAGCGTCTCTACTAAGTCTTGGCTACACACAAACTGGCAGCAGGTAATCGGAAAATGACTTTGCAGCCCTAGCACAGACTGTTGCTTCATCCAGGGGCAGCAGTTATCTATCTCAGAATGCAGCAAACTATTCGAGGAAAAACTGCCACATGAATATAGTTTTGCTGCACCGCTTTTTTTCTAAGGGCTCTTTCAGACTTGCAGTGGATTGCAACAACAATATGTACAGGAAAAAGTAACAGAAAATTAGGGATTGTGTAATATAATATAATATAATATGATATAATATAATATAAGGACGGCAACCCCAGTCGGCGTACCACACATGGCAAGCAGCCTGATTTATCTCAGCATGTGAAGGAATCCTGGGGCACACACCTCCAACACATCAACAAAGCTGGCCGGGGACTGTGGCTGAGTACACAGAAAGGAGCACCACCTCACACCTCAGTTCCTGCCCGCCTCAAATCCCACCCACTTCACCTGCTTGCTTGCATTGAGCATGGCCAGATATGGGGAGTGATGTGATCACCTGTGGATGCCGTGCCCCGCCCCACAGGTTCCTCCTCCCATCCTTGCATTGCACATAGCCTGGGCACAGGACATGCAGCAGAGCTCTTCGTCCCAACACAGTAGATAGCTGAGATTAGACTCTCTTACAGGCAGGCCCCATCTGCACAGTGTGTCACTGCCTCCTAGGAAGCAGTTCTGACCTGTCAAATCTCCAGCTACATGCTTTGCAGATGGAGGCTGTGTCTGTAAAAGAATTTGATCTCAGCTACATGCTATGTGAGGATGAGAGCTCTGCTAAGTGCCCTGCCAGCAGTGATCTCATCCACTGCCTTGCTGACCCCATCCTCTGCTTTGCTGACTTCTGTCCTTCACTTTGTTGATCCCTGTACACTACTCTGCTGGCCCTATCATCTACTCTGATGACCCATGTCCTCTGCCCTGCTGGTCTCTGTCCTCCACCCTGCAGATCCCTGTTTTCTGCTCTGCTGACCCCTGTCCAATGTCATTCTGTCCCTGTCTTCCACCTTGCTGAACCATGTACACTGCCCTGCTGACCCCTGTACTCTGTCATGTTGGCCTCATCATCTGCCCTGCTGACCCCTGTCCTGCTTACCCCAGCATCTGCCCTGCTGGCCCTTTTTCTCCACCCTGCTGGCCCCTGTTCTTTGCCCAGGTGGCCCCTGCACACTGCCCTGCTAACTCCTGTCCTCCTCCCTGCTGACTCCTGTCCACGGATCTTCTGGGCCCTGTTCTCCACCCTGCTGGGCTCTATGCTCCACCCTGCTGTCCCTTGCCCTTTGCCCTGCTGACCCTTGCCTCTGTCCTGTCCTGCTGACCCCTGTCCTCCACCCTGCTGACCCCTGTTTTCTGTCCTGCAGACCCCTGTCCGATGTCATGCTGCCCCTGTCCTCTGACATGCTGACCCCTATCCTGTACCCTGCTGGCCCCTGTCTTTCACCTTGCTGGCCCTTGTCCTCCACAATGCTGACCCCTGTTTTTTTCCCTGATAACCCCTATCCTCTGCCCTGCTGGTCTCTGTCCTCCACCCTGCTGATCCCTGTTTTCAGCTCTGCTGCCCCTTGCCTGATGCCAACCTGCCCCTGTCCACCACCCTGCTGAACCCTGTCTTCCAGCCTACTGAAATCTGTACACTGCCTTACTGGCCCCTGTCTTCTGTCCTGCTGACCCCTGTCCTATGCCCTGCTTTTTGACTCCAGTTCTATGCCGTGCTGACCCCTGTACACTGTCCTGCTGTCCTTCACTTCCTCCGCCCTGCTTACACTTGTACACTGCCCCATGGAGGTTCAGGCAGTTTACCTGGGCAATAGATGCATTATTAAACTTGTAAAAGTGGCTTTTATTTCATTGTGCGGCTTCATCTCTTCTCTTCATGTTTTATGTTTCAAGCAAATGACAGACCGCTGGGTGAGCCAGTACCAGAGGTTGGAAGTGAGTGGGCAGACAGTCGGTACTGGAGTGATGTATTATACACAATGCTCACTCTCTGTACTGTATGTAAATTAGGAGCCCCAGGGCAGGAAGAAGAACAGAACCCCACTTCATCTCCATAACATAAGGGAGTTGTTTTTTCAGATCAATGCTAACTGATAACAGTCAGCAGAAGCAAACGGCTCGAGAAGTTATCAGCTTACAAAATTTCTGGCAGGATCAACAGGTACGTTTTTTACACTTATCAAACAAAAATAGCAAAACACTACATGATACATTTAACAGACCAAAAAGGGAGAAAATAAGAGAAGTGAAAGAAAACAGCAAGAATATGTCATCCATGGTGCCACCCATGTATATTTAAAACACATCTTCACACTGTTATAAATGTGATTAGACAGAGCAAACTACTGAGAATATGTGTACGATCTCTAAACTGAAAGTTGAAGGAAGACTATGATTGCTACCTGCTAAAGTGTCTCCCCTGTGCTGGCTCTCCCTGCAGAAGCTAATTTTGCCAGACTCATTGCAGTAAGGGCTCTTTCAGACAGATGGTAATGTTTACCACTCTCTGAAAAGAGATCCGTGGTGGACTGTTTTTCAGAAGGTGGTAGAGCAGTGGCTTTTTATTTCTTTTTTTCTTATTGCTTACCAGCAATTTTATATTGAAGGACTATGCTGCAATTGTTTTTACCACCTCTAGTATGAAAGAGCCCTAACAAAGTAGGTTGCCATTTTCCGCCAGTGTAGTGCTCTTACTTCCTAAAGAAAGAACTAGTAGAGGAACTGAAAACCAAACACTCTATCTGATGTAATGAGTTCACGGTTAGCCACAAGACATAAGGGAATTCGCTAAATCCACTATCCTAAAATAAGAAATGAACCCCTTATTTTTTAGATTTTTTTTCTTTCTTGCATTTCTAACACTCACCTCCACAAGAGCTGCTTGGTATCAGGGTTCTCTGTTCCAGACCCTCTGACACACCTGGTTGTAACTTGAGTATTAATATACCACCTTGCTATATTAGTTAAGTTTAGTTCAAGCCAACTAACATTGGGGCCCATCTGTGCAGTGGTGCGCTTGTTGCTGCTAAGTAATGGGAAGTCTTTACTGACATTCAACTGCTGACAGTGTGAAAACAAGCAAAGTAGATTCTGCTCACCAATCCTGGCACACAGTGAAACTTGTCCTGAACACTTGGTGATCTGCTGTCCTCAGCAATTCAGTCCCCGTTAGCTTGGTCCTCATTATCGGGTCCTCACAAGGCTCAGTCCCAGCACTCAGACTCTCACCAGTTCTCCATTGCTGTAGGCACACACATGGCAACAGGTCCCTCCAGCACCGGTCCCAGCACAGCAAAAGACCTTTCAGTGGCTCAGCCCTCAGGCTCTGGTGTGGGCACAGACACCCCAGCAACAGGTCTGCACACTCCAGTCTCGCACAGCAAAGATACAGGTGTGTATAGCTCTGGTTCACAGCAGCAAAAGACCCAGATCCCACTCCTTTCCCCCATTATCCAACTGTCTCCCGGTCTTAGTAGTCCACAGACCCATCCACCTCCACACGGCCACACTCCCTCTGGACTACATCTCCTAGGATCCTATGTGGCTGCATCTTCAAGTTTCCTTAACATCACAACCGCTGCAGACAGCTCCAGGCGAAGTGGTAGCAGGCAGGGGAGAGGAGCCTGCAGCTGTGCCATTCTGTTACTGTTCACAATGGCAGGGGGGAAATGAGTATGCAAGTGGAGCACAGAGCCTACTCTAGCAACAAAGCGGTAGGGAGGGGACATTCAACCACTCTTGTAACTCACATACCCCTGCCACACTTCATTAATAAAAGAGTGGCCTCACACTCTGTTATAGATAAGCAATGCCTCATGGCTTCCACTGATTGAACAATGAAGGGGCCTAACCATCCTGACGACATCACCCTCCTATTAGCAGGCTCCTTGTGCCTGAAAACATGTTAGATTAAATAGACCCTATCGCTAAGCTAAAATTTCAAAGAAAAGCTGTACGTCTATAATGAGGAGTATAGATACTTACATCTCCTGCCCCCCCACACTGCAGAACACCACACCAGCAAAACAGAAGTTTCCATTGAGTTCTATGTCACTAATAGACACAGTAGTGATGTGGGGTTCAGTGGAAGGTACCATTGAGCTCTGGGGAGAATACAGAAGATCATCACTTCTGGAAATGCCATTCTCCTAGCAATCTCTGGGGGAAGCTTACTCATCAACACAACGGCATTAGGTGGCATGGTAGAGGTAACTATTCATATTCTAATTTTGTTAGAGGGGGAATTTTAGTTAAGCAGCAGGGTTGTTGTAAAACGGGGGTCAGCAACCAGTAGATCATGATCTACCAATAGATCTTGGCCAGGTGATTGGTAGATCACGGTCAGGGCTTGCTGACCTGCCATCCTAGAGCATCAAACAGAGTGCAATGCAGAGGGACTACTTGTAAAGTTGGAGCTGTATTAGGGAGCAAGAGCCGCATAAGTTGATGTCTTCTCTGTAGTGCTTCTCCTACACCCTGTCATGGTTGGTGGGTGCAGCACCTGCCAAGCATGGCCCATTCAAGTGAATGAGGCCGCTCTGCAAGTGCCCTGCAACCTTGTACAGTATAGCAAAGCCTGCCTTTTAGTTACGCAAAGCCACAGGTTTTCAGTGTACACCATTACAACCTTACAGCCAATGGCGTCTTAACAATAAATGACGTCATTGGCTGATAAGGAGGACGTTGGGGGTGTGCACAGCATTCTTGTTTGCCCCTCTCTGTCAGCACTGGGGTCAAAATAGCTGAGTGAAGGAGAAGAGAAACATTGGAATACTAGTCAGTACCAGTCTGCAAAGGTGTGTTTGCTTTGTAAGAATAAATCATCTTTTAAGTTGGATGTCCTACATGTGTGGATGTTGCCGCATTATGTAAAATCTTTAGTTAAGTGTTTTACATTTCAGAATAGGAGATCGCCTACAATTTTAAAGGGTGTCTTGACTGAAAAAGGTTGAGAAACACTGGTTTAGACAGTTTTTTGATATATATACTGTATATACAATATATTGCCAAAAGTATTGAGACACCCTCCCAAATCATTGGATTCAGGTGTTCCAATCACCTCCTTGGTCACAAGTGTATAAAGTCAAGCACCTAGGCATGCAGACTGCTTCTACAAACATTTGTGAAAGAATGTGTCGCTCTCAGGATCTCAGTGAATTCAAGCATGGTACCGTGATAGGTTTCCACCTGTGCAATAAGTCCATCCGTGAAATTTCCTTGCTACCTAATATTCCACGGTCAACCGTGAGTGGTATTATAACAAAGTGGAAGCAACTGGGAACAACAAAGTAGTAGGCCACATAAAATGACAGAGTGGGGTCAGCGCTTACTGAAGCGCACAGTGCGCAGAAGTCACCAACTGTCTGTGGAGTCAATAGTTAAAGACCTCCAAACTTTGTGAAGCCTTCAGATTAGCACAACAACAGTGCGTAGAGAGCTTCATGGAATGGGTTTCCATGGCCGAGCATCTGCATCCAAGCCTTACATCACCAAGTGCAATGCAAAGCGTCGAATGCAGTGGTATAAAGCCACTGGACTCTAGAGCAGTGGAGACGTGTTCTCTGGAGTAATGAATCACACTTCTCTATCTGCCAATCCGATGGACGTGTCGGGGTTTGGCGGTTGCCAGGAGAACGGTACTTGCCTGACTGCATTGTGCCAAGGGTAAAATTTGGTGGAGGGGGGATTATGGTGTGGGGCTGTTTCTCAGGGGTTGGGGTTGGCCCCTTAGTTTCAGTGAAGGGAACACTTAAGGCATCAGCATACCAAGACATTTTGGACAATTTCATGATCCCAACTTTGTGGGAACAGTTTGGGGATGGCCCCTTCCTGTGCCAACATGACTGCGCACCAGTGCACAAAGCAAGATCCATAAAGACATGGATGAGCAAGTTTGGGGTGGAGGAACTTGACTGGCCTGCACAAAGTCCTGACCGCAACCCGACAGAATACCTTTGGGATGAATTAGAGCAGAGACTGTGAGCCAGGCCTTCTCGTCCGACATCAGTGTCTGACCTCACAAATGCGCTTCTGGGGGAATGGTCAAACATTCCCATAGACACCCTCCTAAACCTTATGGACAGCCTTCCCAGAAATTTTGAAGCTGTTATAGCTGCAAAGGGTGGGCCAACTCAATATTGAGACTGGGATGCCATTAAAGTTCATGTGCAAAGGCAGGCGGCATCCCAATACTTTTGACAATATAAAGTATATATATATACAAAACTGTAGCATGAAATGAAATGAACACTTGTAATTGTCAGAGGACTCATACTCGCACAGCTAATTCTAATGCTACAACTAATACTCATTCTTGTGCAACTAATGCTGCACATGTACCAGCACACAGACCTAGCTGGGAGAAATATCCATTGTGCACTGACACGTAGGCGCAGCTGTGTATGCCAGTACACATCGGCATGCACATGCATGCGCATAGGCACCAAGCTGCCTATTTAAAGTATTACTAAACCCAAGATATCTGGTCTACCACAGAACATGAAAGCGCAATTATTTTAGTAAATATAAACTGCTAAATACCTTTTCTCATCAGCAGTTAGAGCAGTCTTGTGACTTCTATCAGTGTCCAGCAGAGCACTAGTTAAAACATGTAGGAGGAGTTTTCTTTCTGCTCTAGGAGGATGAAATACACCTGACCTCTGTCTGGACAGTGCCGATTGGCCCTGTGCTGATCACATGTACTCTCCCAAGCAAAAAACCCTCTCTAGCAATACACACTAAACTGAGCATGTGCAGAAGGGCTACGGGTTTAGTCTGTCTTATCTGGATATTTGAACAAGAGGAGGGGCAGTGAAGTCAGGATCAAACAACCTTTTTACACAATGCAGAGAATTATCCCCTTAGGTTCTACAGTGTGTATAACAAGCATGCTTTACTGCATATATAGCCGGATTTTACTGTTGTGGGTTTAGTAACACTTTAAAGAAAACCTTGGTGTGTTCTAATCGCTGCATGTTCTTCAGCTTCCCCATGACCTGTGTTCCTGCTTATGCTGACTGATCTCCCATTGCTGACCCAGCTAGTTCCTGACCTTGCTCGGTGGATTTTAGATACCAACCTTGGCTTGCCTCTGACTACTCTCTGCCTTTTTCCTGGGTAGTGACCTCAGCCTGCTACCTGATCATGCTTCAGCCTCACCGTGTATGACTCTGGCTCACCCTGACGACCACTTTGTACCTGGTAGTCACCTGCTACCAAATTAGTGGCACCGTACTTCTTTAAGTCTTGTACTTCTGTCACCACTTTCAGGGGTGCTCGGACCAGATCCACAAGGGAAGCTCAGCCTCCAACCAGGGTACGTGACAGTAATACAAAAAAGGAGGGTTGTGAAAAGAGATTCACAGAAAGCGGCTACATAATGAACAGAACGTGACACTCAGGAAATAATTTCCAAAAATTATGCTTTAATACACAAATATAAATATGACATATGGGCATTCGCCCTGGTTTACCATCACCTCAGTATGAAACAATACATACAGACCTAAAACCATTTAAAATGACACCAGAACCGGTCTAAATGTATGTGCAACAGGGAAAATGGCTACATGAGTCTAGTGTCCCTGTAGCACAAACACACAGGTGAACACTTCCCTAGGGAGGTGTATCCAAAAATTATGCCATGGGCATACCATAATAGAGGATATAAGGAATTAAGCAGTAACCATAATGGCAAATCCTTATCAAGGAATCCAAAAATTATGCTGTAAATGTGTATATCACATGTATGCAATAGAGCAAGCACAATATGCGTCAAAAAGGAGAGTAGCAGGCCTCAGGCCTGTATGAAGGAAGACATAAATGTCAAATATATTATACAATACATTCCTGTGCCGGCACAAGTGGTTGGGGCCCATTCATCTGTAATGTAGATAGCTGTTTCCTAGAGCTCTTGGATGGGAATATGCCCCATTTATTTCCAGGGTGGAGGAAAAGATGCACACAGCAGCACTCTGCTTAAAATGGTTTCTTCACCACTGCATGTGGACTATACACCACTTTTTTTAGGAAAAAACAAGACACATCCCACAGACTCTTCTGCCTGTTGAAATATATATGGTGGTATATCTTGTTTCCTATACAAGGCACCATGATGTCCCCATCCTGTAGTGAAACAAACAATATGTGGGAAGTCACTGACAGAGCTAACACTCTATGGAAGATATATAGGTCATATAGTTCACAGAGGACCATATATCTAATGTCCTGTAACGATCCACTCACCACCTGTGCTATGGATAACGGGAATGAAAGAGAAGTCCTTCATAGGTACTGCCATACAGGGCCAAGGCGGCCAAGGAACCACCGCTGACATCCGCCGACATACCGCGGGTTCCAGCCCCTTCTCGGCGCTTGTGCTGCTTAAGCTTGCCTCATGGCTTGTGAAGATGGCTTCCTCCTTATGGGTCAGCGTGAGTTCCACCTAGTGCGCATGACCGGAAGTGACGTATCTGACGTATGACGTCAACGCGTTTCGCCGATGGGCGTATCTCACTCAGCTTCGTCAGGACCAATGAAACAACCGCATTTCAATTTCCTATTTATAGTGGGTAGAGACCCACCCATTTATGCAAAACACCAACCTGCAGTTATTCCCAATGGAAGAAAGAAAAGGCTAAATACTTAGCACAGCTGCTGGTCATTGTTGAATATAATTAAAAAGACAGACATCCAGAGACAACAGAAAGGGGAGAGACTTTAGTAATTTTACGATGCCTAGGTGGTGAGTGGATCGTTACAGGACATTAGATATATGGTCCTCTGTGAACTATATGACCTATATATCTTCCATAGAGTGTTAGCTCTGTCAGTGACTTCCCACATATTGTTTGTTTCACTACAGGATGGGGACATCATGGTGCCTTGTATAGGAAACAAGATATACCACCATATATATTTCAACAGGCAGAAGAGTCTGTGGGATGTGTCTTGTTTTTTCCTAAAAAAAGTGGTGTATAGTCCACATGCAGTGGTGAAGAAACCATTTTAAGCAGAGTGCTGCTGTGTGCATCTTTTCCTCCACCCTGGAAATAAATGGGGCATATTCCCATCCAAGAGCTCTAGGAAACAGCTATCTACATTACAGATGAATGGGCCCCAACCACTTGTGCCGGCACAGGAATGTATTGTATAATATATTTGACATTTATGTCTTCCTTCATACAGGCCTGAGGCCTGCTACTCTCCTTTTTGACGCATATTGTGCTTGCTCTATTGCATACATGTGATATACACATTTACAGCATAATTTTTGGATTCCTTGATAAGGATTTGCCATTATGGTTACTGCTTAATTCCTTATATCCTCTATTATGGTATGCCCATGGCATAATTTTTGGATACACCTCCCTAGGGAAGTGTTCACCTGTGTGTTTGTGCTACAGGGACACTAGACTCATGTAGCCATTTTCCCTGTTGCACATACATTTAGACCGGTTCTGGTGTCATTTTAAATGGTTTTAGGTCTGTATGTATTGTTTCATACTGAGGTGATGGTAAACCAGGGCGAATGCCCATATGTCATATTTATATTTGTGCAATAAAGCATAATTTTTGGAAATTATTTCCTGAGTGTCACGTTCTGTTCATTATGTAGCCGCTTTCTGTGAATCTCTTTTCACAACCCTCCTTTTTTGTATGCCTCTTTTGGCTACTGAATGGAGACCATACATTGGGTGACACGCTAATTTATTTAACAACCTCTTAAATAACTATCTTAGTATACGTGACAGTAACCCTACTGAATGGTATATGAAAATGTCCAAAGAAAATTAATATTCAAGTTTAATAAAGGTGCCTTGTCCCTTTCAAAATAAAACATAAACCTTTTCTGCAATGCTCACCTTATCACCAGTGCTGTTCTCCAGCATCACTCATCTTCTGAGTTAAATTGCAGCCAGACTTAGTATTATATCCCACTTGTGGGTCCAATCTGTCATGGACACATCCTTGGGGGGTGCATCATCACACACAGCCTGGGCTCACAGAACTCCTGGACTGAGTGGAGCTCACATACACTTTAAGATATGTAAAAACATTAGTCATAGATGGATTGAATTTCTGTTGAACTGGCCAGAATCCAAGCCATGGGTGGCCCCGTTGGCACCACCCAGCTCACCAAAAGTCTATGTAAAAATTGACAGATGGAGATTTATCAGCCAAACAGTGACTGCATCTTATCAGGTGCAGTCTCTGTTCAGGTATTCAGACAGTCAGAGGTGCTGTGGCTGTCTGAATACTATAGCCAGCAGTACAGATTCCCTATCCATACTGTTTAGCATGGATGGAGAAATCCATTGTTTCTCTTTCATTCAGCTGTTGGCTAAATGAGAAAAAACTAACTGTGTCTGGTAAGATTAATAGTTGTAGGAGGTTTCAGGGAGAAGGAGGGTATACAAATAATAGAGCCATTTTAATATACTGAAATATACAAATGATTAATGAAGGGAAAGTGTCTGAGATCCTCATTTCCAACACAGTCTCATCTTTAGAATGCTTGTCTTTGAAAACTTTTGTCCTTGAATATGTTCCTGGTTTTCACTAGTATTGATTAATTACACTTTTTTTATGCATTGCAAACTGTTTTCAATCATTATTACAGAAGAGCCATAGGCCTAACCAAAAAGAAAAGAACAACAGCTCTGAGATAACAAGTCAGAGTTTTAGGATAATATCTCTCTGAGATAATAAATTACCGGTAGATTCCGAAGCAGAAAGCCAAAATTCTGAGAAAATATTTCAGCTCTGAGATAATAATTCAGAACTTTGACTTATTTCGGAATTCTGAGATGACAGAGATTTTATATACTATTAAATTAGGCAAGAATAAAAAAACAGAACCAACACCACATACTGGACTTCCAAACCCATAAAGAAAGATAAATATTCTGTCTGAAGCTCAGTGAATCAAAACTCCATCTAAACAACTTATTTTCATAGAGCCACCTTGTTTGAGATACCACGGATAAATCACATTTAAAAAAATATATATATGTACAGTATATATATATATATATATATATATATATATATTTAATTTAAGTTACAGGAATTGTAAGATCATATATAAACAAAAATTCATAGAGAATCAGGGCTCATAAAAAAATCACATCATGTGTTTGTTGATACTTACCAACCATTTCTTATGGTTTGAATGTGAATCAAATTTCATAAGAGGTGGGTGTTGAGAGCCAGGAAGGAGTTGTTACTCTTTTGTCTTTTCATGTTCATTATCTGTAATGTAATTTTTTTTAACTATTTATGTGGAATAAAATGACTTATTACTTACTTACTTTAATAATTGGTTATGTTAATGTTTCAGTTTGGGTACCATTAAAAAATCCCAGTTATTGAGTTTGCTCTGATTTGAATAGTACTACCAATCATGTTATATAATCAACACTTTTGTCATTATTATTTTTTGTACCTTGTAGAGGCAATGTCATCCATAACACATGTGGCATAGTTTGACATATAAATGATGGTGAAAGGATTTTTCCGGGTATTGAAAAATGGCAGCAATTTGGTTTAATTTGTAAAGCGCAGGATAAAATAAGGCATGCCTGGTATGTGACCACATATAAATAATGGTAAACATCACAGAGAAAACATGAAAGCCTTTGAATCCATGACTAAACAAATGTGTTCTTAATGCAATGTCAAATAATAGATTTTTCCCCCATTCTGTCCTTTTCATAAAGGAATGTACAAAGAAATTACATTTCAAAGGGACATCTTTATAAGAAAGAAAATTGTGCTAGGCTGGTTTTAGTCTATGATACATACATGTAAGTGTCTCCTAAATAGTACGAAGTTGGTTCTAATAGCGAAGAACCTTGAAAAGGGAATTGTGCTCCTCAGCACGTTACATGCCTGTCATCGGTGTCTGAATTCACATCCATGGCTAACAGAGGAAGATTTTATTTTTAAAGATTGCAATCACTTCTGTGTGTACAAAAGAAGAAATAAATGCTTCCTTTACAATATATCTCTGATTGCTCCAACAGGGAACCATAAAACCTAAATATTGCTTTTTCCATTAAAAATGTACATCCACTGGATAGTTTTCATTGAAGATTTTTTTTTTTTTCAATAAGCAAAATAAACTAGGAATCACCTAACAATCTTTTTGGTCTGTTGTATCAATGTCCTTATGGTTTAGTTTTATCTGCTGCCATCTAGTTACATATATATATGGGATTGTGCAGAACATATAACAGTTTGAGGCCAGATACAACAGGTTCACCAAAAGTCCATCTAAAACCTCTGCACTTTAACTGTAATGCAGTCAGGCTGCATATACAATGATATATATGCCCTCTTTTCTGTGTAATCTTACATACTAAGATCTGCAGCAAGTGCCCTCTGTTACCAGCACATTTGAGAGTCAGGCCGCTGCTCTCACTCAAGCAATGGCCCGTGTTTTCAATGGTTCAACACTTCCTCTTAAAGAGTACCCCAAATCCCAAATTTATTATATAGCAGTTTACCAATCCTGCGGTGGCTGCATTCATTTACTTTTTTGTCTTCTTTCCTATATTTTTATCTGGTGATCTGGCCAATAAGTCTGTTATGTTTAAACTTCTATAACATTCCAAGCCATCCAGACAAAAATTGTCAGTTAGAGGATTGAGACAAACCATTTAACACTGACAGGGGTGCTTACAATGGTCAGCTTTTATTTATTTAGTTAAAACATTTATCCCAAAAGGTAAAAAAAAAAAAAATCTGTTTCTGTAACTGCTTGAAAAGTGTTTGCTGGAGATTGGCTTTAATTTGTTAGTCAAGCCGACCTAAATTTGTTAGTGCATCTAACACTACCCTCCCAGCAGGGTGAGAAAGCTGTTGTCCATGGGTGGCTCCATTATTCCCACATAGAGTGAAGACACCATAAGACTGGAAGTGTGCTACTGGATCATCAGGTGAAAATAAAGGGAAAAAAAACTAAGTAAAGAATACTAATGCAGCCACTGCATGGCAAACGGCAATATATAAAATGTTTGGTTTTGAGTTTAGATACACTTTAATATTGCTCTAATCGACAACAGCGTTGCTGTTCAAGTAGCACTGTTGATTGGAACCGTTTGCGGGGGGCGGGGGCGATTTGAAAATTTAGAGATACAGGAAGCTGAATTTTTTGCAAATCTTGGCTTTTCCTGTAAAAACCACCCTATTACACCTTCTGTATCTGTCTGTTGGTCCTTTAATGTGATTGGCAGCCATAATGACCTACAGGAGCTTGGGAAGCATAAAGGCCCTGGGTGAACTTTTACAAGAAAAATAAAATTTGGCATGCTATAGGTCTGTATCTATTGATGATTATGTAATAATATGCTGGTGAAATGGATGCCTTCAACATATTTTTTATGATATTAATAATCTGTGACTTTACATTAAATCTGCTGGAAATTAAATCATGTCTGTGGATGGTGGTAATCCAATTTTTTTGTATTTTGTATTTTTTGTAGCCACTTACCTACTTCCTGTAATAGTGTTATAACACTACTCACAACTTCTTAATGCTGTGCTAGTGATCTCAGCCCACCAGGAATGTTTCTGTATTGGGATAAAGGATGCCGTGCTGACACACACTGTACATAAAAGGTGCTGCTGGTAGCCAATTTTGCCATGCCTACCAGCCTGTTCCAAATGCCTGAATGACAGCAACTCCAATAATGGGTAAAGCTGCAAGAAGACAGGAAACAGACAGTAACATCCCTTGTGACTCACTGTGGCTGCATCCCACCCACCACCAGGGGCGGACTGACAACTCATGGATCCCCCGGGCAATAGGGGATCATGGGGACCCTGTGTCCTTGCCCAAAAAAGCCTATGAAAAAGGTACCAGGGGCATCTCAAGGGGCCCCCTACTGACCCTGGGCCCTCAGGCAGTGCCCCAATTTCCAAATGGTCAGTCAGCCCCTGCCCACCACCATGGTCTGCAGCCCGAAACATAAAGCAGCCATGTGATCACTAATTCACAAGATATTTACTGGGCCTTCAACATTTGCAAAAACATTTTACACTTAATAGATACCTGCACTACAGGGTAATAATTGACAAGTATGTTGATCCTGCAACCAACTTGCGTTATCTGTTCACTAAAGCTTGTTAAGGAAGACCATCACCCATTAGATGACCTAGGCATTGTCCCACCTTCCCAACTTCTCAATCAATAACTGTTTATTATTTCTGTTTTTCTGTTTTCTTTTTTTTTTGGCCATCCCGCCTAGGCGAGAATAACATCTTCACTACTTTGTGGTCTCCTGGGATATGTACTGTATGTCACATATTACAGGAGGCTTCACATTCCTTTCATGCGACTGAAGGAGGGCAGGCCTGGCAACGCATCAACAGAGGGTCAGGCTGCCTGAACCAGGAGCAGGCAACTACTACCCAATGACATCGGTAACAAAGATGGCGGCACAAGACCCAGACTGTGACAGTAGCACAGCAAGATAACACTGGATGTGTTAGCCAGGTGAGTATGTAAACAGTACATAACACTGGAAAAAAAGTAAAAGAAGGAAACATTTGGGGTTTGGGGAGTGAAATTCCCATTTGAGAACCACAGCACAATCCAATTTTCAAGATCCTCTGAGAAAATGCCTGGGGTTCCTGGGTCTGGCATTTCTTGTATACACTGAACTCCAGAAACTTGTCCTTTGTATATGCTGCAAAAGCTGACACAGAGAACCACATTGCCTCTTTAAGAATGGACAGCATTGGTCCTCTTATTTCTGCTGCAACACCACTGGCCATGTCCAGTAATCAAGAAACACACTCGCCACTAAAAGAAGCGGCAGTAGCACCCAACATGCTGCAAGTTAAATACAGTCAGGTCCACAAATATTGGGACATTGACACAATTCTAACATTTTTGGCTCTATACACCACCACAGTGGATTTGAAATGAAACGAACAGGATGTGCTTTAACTGCAGACTGTCAGCTTTAATTTGAGGGTATTTACATCCAAATCAGGTGAACGGTGTAGGAATTACAATAGTTTGCATATGTGCCTCCCACTTGTTCAGGGACCAAAAGTAATGGGACAGAATAATAATCATAAATCAAACTTTCACTTTTTAATAGTTGGTTGCAAATCCTTTGCAGTCAATTACAGCCTGAAGTCTGGAATGCATAGACATCACCAGCGCTGGGTTTCATCCCTGGTGATGCTCTGCCAGGCCTCTACTGCAACTGTCTTCAGTTCCTACTTGTTCTTGGGGCATTTTCCCTTCAGTTTTGTCTTCAGCAAGTGAAATGCATGCTCAATCGGATTCAGGTCAGGTGATTGACTTGGCCATTGTATAACATTCCACTTCTTTCCCTTAAAAAACTCTTTGGTTGCTTTTGCAGTATGCTTTGGGTCATTGTCCATCTGCACTGTGAAGCGGCGTCCAATGAGTTCTGAAGCATTTGGCTGAATATGAGCAGATAATATTGCCCGAAACACTTAAGAATTCATCCTGCTGCTTTTGTCAGCAGTCACATCATCAATAAATACAAGAGAACCAGTTCCATTGGCAGCCATACATGCCCACGCCATGACACTACCACCACCATGCTTCACTGATGAGGTGGTATGCTTAGGATCATGAGCAGTTCCTTTCCTTCTCCATACTCTTCTCTTCCCATCACTCTGGTACAAGTTGATCTCGGTCTCATCTGTCCATAGGATGTTGTTCCAGAACTGTGAAGGCTTTTTTAGATGTCGTTTGGCAAACTCTAATCTGGCCTTCCTGTTTGTGAGGCTCACCAATGGTTTACATCTTGTGGTGAACCCTCTGTATTCACTCTGGTGAAGTCTTCTCTTGATTGTTGACTTTGACACACATACACCTACCTCCTGGAGAGTGTTCTTGATCTGGCCACGCCTAATGTTTTTGCTATCTCTCTGATGGGTTTGTTTTGTTTTTCAGCCTAATGATGGCTTGCTTCACTGATAGCGACAGCTCTTTGGATCTCATTTTTAGAGTTGACAGCAACAGATTCCAAATGCAAATAGCACACTTAAAATGAACTCTGGACCTTTTATATGCTCATTGTAATTGGGATAATGAGGGAATAACACACACCTGGCCATGGAACAGCTGATAAGCCAATTGTCCCATTACTTTTGGTCCCTTAACAAGTGGGAGGCACATATACAAACTGTTGTAATTCCTACACCGTTCACCTGATTTGGATGTAGATACCCTCAAATTAAAGCTGACAGTCTGCAGTTAAAGCACATCTTGTTCCTTTCATTTCAAATCAATTGTGGTGGTGTATAGAGCCAAAAATGTTAGAATTGTGTCGATGTCCCAATATTTATTGACCTGACTGTACATTCCAATGAATGTATGCAGAGACACATACAGTATAGACATGACATATAACGTGCATAGCTAAATAATAATTTTTGGGTAGCATCTTAAGAAACAGCCAGGATGCCAAGATTGTGTATTTGTCATGGTTCCATATCCCCTCTTTTATGTAGTATCTTTTGCCATTGTAGTGTGCCAAGTGGGCAGCACCAGGGTGTATTGTGATGCATCCCTTATTTCAACAGCATCACAAGCATTTTGCCTTTTTAACAAGGATGAGTTTGCTAAACAGCATGGTAGCTCAAGGCCATCAATCTCCCATCTGTGTTTAGTTTTGGAAGTCTGGCAGTTAAGTTAAGGAAGCAAGTTTTATTACTAATCTTCTCCTCTTACAGGAGAACATCAGTCAAGACTAAAAAATATCTATACAGTTCCAAAACATCAAGCATTAACTATTTACTACTACTTAGTTTCATAGTGAACCAAAGCAATCTCTGAACTAAAGTTTAGAACTTCGATTTTTTTTTGATGTGTTGACAAAGAGAGATGAGCAAAGAACAGAAAAGCTGTTGCTCCAGCAGTTCACTGATCCAGATATCACTTTTCAAAGTTCAGAACCACCCATTTATAATTTCTTTAACCACTTCAATACCGGGCATTTATATCCCCTTCCTGCCCAGGCCAATTTTCAGCTTTCAGCGCTGTCGCACTTTGAATGACAATTGCACGATCATGCAACATTGTACACATATGAAATTTTTATCATTTGTTTCACACAAAGAGAGCTTTCTTTTGGTGGTATTTAATCACCACTGAGTTTTTTTATTTTTTGCTAAATAAAACAAACACCTAAAACTATTGAAAAAAAACACACTTTTCTTCGTTTTAGTTAATAATTTTGCAAATAAATAACATTTCTTCATAAATTTAGGTCAAAATGTATTCTGCTATATTTCTTTGGTGAAAATAATAATTGAATTTGTATTTTTTCTTCAAATGTTTCTATTATTTTTTTATTACATTTTTTCTTTTTTTTTACTATTTTATTTTTCAGCACACTGTAACCAAAGTAATACAATGTTACCATAGTAACCTTGAACTACTCTGGGCAAGTGATCAGGATTTTTTTTTTTTTAACACATTATGATTGCTAATCCCAATGTATTTCATTGATATTTTCAGTCATTGTTACTGAAATAAACTGATTAATTCAGTCTTTTGTTGTGATTAGCTGTGATTGGGCAAAGCTGATCACCTGATACAGATGGGCTCTGATTGGCCCTGTCTGTGTCATGTGACTGCCTTGACCAGTCACAGCTAACAACATAATTGTATACAATGGATGGCATGACAGGAAGCCATCCATTGTATACAATTGACGTGATCTCCTGTGATTGGTCACAGCGGTCACATGACACTGGCAATGGGCCGATGTAGTGATATGTCATCAGCTGTGTATCCCGTGGACACAGCCGGTGACAGATCGCGCTGCTGTGCGGCCACGCAGCCGCATGAGCAGCTTGTTTTGACAGGAAGTCATATGACGCCCAGTCACAAGGGAGAGTGTCCCGCCCAGCCCTCAATCTGCTATAGGCTGGGCGGGAAGGTGTTAAATTATTTTCTTGTTGATAACATTTTTGTTAAAAAAAAGGTTTTACCCCTGGACTGGTATAAGAAGATGCAAGCCGGAACACTGGCAGATTGTGTCATTCCCTACCCACTTGTCATTGACATGATCATTGGATTAGTTGTTTAGTTACCCTATTGTACTAGATTAAGTATCTCGTGTTCATGTTCCAATGCAATGATGCAAGCAACATACTATATTGCTAACTGTTCGCAATATGCCACCTGCATTGTTACAACTGAAATTGAGAGGAATAAAAAACATGAGTTGTCAGCTTTCAAAAAATGACAGCACTATACATACTGTATGTGTGCACTGTTTTACCTGTCAGAAGATCAGAGGATTTGTAAATCTGTTCTACCAGTCTTGTGATATAGGCCCCCCTACAAGACTGCACAGCTGGGTTCTGAGCCTTTTCTAAAAAAAACAATGATGCTAAAAAGAACATCTTCACTACCTCTTTACCTTTTTTTTTTTTTGTTATCTTACCTGTACGACTGGCTGTTCTCACAAACATGCTCACACAGCTAGGGAATCCAGTCCTGTCTGCTGCAACCTTCCCCTCCAACTCCACACTCCAGGTCCTGCGCTGCCATCTTCTATGGTAACATCATCAGGGGGTCAGCCACTCTCTCAGATTCTTTCATCTGCCCCTGATGATGCACCGTGATACACGCTTAGTGTATACAAGATTGTGCAGTGCATGCACAATGTGTAATAGATCCTGGAATGGATGCCATGTGTGTAGGGGGGTGGGTGGAAATGGCTGATTAAATGCTGTTGTATCAGTCACTTTCCACTCTCAATGGGGTTCTTTTGGGCTACGCCAGGCAGTATTGGTGGGGTAACTCATCCTGTACATGGGGTGCCTTTCCTCATCAATGCCCCAGGATGAGGTGGAGGTCACATTCAAATCAACCTTAAGGCAGGCCCTCGATGAGCCATGCACCGCATGCAACGAATGCATGTACTGAGTTCAGTAAAACACGTTGTCTTATGTCACCGCACACCTTGACTGTAACTGTTGCATTTAGGAGGGACACCGCTGAGCCTATGCTCACTCCCCCCTTCCAGCGTAACTCTGCCACCTCACTCCCAGTGACAGAATGGAGTCCCTCTGTGTACCTAGCGTAGACCTCATGTGTGCACTTAACCAACTGCTCTTTTTCTGTCCTGTGGTCTGCTCACACTTTTTATCAGAGACTGACCCCTGGGGAGGGAGTCCAAGAAGCAACCCCCTCACTTCCAGAGGACACCTCACCCTGCCCAGGTACTACTCTTTGTGGCAGGCTGCCATTCACTTGACACCAGTCCTTTTGTTACCCGTCGCAACTACCCTCCTCTTTCACTCCGATATTGAGTTTACCTCCTGCGACTGACTTGCTTCATACCCTGTATGTGCTTAACTGACCCAAGATAGTGTAGCATAGCTGCCATTTGACCATCATCTGCCCCTTTAATAACTCCAGACCAGGCTTAGGAAAAATGCAACAAACCCTACTGAAAGTTTCGTAGTGTAAGAGAATAAAGTTCCATAATGATCTAACTAACTGTCTAGTGGCTGCCCAGACATATCTTGATAGGTCATAGTCCAGCACTGATGAAAGTGCATACTTGGCAGTTCTCTGATACATTTGGCATTTTTGGACTGCAGCGCCCAGCAGCCATCCTTTGCAAAGTGGTGTCACAGCATCCGTAACCTGGGACCGAACCATTGTCCAGACCCAGGCACAATTTAGGCAAACAGCAGGTACACAGACGGATTACCCAAGGAGGGACTCCTGGCACCTGGTCTTACCCCTATATTAACAACACAGGGTACATAGGCTGGGTTCAAAAAGCCCAGGAAAAAGGACACAAAGATTTAACTGTTTCCCCCTACCTGGGCTAGCCTTACTACTTTAGGCAAAAAAGTGGCCCCTGTCACTGTGCTAACTAAACCCCTGTTTTTAACGCATACTGTTAGACAGGTTAATTTGGTTGTTGGCAAGCTGGCTGGCAAATTGACCAGGAACTTTTTTCTCTCCCTTTTTCTTTTTACATGCGTCTCCTGTTCATTTGTCCTTGCTGCAAAAGCCATTTATAGACTGGGGCAGTGGCCACTTTTTTTGCACTGTTGAATTGTAGGTACGTGGGTGCACTAGGACACCCTGGCTGCCATTGTGCTATATGCTGGGGGTCCAGTGCGCTCCTATGCCTTTAAGAGGGGTGGGCTCCCTCAGGTCCACCTGCCCTTGATCTATCCATTAAATAAATGTGCCTCTACTATGGAGGCTCTTCAAAATTTGTAGAGTTAGGACCACAGAATATCGCGGTGCCTTGACGTGGCTCTGTGGCTTACGTATGTATGTAAATGTGTGCTAACTAAACCCCTGTTTTTAATGCATACTGTTAGACAGGTTAATTCAGTTGTTGGCAAGCTGGTTGGCAAGTTGACCAGAAACTTTTTTCTCTCCCTTTTTCTTTTACCTACTTTAGGCAACCTGCTTATATGTGTATCCCAGGAGGCAGGGGTGGACTGACCATTGGAGCACTAGGGCACTGCCCGAGGGCCCGTTGTCAGTAGGGGGCCCCATGAGATGCCCCTGGTACCTTTCATTGGCTTTTTCATAGGCTTTTTTGGGTGTGGGTGAGGACACAGGGGCCCCATGATCCCTTATTGCCCAGGGGCCCCATGAGTTGTCAGTCCGCCCCTGCCAGGAGGCTTCAGGGATTGGGGATATATAATTTTCACCTAGGCACAAAAAAGGCAGATGAGTCAGCCCAGGTCCCCCAAAAGAGGTAAATGCAGGGGAGGGAGGGAGGGAGGGGTTTAGTTTCTATGTTTTAAGCAAAAGGTGGGGAGGAAGAAGTCTATGTAAAGTGTGTAAAGAGGGCAATGGTTCAGCAAAACAAGCTCTACCAGGACTCACCCATTATGTGGCTGGACAATTAAGGAGAAGTAGATCACTAATGACGTCATACTTAATATTTTCGAAGTCATCCGCACAAAGGACCTGTAGATCCAATAATTAACTCCATATAGCTCTTTGTTAAAGTGCAACTGGATAGCAAAAAGTTGTAGTGTAAAACTCTCTTTATCTAAAGGCAACATTTCATGCCATCAAACAAGCTTTTTTTTGAGCAAGGAATACAAACATATGAAATAAAACACAACTATAAATAGTGACAGCAGTCTGTCAGGTGTCCAATCACTTTTCAACATCCAGTCATGATGCATTCAATGGGAGATGTCCATGTTTAACCAGACCTCATGGGGAGCTGAACACCATTCTGACCATCTGTAAATCAAAGTTTAATATAATTCCACCCACAAGGTTTAAACTAATGAAATCATCTTGCATGGTGGACCTGATAAACCTCAATATCAATCAAAATATATGCATGCAATCATAATGTATGCCATTAGGTTGTTGTTTTTATGCACAGCCCATTTGATACAAGGGTGGATTGCAGCGTGCTTCATTACACGATATAATGAGGACATGCCTGTGATCCTTCTGTAAGTATGTTTCCTGTTTCGGACTGATAGCACTTTGCAATAGAGAACTTACTGACAGTGCAGACCTCCATATCAGAAAGCATTGCTGTGTATGCGATTATAGGTGGCTGTTATGAAGGTATATTCAAGTACTTATGGCAGCTGTAAATAAAATGCATTCACTATCTTTTCATTTAATACATAACTCACTCAAATATATATATATATACACACAGTATATATACCGTATATATCTCAGATTTTAGACCATCCCATAAGCCCTCCATCATCGGTAGGTGCTTCAAGTGGGGGGTCCATACCAATATGTCATTCCTCTCAGCACTACAGCCAAAATGTGGTGCAGAATTCCAGATGTACCGGGTGTGAGCAGATACATTTTTTGTTCCTGCCACAATCAACTAAAAAATGGGACCTTTGGCTCCCTCACCCATTCCCTACTCAGGTGAAAGTAAAAATAAGCATATTCAGACTGTTAGAGAAAGACTTTGATAAAGATAAAGAATAGTTCAAGTGGACCTAACATCAGAGAGTTGGTCTAGTTTTAAATTGTTATTAAGCCCACAACAGTAAAATCAGTCTGTATATGCAGTAAAGCATGCTTGCTATACTCACTGTGAAACCTAAGGGGTTAATCCTCCACATTGTGTAAAAAAGGCTGTTTGATCCTGTCTTCTCTGATCCTCCCCTTCTGCTGTTCCCAATCCATCTTCTGATAGAACATAGCCTTGGGAGCAAGCTGCATATGCTCAGTTTGGTGTGTATTGCTAGAGAGGTTTTTTTTTCTTGGGAGAGTGCATGTGATTAGCTAAGGGTCAGTCAGCGCTGTCCAGACAGAGGGTCAGGGGTCATGCAGCCTCATAGGACAATCAGGGGAGAATGAAAACTCCTCCTACAAGCTTTAATCAGTACTCTGCTGGACACTGATAGAAGTCACAAGAATGCTCTGACTGCTGATAAGAAAAGGTATTTAGCAGTTTACATTTACTAAAATAATTCCATGTTCTGTGTGCTGTGTGACACCAGATATAGTGAATGCAGAGTCCTGGGTTTAGTAACACTTTAAGTGCATGCATGCTAAGTGTGGTTGGCCATGCATTATATAATTTCTTGTACAATTTTCCTTTAGATTTTCCAAAAACATATAATATGAGGTCAAACGTAAACACTTTCAATTTGTATACAATAATGTCGACCCTTGCACTACATAGTTAAAGTGGTTGTAAAGGTTCAAATGTTTTTACCTTCATTCATTTGATGCATGAAGGTAAAAAACCTTCTCTGTGCAGCATCCCCCCAAGCCTCCCCCCCCCCTAATACTCACCTAAGCCCCCTCTTGATCTAGCAATGTGCACTGTAGTCTTGGCTATCCCGGGACTCCCTTTCCTCATTGGCTGAGCCAATGGCTCCCGCTGCTGCCAATCACAGCCAGTGGAAAGAAAGAGGAAGCAGGGCCAATCCGCTGCTCCATGTGTGAATGGATACACGGAGCAGTGGCAGGGGAGTGCGCATGCTCGGGTGTCACTATAGCAAGCTGCCTGCTGCGGGGGCACTCAACAGGATGGAGGGGCCAGGAGCATTGGCGGAGGGCCCGAGAAGAGGAGGATCTGGGCTGCTCTGTGCAAAACCACTGAACAGAGCAGGTAAATATAGACATGTTTATTTTTAAAAAATTAAACCTTTAGAATCACTTTAAAGATAAATCTAAAGGAAATTGAACAAGAAAATGTGTGGCCAGGGTAAGGTAAGGTAAATTTAACACTCATGAGCATGTATTCCATCTTGAGATAGAGATTACATTGTCTTTATATGCTTTTCTCCCAAAAAGGATGGCGCCATCTTGGTTCAGGAACTATCTAGGGTCAGCATCTATTTCTTGCACTGACATGTCAACTCACAGATGATACAGTCATGTAAGCTCTTGCACCTATGGAGTTCTGGGTAGTGTTTACAAATGTCTGACACAGTTCAGCTGCTACTCCCCACCTGGTGACTTACTACATTGTTAAAGGAGTTCTATGGTCACAGTGTACATGATGAATACTTGTCACAGGAAGTAGTAGTGTAGGGATCAAAGTAAGCGTACAGACTTCAAGACCATTCAAAGTAATAGGAGTGGGCTAGAAACAACTAAAATACAATTTGTTAATGAATATATGATTTTACATTTTGACCATAAATACACATTAGATTGTAAAGTCTGAGTGATCAGTGGAGGAGAGGAGACTGAAAAATGTTATCTCCTGCCTTCAGTAAACTGATCAAATCCTCAGCCTAAATAAAATCAATGGAGCTCAAGAATCTTTTTAATGAGAAAAACACATTTTTGAAAAAAATACTTATACCGGATATTGTGATATGTCAGGAATTTCTTCATACTGCATGGAATTTTTTCTGAAAGGTCCACTTTAAAGTAATCCTCAAGTGTCTTCCTTCATTGTCCTGGGTCTTCCTCTTCATTAAATACCCCTGCTTCAGGCTGAATTCGGGGAAGCAAAATGCTGAAAGCATGTTTGCTATTAAATCAATAAAGTAATTAACCAATAACGGCACGAGAACTGGAGTGTGAGATTCACCATGTCTATGAGTACCAGCAGACTACCTTAGGCCATCTGTAGATGTGGCCAATGTGTCCTGGAAAAAAGGCAAATAGCAATGTTGGATATATCCAGCAATCCTCAAAGATAAGTTGGCTCTGAGGTTTCCCAGTTGCTGTGCCCTTGCATTGACATAGACATGCTTCAAGCATGGTTATGGAAAGATAATTCAAAAAACAATCTCTCTACAGCTGAATTAAGTCACATACACTATATTGTCAAATGTATTGGGACACCTCTCCAAATCATTGGATTCGGGTGTTCCAATCACGCCACAGGTGTATAAAATCAAGCACCTAGGCATGCAGACTTCTTCTACAAACATTTGTGAAAGAATGGGTCACTCTCAGGAGGTCAGTGAATTCAATCATGGTATCGTGATAGGTTGCCACCTGTGCAATACGTCCATCCAACTGTTTGCAGAGTCAAAAGCTAAAGACCTCCGAACTTCATGTGGCCTTCAGATTAGCACAACAACAGTGTGTAGAGAGCTTCATGGAATGGGTTTCCATGACCGATCAGCTGCATCCAAGCCTTACATCACCAAGTGCAATGCAAATCATCGAATGCAGTGGAGACATGCTCTCTAGAGTGACCAATTATGCTTCTCTGTCTGTCAATCCGATGGACGTGTATGGGTTTTGCTATTGCCAGGAGAACGGTACTTAACTGACTGCATTGTGCCAAGTGTAAAGTTTGGTGGAGGGGGGATTATGATGTGGAGTTGTTTTTCAGAGGTTGGGCTTGGCCCCTTAGTTCCAGTAAAGGGAACTCTTAAGGTCTCAGCATACCAGCACATTTTGGACAATTTCATGATCCCAACTTTGTGGGAACAGTTTGGGAATGGTCCCTACCTGTTCCAACATGACTGCACACCAGTGCACAAAGCATGGTCCATAAAGACATGAATGAGCAAGTTTGGGGTGGAGGAACTTGACTGGCCTGCACAGAGTCCTGACCTCAACCCAAGAGAACACCTTTGGGATGAATTAGAGCGGAAACTGCAAGCCTGGCCTTTTGTCTGACATCAGTACCTGACCTCACAAATGTGCTTCTGGAAGAATGGTCAAACATTCCCATAGACACTTTCCTAAACCTTGTGGGCAGCCTTCCCAGAAGAGTTATAGCTGCAAAGGGCGGGGCCAACTCAGTATTGAACCCTAAGGACTAAGACTGGGATCCCTTTAAAGTTCATGTGTGTGTAAAGGCAGGCGTCCCAATACTTTCAGCAATATAGTGTATATGACCACCTTTGCTGTCTAAGGTATGCTTTGGAGAGCTGGAATTTCTCAGCTCATAGAGATATCATTTTTCCCAGTACAAAACAGTGAAAGTAAACTCTGACTCAATTGGGAAGACGATCCACTGATTGACAAGCATGATATTTGGATGACATTTAACTGGAAGATATTATTTGAGAACAGGATTTAATATAGTCATCTTTAGCTACATTTCAATTTTAATAACTAGAAATCTGTTTATTGCATGTTTTGTTATCCACTAAAAGACTTTAATACCTTAGCATTCTTTTTAAATGAGCAGTGTACACCTATAACTCATCTGGAGACAGTAAACAAAAAGAGGGAAATCGTAATTAAAGGGTTAGTTCACCTTTAATGACATTTGCAAAAAATACTTTTTTAACCTGTGTATTCTATTGTCCTCCATTCTCCATGCTGCAGATGGCATTGATGGCAGATCATTGGATGCAGAGCCCCAGGACTGCACATGCAAGGGTAAGGAATGAATCATTTCCCATGATTGCTCGTTTGTGCTTTTCCGGTTTTGTTTTTAGTTAAAAGTCGTTAAACTAACCCTTTGAGGTTTAACAACTTGACCTGTGGAAGGATTTACCCCCTTCATGACCAGGGCATTTTTTTTTCTATTCGGCACTGTGCTACTTTACCTGGCAATTGCTGTCATGCAACACTGTACCCAAATGAAATTTATATTATTTTTTCACACAAAGAAAGCTTCCTTTGGGGTTATTTAATTACCACTGTGTTTTTTATTATATGCTATATAAATGACAAAATACAGAAAATTTTGAAAAAAAACACATTTTTCTTAGTTTATACATTTTTGCAAATAAATAATCTTTCTTCACAAATTTAGGCCAAAATGTATTCTGCTACATTTTTTTAGTTACAATAACAATTATTTAGTCTGTGCAAAAGTTATAGTGTCTACAAACTATGGTATATACCGTACTGTATATTCAATTCTGATGTACAGACGGCCTCACTTCTTAAGGTCCTAAAATGCCAGAACAGAAAAAATACCCCCCAAAATAGACAGTTCACGGTATTTAGTAACAGGCAGGGTGAGTTTTTGAAATTGCAATTTCTTGTCACAGTTTTTTGGAAACTGAAGAAATTAAATAAAAAGTGTTTTTTTTTCACAAAGTTTAAGCTATTGCTCCAACACAGCATAGGCATACTTGCAATTACATTCCAAATCATGTTCTGCAATGCTTTCTGAGTATGGGGATACCACGTGTGAGCCATTTTTACATCCTATGGGTCCAAAATCCAAAGAGCACCTTCAGGTGTTCCGGGGGCATAAATTACACATCTAATTTTCTGACTACCGATGACATTTTTAGGGTCCCTGGAGCATCAGGACAGTGGTTACACCCCAAAAATTACCACATTTTGGAAAGCAAATACCCCAAGGTGTTTTCTGAAAGGCATAATGAATATTTTGAAAATATAATTATTTGGCACAAGTTTTTGCAAACTGTAGTAAAGAAAATAAAAATGTAATTATATTTGCACAAAGTTGTCAATTGTTCAGATATTTCTAACAAACAGCATTAACATACTTAGAAATATACCCCAAAACACATTTTGCTACTCCTCCCGAGTGTGGTTATACCACATGTGTGAGACTTTTTTACAGCTTAGCCACACACAGGGGCCCAAAATCCAAGGAGCACCCCCAGGCTTTCTAGGGGCATACATTTTTCATCTAATTTCAGAACTACCTATAACATTTTTAGAGGCTTTGAGTACCAGGACAGTTGAAACACCCTCAAAATGACCCCATTTTGGAAAGTAAACACACTAAGGCATTTTTACAATGGTGAGTGGATTGAAGACATCATTTTTTGCCACACGATTTTTGAAAATGCAGAAAGAAAATGAAAATATTTTTTCTCGCACAAAGTTGTCAATTTACTAAGATATTTCTCAAACAGAGCATGGGCTTACTTAGAATTACACAACAAAACACATTCAGCTACTCCTCCAAGTAAGAGCATACCACATGTGTGAGACTTTTTCACAGCCTAGCCAGAAAGAAGGCCTGACATCTAAGAAGCACCTCAAGGAAATCTAGGGGCATAATATACTCATCTGATTTCCTGACTATCTATCACATTTTTGGAGACCCTGGATAACCAGGACAGTGGAAATAATTGGGGATCAGGATGCTAGTACGGCGTATGCCAGTGATCAGGATGCTGGTGGGGGCTATGGCTGTGATCAGGACACTGAATTGAGGTATGGCAGTAATCAGGACACTGATGTGATGTATGGCTGTGATTAGGACGCTGGTACAGTGTATGGCAGGGATCAGGACTCTGTGACATTGGTATGGTGGTACTGTGAGCACTGATGACACTGCAATAGATGGCAGGTACTGACTGCATTGTTTATTAGTACTACACTAAGGGCAGTGATCAGGGACACTGGGGTGGCTGGCACTGCAGTCTGTGAGTGTACATGCAGTGTGACAGGCTACAGAAACGGTTCTCTCTGCTCTCACAGCTGATTTATGTGAGAGCAGAGAGAACCAATGTTTACTTACACTTTGCTATGTTTACCATGTGATTGCTGTGATTGGACACAGCCATAACATGGTAAAACACCATGTGATCACCCGGACACAGCGGTAATGTGATCCACTGTGTCTGGGAGACACCACAATCACCGGGCTCCCGGGTGCACACTCTGTGAGCAGTGCACAAGCCTTTGTTGCAGGGTGATGAACTGGGATGTGAACCCGCATTGGCACTGCCCGTCCCGCCATTTATGTGCAGTGGGCAGACAGGAAGTAGTTGTGAACATACTGGGATCGATTTACTAAAACTGGAGAGTGCAAAATCTGGCTCAGCTCTGCATAGAAACCAATCAGCTTCCAGAATTTTTTTGTTAAAGCTTAAGTTAGCTGAAATTAGAAGCTGATTGGCTACCATGCACACCTGCACTAGATTTTGCACTCTCCAGTTTTAGTAAATCAACCCCAATGCATTTCTAATATTTTAATATTTCTAATACAGTTATAACTATGCAGGCACCATTAATGCCTTTGCATTGTTTCAGAAATCATCTTTCTGAGCTTTTTCTTTTTTACAAAGTTAAATAGTCCTGTCATATGGCCAAGCATCTTTTCTCTCTGATAGTGGGGGGAGGGGTTACAGGACACTGTGCAGATACACCATGTGCCTATATTCCATAGTCTGTTCAGCCTGAAGCAGAATGCATCCTGTGCTTGAGCAGGGGGCCTGTTTAAGAGGCAGGCTGTGATTGGTTGGGGGTTTGCTAAAGTCAGGCTGTGATTGGTGGGGGGCATGGTGGCTGAACAGACTACCCAATACAGTCATGGTGTGTGTCTGCACAGTGTCATGTACCTTGTGTGGTCAGTTTAGAACAAGGAAGAAAGGTGACTGGCAAGATCAACCAGGTGCTTCAGATGGAAAAAATACTTGAAAATAATAGAGACAATGATTTATAAAATATAAATATGTGAACACACGCATAGAAAAAAATATTTAATGTATCCTGCACTTTAACTTATATAAGCTTTATAGAAATCCCTGTGTCATATATCCTATAAAAATAGCTGTCACTTATCTCTTCACCCGCTGAAAAGGATCCTGTAACAGGGAGCTCACATTTCTTCTCGGTTCTTACTGTACTTCCACATTCTTACCAGCTGGATGCACAGTTGTCAGGTCACTGCCTTCTAGCAGCCATTATAAGTGCAGGAGGTGGTGCTGGAGAAGTTTGGTGCCCAGAAAGAGCCTCTCAAGGGGACAGAGTAGCCAGAGATAGAGTGAGAAAACGGGGCTGTGTAATAGGTGGTGGGCAGCACAGTGGGTCACAATCTACCTGTCAGATGACCTCAATCAATGAGTAGTCCAGTTGACAACCCCTGCTTTATAGTATTCCCTTTCGCTGTTACCATGGCAACTACATGAAAAATTATTCAGGGACTTGAAAAGAGGAGCTGGGCCAACACAGAGAGTAATTAGACACTCCCAGAAGAAGAAAGGGCTATGACGTGGCAGCAGGTAGGGGGACTCTAGCTGTTCGGGGGGAATTGACTCACATTGAGGCACATCGCTAGTGAATTGAATCATTTATGGTAAGGAAATTAAACCTGAAGCTTTCATTTTAAGGCGTTTTACACTTTGATTTTTGGGGGATATTAGTGTAGGTATATTCTCTGTTGGTTGTTTGCCTTTCCTTGTAAAGACAGGCTCACATGTTGTGGCTGAAGTTTTCAGTACCATGGCCGATCAATTCCCCTATGTCCTTGTATTTATTCACATTCTGTCACTTTTCAGCAAAGGGACAGGCAAATTCTTGTCTGGACCATGAACCAACCATATCATGCCTTGCATTTCTCTGTATTGCATCGCAAGTGGAAGAGCTAATGTGATGAAACCAAGTCTCTTCCAGGCTGGTGATCTCTCTGTGAATGCTCAACCTGTTTGTGGCTGTGTCCGATCTAATTACTGCACCTGCAACAGTACAAGACTGAGAGACCCAGGGATTGTGGGATATGTGGTATATTCACAGGAAGTGCCAGTTCTTAGACTACAGATTGAGATCATGGATTAACTTTTGCAGTGCCATACTGCATCTTTCATGTTTGAACACAAACTGCAACTTCTGACATAGGTATTTGATGGTTTACTCTACTATATGTATCACTACCCCAGTATGAGTTGTTGAGTTTTGGGTGCCCCTACAGTCCTGCACAGCCAGGCAAGAAGCATTTTCCATGATTGCATGCAGGAGACAGTCCTTGAGCTTGTTTTTTGGGGGATTTTATTAAGGGGATATAAACTTGGATGTTGTAAGGGATGTATAGGATGCCGAAAGGAATGGCAAAAGAGGACAAACTTCCTGGAACTATATACAAGTCTCTTTTCAGCAAACAATTCTCTTCCAGCGAGCTAGCCAGCATCTCCTGTTGTACCACCCAAAACCCCAGATACTCCTTAGCCAGCTGTTCTGGGTGAATTCCTGGTCAGGGCATCCAGTGCCTGTCACTTTAGGAGAAGACAGTCCTGAGTAGTAGCTAATACAGTTTCCCACCACAGTGCTCCTTCCCCTTACTGGCCCAGGCAGTGCAGGTCTACTCACTCAGTCCTTCTCCTATGGGCTGATAGGTCGGTAGCTGATCTCAGACCTTCTGCTGGGCCGCTCCTTCCCTGATGCATAGATAGTCCTCTCTCTGGGGCCTGGTGAAGTCCTATGCTTTCCTCCTTTCAAGCTTCCCTGCCTGTAGGTGAGCCCCTTTCCATCTCGGCTCCCTCCCAGGATCCTGCTCTCCAGCCTCTCACTTTTCTATCTTCCACCCGAACTCCCCCTGCTCAGCAGGCTCTGTCACTCTTAAAGGCAGTCCTGACCCCATGCCAATCCTCCTGTTGGGGATTGGTCAGGATCCCTCAAGAGTGCAGACCAGCCACTCCTCCCTCTCTCCCACTGCTTCTAGAATTTTCTCCAAAACTCTAGAGCAGGGGTAAGTTCCAGAGAGCTGGTCTGCAGAGCCTATCAGCTCTGACCTGAACTTGACCTCCCTCTGACTATCTCCATAGGATGCTACTCCACCTCTATCTAAAAATTAACCTCTAGCTCCCCCTAGATTTCTAGGAGGGTGCTACATATAGACTGTATATACAGGGCAACAAATGGCACCATGAAACTACTATGATCAACACACATTATATGTAGGTGAAAAACACAAGATGCAGATAAAAAGGTTTATAATATCTTTAAAATAATACCTGTTGCTTCTGCCTTGTGCAGGTACTTTCTTTTACAGGGTGACAATGTTTTTCCTTGTCTTCTACATAGCCTCTTCACTGAAAGTCTCCTGGTTGTCACCATTATTGGAAGGAATAATAGACAGTGTACCCTTTTAAGTGAAAAAAAAACAACTGAGCCATGGGAGCCTATGAGTGCTGACAACAGTTGGGCCATGGAAGCCAATGGGGGAGATTTACTAAAACTGAAGAGTGCAAAATCTGGTGCAGTTCTGCACAGAAACCAATCAGCTTCCAGATTTTATTGTCATGCTTAATTGAACTAGCTGAAGTTAGAAGCTGATTGGCTACCATGCACAGCTACACCAGATTGCTCCAGTTTTAGTAAATCTCCCCCTATGTGTAATGTCATGGCTCCTGGATTTCCCAGCCATTTTCAGGTGCTCCACGACAAAGAGAAGCTGGATCATGTGACCGGACTGGACAGGACCAAAAAAAGGTAAGTAGACAGATATTTTATATACAGGGTAGGCAGGATTCATAGGAAAAGGAGGGAGGGAACAGTTTTAAGAACATATAGTGTTAAGCTTAAATGCCACTGAAAGAATGACTAGGAGGAAGAAACAGAGTCCAGGCTCTTAGTAAAGTGGGCAGCACAGTGGATAAGTGCTTAACACGTCTGCCTAGCAGCACTAGGGTTGTCAGTTTGAATACAAACTACAGGGAGCATATTGTGCCTGCATGGGTTTCCTCTAGTTTTTACCACATTCCAAAGACATGCTGGTAGGTTAATTGGTCCTAGAGTGTGTATGTATGAGTGTGAGTTAGGAACCTTAGATTGTAAACTCCTTGAGGACAGAGACTGATGTGAAAGTATAATATATACAGTGTGTAATGCTATATAAATACCTCTAATAGTAAATAACAATAATAAAGAGGCTGTATGGTACACAGCAGATGAGCATAAGCACCAAAATAGGTAAATATCAGATTTGAGGAAGGATAGTGCTGGGGAGATGACATGGAAGCATAACACTACTATATGTACAGTTGTCCTGTACAACAAAATCTATATAGTGACAAGTAGAGATGAGCGAATCGAACTTGGCGAAGTGGAATTCGTTTCGAATATCAGGAAAAATTCGATTCGCGCCGAATCCGAAAATTAGCAAACTTCGGATGCACGAATCGAATTTTCCCCGATCGGCCGATTTTCATCCCTTCTACAGACGGCAAAAAGTGTCCCTGCAGAGAGCTCCGCTATTTCTGACAGTTCTCTGACAGTTCCTTCACATTTACAGCGGTTGAAACATTGTATCTATTTGTTTCCATTTAGGATACAGATGTTTTTATTCGGAAACAAATAGATACAATGTTTCAACCGCTGTAAATGTGAAGGAACTGTCAGAGAACTGTCAGAAATAGCGGAGCTCTCTGCAGATACACTTTTTGCTGGAATGGAATTTTTCTTATTTTCGTCCTACTTCTCCTTCTTCTTCATCCTCATCCTCTTCTTCTTCTTCTTCTTCTTCTTCTTCTTCTTCATCCTCATCCTCTTCTTCTTCTTTTTCTTCTTCTTCTTCTTCTATTTCTTCATCCTCTTCCTCTTCTTCTTCTTCTTCTTCTTCTTCATCCTCATCCTCTTCTTCATCCTCATTCTCTTCTTCTTCATCCTCATCCTCTTCTTCTTCATCCTCATCTTCTTCTTCTTCTTCATCCTCATCCTCTTCTTCTTCTTCTTCTTCTTCTTCTTCTTCTTCCTCATCCTCTTCTTCTTCTTCTTCTTCATCATCCTCATCCTCTTCTTCTCCTTCTTCTTCTTCTTCCTCACCATCATCCTCTTCTTCTTCTTCTTCATCCTCATCCTCTTCTTCATCCTCATCCTCTTCTTCTTCTTCTTCTTCTTCTTCTTCTTCTTCTTCTTCCTCATCCTCATCCTCATCCTCTTCTTCTTCTTTTTCTTCTTCTTATTCTTCCTCATCCTCTTCTTCTTCTTCATCCTCATCTTCTTCTTCATCATCATCCTCATCCTCTTCTTCTTCATCATCCTCATCCTCTTCTTCTTCTTCTTCTTCTTCTTCTTCCTCATCCTCATCCTCTTCTTCATCTTCTTCATCCTCATCCTCTTCTTCTTCTTCTTCTGCTTCTTCTTCATCATCCTCATCCTCATCCTCCTCTTCTTCTTCTTCTTCTTCTTCTTCTTCATCATCCTCATCTTCTTCTTCTTCTTCTTCTTCTTCCTCATCCTCTTCTTCTTCTTCTTCTTCTTCTTCTTCTTCCTCATCCTCATCCTCTTCTTCTTCTTCTTCTTCTTCATCCTCATCCTCTTCTTCTTCTTCATCCTCATCCTCATCCTCTTCTTCTTCTTCTTCATCCTCATCTTCTTCTTCTTCTTCTTCTTCATCCTCATCCTCTTCTTCTTCTTCTTCTTCATCCTCATCCTCTTCTTCTTCTTCCTCATCCTCATCCTCTTCTTCTTCCTCATCCTCATCCTCATCCTCTTCTTCTTCTTCATCCTCATCTTCTTCTTCATCATCATCCTCTTCTTCTTCATCATCCTCATCCTCTTCTTCTTCTTCTTCTTCTTCTTCTTCTTCCTCATCCTCTTCTTCATCTTCTTCATCCTCATCCTCTTCTTCTTCTTCTTCTTCTTCTTCATCATCATCCTCATCCTCATCCTCCTCTTCTTCTTCTTCTTCTTCTTCTTCTTCATCATCCTCATCTTCTTCTTCTTCTTCTTCTTCATCCTCATCCTCTTCTTCTTCTTCTTCTTCTTCTTCCTCATCCTCATCCTCTTCTTCTTCTTCATCCTCATCCTCATCCTCTTCTTCTTCTTCTTCTTCATCCTCATCCTCATCCTCTTCTTCTTCTTCTTCTTCATCCTCATCTTCTTCTTCTTCTTCATCCTCATCCTCTTCTTCTTCTTCTTCTTCTTCATCCTCATCCTCTTCTTCTTCATCATCATCATCCTCTTCTTCTTCTTCTTCTTCTTCTTCCTCATCCTCATCCTCTTCTTCTTCTTCTTCTTCTTCTTCTTCTTCTTCTTCCTCATCCTCATCCTCTTCTTCTTCTTCTTCATCCTCATCTTCTTCTTCTTCATCATCATCATCCTCATCCTCTTCTTCTTCTTCTTCTTCTTCTTCTTCATCCTCATCCTCTTCTTCTTCTTCCTCATCCTCATCTTCTTCTTCTTCATCCTCATCCTCTTCTTCTTCATCATCATCATCATCCTCATCCTCTTCTTCGTCATCCTCATCTTCTTCTTCTTCATCATCCTCATCCTCTTCTTCTTCTTCTTCTTCATCCTCATCCTCTTCTTCTTCTTCTTCTTCATCCTCATCCTCTTCTTCTTCTTCTTCATCCTCATCCTCTTCTTCTTCTTCTTCTTCTTCATCCTCATCCTCTTCTTCTGCTTCTTCTTCTTCTTCTTCTTCATCCTCATCCTCTTCTTCTTCTTCTTCTTCTTCTTCTTCTTCCTCATCCTCTTCTTCTTCTTCTTCTTCTTCATCCTCATCCTCTTCTTCTTCTTCTTCTTCTTCTTCTTCTTCCTCATCCTCATCCTCATCCTCTTCTTCTTCTTCTTCTTCTTCTTCTTCATCCTCATCCTCTTCTTCTTCTTCTTCTTCTTCTTCATCCTCATCTTCTTCTTCTTCATCCTCATCCTCTTCTTCTTCTTCTTCATCCTCATCCTCTTCTTCTTCTTCTTCTTCATCCTCATCCTCTACTTCCTCTTCCTCATCCTCATCCTCTTCTTCTTCTTCTTCTTCTTCTTCTTCATCCTCATCCTCTTATTCTTCTTCTTCATCCTCATCTTCTTCTTCTTCTTCATCCTCATCCTCTTCTTCTTCTTCTTCTTCTTCTTCTTCATCCTCATCCTCTTCTTCTTCAATTGAAGCTGCTTCTGCTCCGCCACTCTGCCATTGGACTCTTGATAGTCGTCTCCCCACACTGCTGCTGGGGGGACTTTTTAACATAGGCCTCTGTATGGCCTTCAATTTAAGCTGCTTACGCTTCGCCACTCTGCCATGGGCCCCTGTACCGCCTCCTCATGCTGCTGCCAGGCCCGTAATCTGTCATGGGCCCCTGTACCGCCTCCTCATGCTGCTGCCAGGTCCAGAGTGTGTCATGGGTCCCTGTACGGCCTCCCATTGCTGCTGTCTCCATCGCCACACTCTGCCATGTGCCACTTTCAGGTCTCCTCACACACTGCTGGTGGGTTCCATTTTGTCATAGGGTGCTGTATGGCCTCCCATTGCTGCTGCCTCCACCGCCACATTGTGGCTCCACACTCTGGTTTTGGCCCCGTGACTGCCCAAATGAGTGAAGTGTGCGGTGATTCTAAGATCGACGGCACTCATCTGCATGTCATACTGACTGACAGTATTATTTCTCTTCCCCAGCAGACTCCAAGGGCATTTAAATTAAAGGTACAGTGTTCTGCACTAATATAAAGGCTCTCTGAAGCCTAGAAACCCTTTTAATAAGTTAAATTCGCAGCGAATAAATTCGCATCGAATCGAATTTATTCCGCAAATTCGGCGAATCAGCCGAATCGAATTTTTGAATAATTCGCTCATCTCTAGTGACAAGCATCAGAATTGCTTACTACAGTATGGTGATGTGCCAAACAAGGGAACAGCTCTATAAAATCCATACGACAATACAAATAAAGTAGTGTAAATACAAGTATTTATCATTCCAAGAAGCATTTGGAAGTATTAGCATATAAAATAATGCATGCTTGCCACTGCCATCAGCCATCAGTGTGCACTGCATGCTGGGTACACTTCATAAATGTGCATGCAAAATAGTTAAAAGATGCCTAAAAAAAGGAAAATCCTATTTCAGTTGTACGTTTGGCAGCCCTTAGTTGACATATGTTTGGACACTAAAACAGGTATAGATTAGCCATATCTATGTTGTTATTGTTGTGTGCATCTCCAGGAGCCTGGCAAATACTAATACAATTGTTGGGTTGGGTTGGGTTATTTGGTTTGCTTTGTGGGAACATCAATGCAACAGAATATTTGCATATATTTTAGTAAATCAGAAGCAATATGACTGCCACACATAGCAGAAATGTCTTTTATTATCACATTATACAAGCTGATAAGAATATCAGCTTGTCTATCCCTTCACAGTTTTATATAGAGCTTGTAGCAGAACAAATGGAACATAAAGAGCCTCTGTTTGCTTATGAGAGATTTAATAAAAATAGAAAATGGAACATGTCATCATCATCATCATCTGAGAAAACTTGAATTAGGACAATAGAACTTATTTGTACTTGCACGGCATAAAAATGTCCCAGCGCTTGTACAAAAGCTGTAATTCACTCTTTATTTTTCAGCATTCTTTGTCATAATTTTTAAGCCTTTCTTTGATGGATTAGTTCTTTTTTAACTGTATTCTCCAAATTATTGCCTTGCTCTATGTCATTATATATTATTCATCTTTTAATGCTTTATTTGGCTTCCCCAGTAATTGTTCCCAGGGCCTGTTCTGCAAGCACTTGCGAAATTATTTGCATAGCTGATGCAGCAATGGCTGAGCCCAGCACTCCATGAGCCATTACTTTTATTCCATGTTGGACAGCTCTTTTCAGAGCAGAGCAAATAATAACAGATTTCTAAATATTTGTCAAAGAAGCATTTTTCCCCCTTCATCTCTCCTACACAGTGGACATTATTAGGTGCCTAAGCTGCTAACCCGCCGTTTGCACTGCAGAAAAAGGATAGAATGCCATTAAGAAGAACCTTTGTGTGGCTGGAACTGAGGTCAGACTAATTTCCCAAGACTTAAAAGCCAAGAAAAAGAAAAAAATCAAGCATTTCTGAAGTGTTAATTGAAAACAACATAAAATAAAGAGGGGAAGAAGCATATACGAGCATACCAGGCTACACAAACCAGACCAGAACTTGACTATGTCTGGAGATACATTAGCCTTATTCAATAAAGAATGTTTATTCTTTAGGTGTATAGAAAGTCAAAACATTTTATTAGTTTTGGAAAGAGTAAGGAAGGGTCAGAACTGCTGTTATATTTATTTTAATGTCTATGTCCCTGCTGGAGAAGGTTCAACCATTTATTTGTGACCATTGGACCATGTGACCTGGTGACCATTACTGCTGGGATAGAAAGTGATACATAATCAAATAATTTTTGAGAGAGGAAGGAACAGTATAAACAATGGGTAATCCAACATTTTGTGTTGTCACAACAGAAACACAGGTGAAAGGATAGGACAGGAAGTGATGGGAAGTCCAAATTTTCTTCTTATTCACCGCTTGGGAGATTCACCCCTATATTTGTCCTGGGGATCTTTATCACTGGGACAGGAAGTCATGGAAAGTTTACATTTTCTTCTTTCCCATCACTTGAATGATTACCCCCCATATTTTACCTGGTGATCTCCAGGGCAAAAAATTATCAGAAGTCCAAAATTTACTTCTTTCTCACCCCTGGGGAGATTCATCTTCTTTATTTGTCCTAGGGACCATTGTCACTGAGACAAAAAATAAAAGAAAATTCAACATTTTGAGTTCTTACCAGAGTACAGAATCTTCCAATTTACACACATAATATTGTACACAGTACAATTCAGAACACAGAATTTTATACACCTGTGTGCAGGAGCCATTATATAAGGAAATTAGTATTTCAGTGTAATGGGGGAAAATAAACTTTTTTTGTTTGGCCATAGATGGGTAGAGTTTTGAACAAAAATTCCTAGAAAAAAATGTTCCAAGAAAGTTTTTTTCTAATCACAAGTGGGTCAAATTGACATTAATTTTCGACCACAGTTACAAGAAAATTTGATGGAGCAAAATAGAAATTTTTCTTGAACTAATGAATTTCTGACAGTGTATGAGGTTTTCTATTGGCAAAGTCCATTTAATCCAAAAGCAAATGTTAAAAGCAAATGAAATCTTTTGAATGACATTCGAATGTTCTGAACATTTTCGTACAAATTTTCCTATGTCTGTTTCTAAACATTTTTGGGTCAAAATTCTATCCATCTATGGCCAGCTCCAAGCAGAAAATAGCAAAAATACAGGATGTTTCAAATGAATATTTAGTAAAGGTTTTGAAATACAATAAATAATATAAAACTGAAACATCCCTTTAAGTAAAACCACATAACACAAATATGAACTTGAGGTCAGGTTCAAAGAAAGTTTGTCTGAATCTTATATAATCATCAAATAACTATATAAAGGTGACATGGCTTAACAATTAAAGTATAGATCACATTAATGGAATGGATGAAAAGCTCTCCTTCCCCAGCAACACAAATGGAATGGAGCTTGTAAATGTTACCTTACAATGGAATGGAGCTTGTAAATTCTGCCCAGATGGTCAGAAGACATACAAGACAGGAATGACATAGGAGCTTTCATGACATCATGTAGCACTTTAAAGAGGCTCTTAATTTAGCTAATCAGATTTAGCCATTTACAGCTGAAACACATTGCCGATAATTTATGGCAGGAGAACTTTTACAGGTATATTAAGATTCATTATCCCCTCTGGTGCATTAAAGAGAGATTTGCTGTGATATACAATAAGGACACTGCCTCTGAATCATGTGCTTGATCAGCTCAGCCTTATAGGAGATAGAATTTATAGATCTGAAATTCTGCGTTGGCATTTTTGGTGCATTTGTTTTAAAATGTGCCTATGGCTTACGTATTGCTGAAGCAGTCATATTGTGGAGGTTGGCCATTGCTTCAGCAATAGATCAATCCAAGAACAAAAATGTAATACATTGCAGCTTACCAGTCTTTAGATGTGGTTGCTGCATTAGATTTCATTTTTCAAGCCACAAATATTTTTGCATATACAGAAAATACCTGTTGGTCCTGCCAGAAATGCAGTGTGCTTGTAACTTCCTGTGCACTTATCTGAATTTTCAGTACTATCAGCCTTCCAGTTCCCCCCTGTGAGCTTCAGAACCTTTCCCGATATGCTGTGAGGATAAGGAGAATGGGAGGTGCAGTAGTCCAAATCAGGAGCAAGTAGCCTGGGGTGATAATGCTGTTCCCCCACAGACACAATACAGCGAGTGAGCATTAGTACAATAGGTGAGCATTTAGGACAGGCCCATCCTGTCATCCTATCTTGATGTCAGGATGGGCCAACCATTGTATTTTCAATGATTGGCTCATCTTGTGATCTAGACAGAACGTAAAGAATGGCCTACTTGGGACAGGCTCAGAAATGGTCACAAATGGCCTATAGGTAGTCCGTTGATAAGAAGTCTTATCAAAATGTTTTTCTGATGTGCTGGGGACAACCAAAGTCCATGGGCAATTTTATTTTTTTAATTTTGTAAAGGCAAACTAAATTTAAATTTTTGAAAGGAGGTGTAGCTGTGCCCCAAAAGGGTAGAGAAGGCAGAAAAGGAACCTTAGTGCCAAGAAGAGGGGATAGTGTTAGAGCTTAGGGACTTAGGCACCTTCTGAACTGCTGTTCCTGTTGACACAGGAGGAAGATGTCAACTAAAACCTCTCATCGATTTTTACCCCAATTCCCCCAGTATAGAGGATGGCTCTGGGGTCCTTTCAGTCTTCTTAGACATAAATACCAGAGTCATCCCAATAAATATCATCATTGTTATCCCACTTAGTGCCACCTGTGTGCATTTGAACTTTTAATACAGTCATAGATGATTGGAAATTTACCCAATTGGTTTAAAACCAATAAAATGAAAGTGCATCCTTTAGCAAACAATCACATTCCAGTTGTCATTTTGTTTTTCAAATCATAGCATAAAAACTAATTGGTTGCTATAGGCAATTTGTCTTTTCCTCAGTAATAGCATTAAAGGTTCAAAAGCACACAGGTGCTCTAAACAGCAATAATCATAGAGAAGCATTTCAATTATAACAGAAGGATGTATTTGTCTTGGTATATTGATTATCTGTTGTTCTGTGTTAGTGTGAGCCCCCCTTACCACCCTTCTGTGGCTGTCATTGCAAGGCAATAGAAACCCTGTCACTAAATATAATGGCTCATCTTGTCCCTGGAGAGCTGTTACTGTAAGATAATATCAGCTATTGTTACCAAATGCATTGGATCCCCTCTATAGCACCAAATGGGTATGGTCTATGTAATATATAGGGGTCTTCTAAGGAGCATGGTGATACTCCATTTGTTATACCATTACACCATATATGAAGAATGTTACCATTTACAGTAGCTGTGTCCCATTTTTTTCTTATCTGTTTATGACCAGTTTCCATAATCCTCTTCACCTGACTATAGAGTACATTGCAAAGGGAAGAATTGCACTAGACAGGTCAGTTTTTGCCCACAGCAACCAATCAGATTCTGGTATTTACACTCTTCTACTGCATGAAGAGTAGAGAAAGGAGAATCTGGTTGCTAGGAGACCATAGGATACAACTGTTTTCACAGACGCATTGATAAATGAGGTCTGCTGGGTTCAAGGACTTAGATATTATATACAGTATATTTGGCCATGCACTTTTTTGCAAGGGATTTGACTTACCAATGTAATGCTTGGCATTATAAGGTAGTGTATGAATAATCAGAACAGTGACAGAAAACTGCAGGCTGCCATGTTCTAGGGATGAGTGAAGTGGAAAGTTTTAATTTACCCAAAATGCTGCAAAAACAGGGGAAATGTAATTAAAATGTTGCTGTGTTGGCATGATGCATTGGAGTCAAAAGGTACGGTGAAACTAATATGTTTTTAGTGGCTTTCGAGCATTTGTGCATTGGGCTTTAAATATCTCCTATGGGTTATACAAACTACTTTTTGAGCCAAAATAGGCCCTCGTTAGCATCATAATTTTTCTTTTTTTGTTCGTTTTTCTTTTCATAAATTTTTTTTTTTTTAAATTAATCAATAAATAAATAAATGAACAAAACTCAAGGAACAAACGAGAGTTTCCACGTTGGCAAAATTTCACCAAGAACAAAATTGGTAACCTCACTGAGGAAATTATTTGACAAAATCAGTCCACTCATTCTTTCTTAAGATGCTAGTTGCCTGGTTATTATACTGACCTACTGACTTAATTACTTTGGGGAGAATGTACCATGAAACCCAGGAAATTAGCATTTTTGGAATTAGAACACACAGTGGCAGTTTCTGTGCTTCTATCAGGAAAGATTTCCTTTATCTTTCTTTTTTCCTGTTGCTATCAGTGGTAAAGTGGAACTAAAGTCATTTAGCTTGCAGGAAGGCTATTATCTCAGAAGAGCTGTACAATGTCTTTTCTGCAATAAAATGCCTACCTGCCTGCTCTTAGTCTTCTGCGGCATGTAAACTGAGCTTCACATATGCAGCCAGTCCCTGCGTGCCACAATGAGTGCCTCCAGTGCATGTGCAGGAGTTATGTCAATCAATGCTGGCCAATGGAGGTGCCTGAAGACCGATACCCAGAAGATGCCAGCGCCAAGGAGGGACCCATACAGTTAGAGAGAAGGTAAGTATACTGCCTTTAGTTTCATTTTAAGGTACACTATCCACAGCCTAACTTTCTTACAGAAGCCATATACAAAGTGAACAGTTAGACAGTGTTTACCATAAAGTGATTATGGGGCCTAGAGGGGACCTGTACTGCAGAAGCTGTACCCAAGTGACATGCAAAGGCCAAAGGTCTGTAGGTTCTCTTCAGGTATGTTTTTCATCAGGTCATCTTGGTAGAGGCAGAGCTGCCCCCCCCCCCCCCCCTTCCCCATGATTTCTGATCTGACGACAGTAGGGGGGATATTCAAGAAGCAGCAGGAGAGGTGGAGAAAGCAGAGATCCACAAAATGGATGAAGCAGAGGCAAGGAGGTCCTTGCACTGTAGGTCCTTGCACTGTAGGCACAATAAACATTTCTAAATGTTCCCGATAAGACAGGAAATCTTAAATTTTTTAAGTTCAATTCCACTTTTACATTAAGTTCCAAAAGGCCATTTAGATAGGCCATACATAATTCATTTTCTTTTGTTCAAACAGTGGGTTGAACAAAGAAAAATTAATCGATTCTCCCATCCATATATTTGAGATGGATGGGGAATCCTTTCCATGGAGCTACTGCATTCTGGCAGTGGAGAGACTTCCCTGTTATCAAAATAAACTAATCAGCACCACTGGCTGTAGCTGGCGGCACTGATTGAGCAAAACATTTTTAACAGGCTGGTTGTACAGAAGTCAATGAAGGGATTGAGTTATATACAACCAGCCTGCCCATAGGTGGATCAAAATTTGGGTGGTCCTTGATGAACCGGCCAAACTTTGATGCATCTATAGCCAGCTTTAGGCTTAAAACCTCAAATAAAAACAAAGGGTCTTCTATCTACCGGTTTAATTCAGAGCAACATTTTGTCCAAAACAACAGAGGCAGGGGAGTCATATACAATGGCTAAATGGTTAGTACTTCCACCTGCCAGTACTTGGGTCATTGGTTCAAATCCTAACCACGGCACCACCTGCCTGGAGTTTGCATGTTCTCCCAGTGGCTGCATGGGTTTCCTCTGGGTACTCCAGTTTCCTCCCACACTCCAAAGACATGCTGGTAGGTTAACTGGATCATGTCTAAATTGACCCTAGTATGTGTATGTATGAATGTAAGTTAGGGACCTTAGATTTGAACACCTGTTGAGGGATAGGGACAGATGTAAATGTACAATATCTATGTAAAGTGCTGTGTAAATTGATGTTGCTATATAAGTACCTGTAATAAATAAATATAAAGCGGTGAATCTGTTATTCACCAAACATTCTCTGCAGTTGAATCTTCCAGTGTCATACATTTTAAATGATAGTAATTGATCTACCATCAGTGATTGTTTGATGAAAGTCACATTCATTGCTTTAAATAAATATGCCCACAGAACATTTTTAAACAAGACATCTTAGCATCTATTACATACAGATTACCAAGTTTACTTTTGCAAGAGAACAACTGCTGGCTGAATACCTTAAGGATATAAAACAATCATCCAGTGATAATAACCAAGAAGCTAATAAAACATACAAAGAAAAATCATGTTTACGAGAAGTAATTTAAAGAAAAAAAATACAGAAATAGTCTACTTAGCAGCACCTCATGCTGAAAAATATATTATCTTCAAAAGCACAAGCTAACCTTTGTGTGCATTTCACAAGACCTACAATTTTATTCTCTGAATGCTATTGGAAAACGTATATAGTTCTCATAGATTTGGGAGGCATAAAATGTTATTTGTGATATCCTGGGGATCTCATTTCTTTCACATTAAACATAATGATACCTGTGCCTGGTCACGTTGCAGCAATTTAGCACTAATAATGTGTAAATCAGTTTAGATTGCAAAGTAGTAGCCACTTTCCTAAAGTTGAAGTGCTAGTAGAAAAGGCCAAGAAAACAACATTCAAAGGGTTATCTTCTTATGTATGTCATTTCAATGTGATTTTAAAATTGTGCGATCTGCCGATGTTCAGTGATATTTGAATAATATGTTTTGACTGTAAACAATATAATTTATTAAACCCAGGGTAAAAGCTAAAGCATGGTGAGATGTCACATGTCCACAGAACCATCTAATGCTGACAGTCATAAAATAGCATACTAAAGCTTACAGTACATTCAAGACATTGCCTGTACCTCTTTAACCCCCTCATTGTACTGTACAGCAGGGGAGGACTGGGCAGAAGTGTAGAGGAGCCCCCCCCCCCAACCATGGCCAGTACTAATAATATATGTTGGGTTGGTGGCCTTGGTTGAAGATACTTCACCATTCAGACATTGATCAGAATGGGGTCAGTGGTCAGTAACACATAGAGAGCATTATAAAGCTACTTGTTCCCCATTCAAACATTTGATCACAAGATCTGACAGAGGGAAGTCTTCCAACTGTGTCTTCCTTTGTGGCTCCAAATGCTAAGAGGTGCAAAGGGAGCTGATATTGCAAGATGTGATGATGTGTTACAATAAACCAGAGCACCGTACAGTTTTCCTAGATTTGAGTCTGCAGGTGGAGACGGGGATGGCAAATGGCGCTACTCCCCAGCCTCTCTCCCCAATGACCTGTCTTTTTTTTCCTCCTCCATTTTCTTTTTTTTTCTACCCTTTTCTATGCTTTTCCCTCACTCCCTCTGAACTCTTGAATCATCCCCTCCCCACCTACCTCCTAACCTTTGGTTTTGGCTCACACAATATGCCCTTTCAAAGAGGATTTTACTTAGATATCCCTATCCCTCCCCTCCTAGGGTCCCCTCAATGTTGGGGGCATATGAGCATAGCAGAGAGGGGATTGGCCTGCCTACCTTGGGCCATAGTGGCTTTGCTGCTACTATGTCTGTTTTGCTGTGTGCTGTTCATATTGACTCTTCTGTTCAAAGGTTTGTTATACTATATATTGTCCAGATACTCACTTCCAGGTTTAGGCTCCACTACCTGATGTAGGCCACGCAACATTGATGACGCAGCATTCTGTACCTACATTGCAAAGTATGTGCTGTACTTGGAATTTCTTCAATGTATTAACTTGTTTACTCAATAACATTTTTATGAAAAAAAAAAACAAAAAACAAATAGAACACCCACCTTTGGCCCACTTTGTAATGTACACTTTTTTAGGAATACAAATCTGTCCTTGTCATGAAAGGGCTAATTTATTGCGTTGCCCTGCCCCCTGGTTTCCAGTCCTCCCCTGCAGTACTATGTAAGATGTGCATTACAGTAAAGGCTTTCACCTGCGTGAAAGGCTTCAATAAACAATTTTTTTGCCATAACAATGGCTGATCACTTGGCTGAACATATGGATTGCTATGGCAAACAACACTTCTGTTATAGCATAGTCCCAAGTGCTGACAGGTATTTAGGGCCATTCAAACCTTAGCTTTGTGTAATTGTTGTCACGCATTCACATGCATTGTGTTGCAGTGCATTTAAAATAAATGGCCTGAAATGCACAGCAACATATGCAAAAATGGAACACCATGCTTGTGTGTTGCAGCAAATATTCATTTGGAGGTGCGTTACAGTGCTAGTCACAATAATTGTCACCCCAGTGCATCAATGAATATAGCTCGTGTTGAAGTAACCCCAACACAGGGATATGAATGGGCCCCTAAAGTCTTCAACTACACCTTTACCCTGGAAGACATACAGTAAATATATTATATTATTGTATCAAATTCAAAATCCTAACACTGACATACAAAGCTGTCCACCATACTGCCCCGAACTACATCACTGACCTAATATCCAAGTACCGCACAGAACGCACACTCCGCTCCTCACAAGACCTCCTTCTCTCTAGTTCCCTGGTCTCCTCCTCCCACGCCCGCCTCCAGGACTTCTCCAGGGTGTCACCCATCCTCTGGAACTCCCTGCCCCAACCCATCAGATTATCACCTACTCTCCTCTCCTTTAGGCGCACCCTGACAACCCACCTCTTCAGGGAAGCCTACCCCACCCCCTGCTAACTTGCCGACCTCCTCCACTCTTCCTACCACTCCATCCCCCACAGCTTTCTCCTCCTGTGCCTCCATCCTCTCCCTCCTAGATTGTAAGCTCCAAGGAGCAGGGCCCTCAATTCCCTCATGTTTTGCATTGTATTGGTATTGTTCTGTCACATGTTCTGTCCCCCTTTGTAATGTACAGCGCTGAGCGAACTATTGGCGCTTTATAAATACTGTATAATAATAAAAATAATAATAATTGTACAGGGGTTGTATTTCACCTGATTTACACCTATGCTGCCTGTCTTTATTATAGTGATATTAACCTCACTAGTGGTATGGTTATGTCAATATTTCTGTGCTCAAAGTGGTACTTTTTTTGCATGGAAATATGTCATTTTTTTATTGTAGGCCTGTAATTTTTAGGAATTACTCACTAAAATCTGTCCAAACAAGAGTCTAGTAAACATCCCAGGTATGATAAAATTTGAAACACGAAATCATAAATTATAATATAATAAAGAATCATAAAAAATAATATAATAATAATAAAGTTAATTCAATAATGTAATCAAACCAAAAACACTGACATTTTAAATATAGCGCCAAGTTCGCACATCACTGAGCTTAGTCGCAAAATCGTTTTCAGTGTCTGATGACGAATTTCACCATGAATCATTATTACTCAATTCTGCAAGTGGTTCTGATTTACTATCGCTGTTTTCTAGCTGGTCTAAAATCGCTTTTTATATAAAGGGACGCTTTTTGGACACCATGGACGTTTCTCAGTTTCAAGGCAGTAAAAACAGTAAAAATGCAGGCAGGGCACTGGACAAAGCACTCGGGACAAAATGTATGTGAAATGCTTTGATACAGTAATGTTTTACTATGTGATTTTAGTGTATTTAGTTTGAGGTGATTGTAGCCGTATTAGTGCATTTGCGACAGAAACAATTGAGTACTGTCCGTGATACTTTGTTTATTTGCACTAACATACAATTTTGAGGACAAGCTTTCGGGGTATGTCCCCTTCTTCAAAGTCTATTGTATTTAGTCTAGTGTATTTAGTGAATGTCCCTTTTTAACATTTTTAAGTTTCCCCACCAGTTCCGGCCCCCGTATGTCCTGTACGTCCCAACGCTCGCAGGGACCAGAACCCGGAAGACGGATGCTGGCATCAGCCGGAGGAGATGGCCCGGGACGCTGCAGGGGGGACATCGCGGGAGCGCAGGACAAGGTAAGTGAAACAGGGAATCCCAGAGCAACAGTGCAGGGTAATCCTGAGTATAGCTCAGGGTTATCACTTCTGGTACTGAAACTTAACCCCGAGCTACACTGAGGAATACCATCAGGGAGGTTAAAGGTTAGATTTAAAAAAAAAAAACACAAACATGTTATACTTACCTGCTCTGTGTAATGATTTTGCACAGAGCAGCCCCGATCCTCCTCATCTCGGGTCCCCACCAGCTCTCCTGACTTCTCCCCCTTAACCAGTGCCACCAATGGCAAGTGGCCTGCTATGGGGGCACAGGTGCGTACTCACTTCAGAGCCACGCTCTACATTATGGGTCCATAAGACACATAGAGCCACTGGTCGGCCCCACCCCCCACTCTCTCCTCACTGGCTGTGATTGAAAGCAGTGTGAGCCAGTGGCTCTAACTGATGTTTCTCAGCCAATGAGGAGGGAGAGACCCAGGACAGTAGAGACTGTCCTGCACATTACTGGATTGAGAGTGGGCTCAGGTGAGTATTAGGGGGGCTGAGAGGGGAACATCACACAGAAGGTTTTTACCTTCATGCATTGAATACATAAAGGGACAAAACCTTCAGCCTTTACAACCACTTTATTTCGATCAGACGTTGACACAATGAAGGTATTTAGTGTATGGTAGGTACCATCAAAGGCTGTAAAGTAGGGTCAAATTTGTACACATGGAATCAACGTGATCATTAAACAAAATTTTAAGAGTTGTTTTCTATCTTGCAACATTTGAATTGAAAATATATTTCCTAGTGTACAAGCATAAAGTTGACCCCCCCTCTCCACCTCTAGATTTCTTTTCTGTTTGTCAAGGACCCAAAGATATCCAACATTAGTAATATGTCCATTACCAAATTGGATATATATATGGCCTGATAAAACCAAGCGAAGAAACCAATTCGTGCATCTACATTAATCAAGCCTTTTGTTTTGAGCAGTATTGAGCATTCCTGATGACTGGTAGTCATTGCTGTCCAACACAGAAATTTTCCAACATGCTGCAACTGATGGCTAAATGTTTCCTATGGATAAAACTAGACAAAGCCTAGTCATGTATGTGCTGATAACACCATCAGCAGAATCAAGGAAAAGATAATAATCTGTACTACTAGAGCAAAACTCATTTGATGCAAGATACAGTCTAATTATTCACCCTTCTTGGTGAAGGAGAAGTGATTGTTCGTTAAGTGCAGAATGAACCTTTCTATGGCTTTTAAGAGAAACATCGATATACTGGAGAGCAGTGGTCAGTGATGAGCGAATCCCAGACAATCCATTTTGTTAGTGATTTAGCAGACAAAACAAGTTTCAAGACCAAGTTTCCACAACGTGTGATGAACTAGTAAGGGGTTTCTCTGAGAGGATGGACTTCCTGTCCCTAAGTGTGCAGGACCCATTGGAGACCATATTTTAATGAGAAAGATTTTTTTTTATTGTGACATCATCACCAGTGAAAGTAAAGCCCATTTTATTAGATAAATTAAATGATAAATGTGTTTTTAATGAGAAAATATGATACACCAGCTTGACAGTCATCAGCTGTGGTGGCTGCATTAATTTTGATTTTCAGTCTTTGTACCCTTTATTTTTTACAAGGTGATTCTGCCAGTAGTACCCTTTCTATCTTGTCACTCACTGCACTGTATCTATGGAGGAGCAGCATTGTCACCCTAGGACAGGACGCTCTGTGAGTCTACAGAGACATATAAGCGTACCGGATTTCTGGCTCAAAGTACTAGATTTGACAATTTAATTCCCGGAATGAACTTAAAAAAAAAAAAAAGGTTTGCTTACCTATACAATAGCGGCTACTGTCACCTTCAAAGTAGTCCCCATGTGAAGCGACACTTTAGATAACTGTGCCACTGCTGGAAATATTCCAGGAATTTGTTTTCTGGAACACTGTACATTATCTTTGTTGTGGCTTGCTTATCACACTGGGCAGAAAGGGGTTCATCGAAGAGTTAACTGTGGGCCTAACTATATGTGATTTGTGTACAGTGTGCTGTTTTACTAGGGGGTGTGACAGTTTTGCAAAGCAGGGAGCCAATGACAGTGTGGGTAGGCTGGCAGGCAAGTCCCCTACCTGGAAGAACAAAATCATGTATATACAGTATCTCGCAGAAGTGAGTACACCCCTCACATTTTTTGTAAATATTTGATTCTATCTTGTCCTGTGACAACACTGAAGAAATGACACTTTGCTACAATGTGACGTAGTGAGTGTACAGCTTGTATAACAGTGTAAATTTGCTGTCCCCTCAGAATAACTCAACACACAGCCATTAATGTCTAAACCGCTGGCAACAAAAGTGAGTACACCCCTAAGTGAAAATGTCTAAATTGGGTCCAAAGTGTCAATATTTTGTATGGCCACCATTATTTTCCAGCACTGCCTTAACCCCTTTGGGCATGGAGTTCACCAGAGCTTCACAGGTTGCCACTGGAGTCCTCTTCCACTCCTCCATGACGACATCACGGAGCTGGTGGATGCTAGAGACCTTGCGCTCCTCCACCTTGTGTTTCAGGATGCCCCACAGATGCTCAATAGGGTTTAGGTCTGGAGACATGCTTGGCCAGTCCATCACCTTTACCCTCAGCTTCTTTAGCAAGGCAGTGATTGTCTTGGAGTTGTGCTTGGGGTCATTATCATGTTAGAATTCTGCCCTGCAGCGCAGTCTCTAAAGGGAGAGGATCATGCTCTGCTTCAGTATGTCACAGTACATGTTGGCATTCATGGTTCCCTCAATGAACTGTAGCTCCCCAGTTCCGGCAGCACTCATGCAGCCCCATGACACTCCCACCACCATGCTTGACTGTAGGCAAGACACACTTGTCTTTGTACTCCTCACCTGGTTGCCGCCACACGCACTTGCCACCATCTTAACCAAATCAGTTTATCTTGGTCTCATTAGAAGAGGCTTCCTTCTGGGACGACAGCCATGCAGACCAATTTGATGCAGTGTGAGGTTTATGGTCTGAGCACCAAGGGGCTGACCCTCCACCCCTTCAACCTCTGCAACAATGCTGGCAGCACTCATATGTTTATTTCCCACAGACAACATCTGGATGTGGCTCTGAGCACGTGCACTCAACTTCTTTGGTCGACCATGGAGAGGCCTGTTCTGTGTGGAACTCATTATATGGTCTTGGCCACCATGCCGCAGCTCAGTTTCAGGGTCTTGGCAATCTTCTTATAGGCTAGGCCATCTTTATGTAGAGCAACAATTCTTTTTTTAGATCCTCAGCTCTTTGCCATGAGGTGCCATTGAACTTCCAGTGACCAGTATGAGAGAGTGAGAGCGATAACACCAAATTTTACACCCCTGGTGTATTCACACCTGAGACCTTGTAACACTAACGAGTCACATGACACCGGGGGAGGGAAAATGGCTAATTGGGCCCAATTTGTACATTTTCACTTAGGGGTGTACTCACTTTTGTTGCCAGCAGTTTAGACATTCATGGCTGTTTGTTGAGTTACTCTGAGGGGACAGCAAATTTACACTGTTATACAAGCTGTACACTCACTACGTCACATTGTAGCAAAGTGTCATTTCTTCAGTGTTGCCACATAAGATAGAATAAAATATTTACAAAAATGTGAAGGGTGTATTCACTTCTGTGAGATACCATATATGTGTGTGTGTGTAATTTTGCCAGTCTGTACTGTAGATGCAAAGTTGGTGGCAGTTAATAGGCAAAAAAGAAGCAAATTAGAGAAGGTCATGTTTAGGGTTTGCATACACTGTAAAAATTAAGGTAAATTGTTATATAGAGACCATGTAGACTCTACCATGATCATTTAGTTTTTTAAGTGTTTAATGATATTTTCCCTTTAAATTTACTGCTAGATATACATCATACATTTAGATATACATTTATAACCCAGAGTAATTGGATGTACAACCTTGTTTCTTTTTTGTCCCTGACCAACATATGACCTAAGCTTAACCTCACAATCTAAATAACACACATCCTCCTTAATCCATTCCCAAGGGCAGTTACCTTATTTCCTAATGAATCCCAACTTTAAAGAGAATCTGAGCTAGTGGATTTACACAATAGAGAGTAAAGGACACAATGTATATCCAGATTGTGGGCGTACTAAGTCTTTTTCAATGTGAGCAGAGGGTCAGAACTCCAAACTGTGTTGTATTTTGTTTTTCTCTTTTTTTTTTAACTACTAATTAACTGAGTTGTACATTCTCTTGTCACCATCTCCAAAATATTTCCTCAGGCTGCGATCAAGACCTTCCATCGTCCTTCGTGAAAACACTCTTAGATCTCTTTGAACAGAGTAGAACAGAACATTTTATACCGATAGAAAGTCTTAGTGATTTACAGAATTCCCTGGAGGAAAAAGGAAGGGGGGAAAATGTCCTCTTCTACTTCACAAAGATTCATAGAAAGTGAGACGTTCTGCGTGTCAACTCAACTGCAACACCAATAACCGTTCAAAACACCTTCATTTTTCAAAATGCAGCTTACTTTATCTCAGGAAGTTTTAACATCTTCAAGTTTAGAGTAAAAAGAGCTTCTTGTGCATGGGTAATGACTATTCTGTAACAGAGTGTGATGCTACTTATTACTGTCACTGCACAGCAGAAGTCAGTCTTCTTGAGCACTAATGATAAGATTCCCGCTGTGCAAAGCTCATCATTACAGAACAGTTTTTCCCCTCTCGATACTACTACTTTTTTTTTCATTTATGAAGTATTATTCTGATCATCTATATGCATTCAATATTTATTCCTTGACTTGAATTTGAAATCTCAAATGAACAACAGAAAAAAAAGATGAAAGAAGAACATGGAAAGTTGTAGGAGAACATACATAATCTGGTTTTCATGACCCAGACTTTTTTTTATATTTGTATTATGACTTTTCTTATTTTTGTGAGACTTTAGTGGAAGAAGTCAATTAATGGATCTCACAGGGACATTTTTTTTAGCTTGCATCCATTGCCTGCACACCATTGTGTACTCTACTTACAGGACCTGTAGCCAATGCTAGCTCTATAGGGCTGGGCACTTCTGGCTTGGGACGCAAGCAGAGCCAACTGATCTTTTCATGGTAGATAGGTTTCCTGTGGGCAAAATAAATTGTAAAAAAGTGTGCCAAGGTGTTTCGGTGATTGGTGGCCATTCTGAATGGTGGGTGTTGTCCTGAAAAACATAATGGGGTTAATTTACTAAAGGCAAATAGACTGTGTACTCATTTTCAACAGAGATAGTGAAAGTGATGAAGTTTCACTCTGTAAAGAATACCCAATTGGGTGTAAGAAAAATAATAAAAAAACAGCCTTTTTTGCTTGCACATGATTGGATGATGGAAATCAGTAGAACTTCGCCACAATTACTATGCTCTGGGGAAAATGACTGCAACTGCACTTGCAAAGTATAATCCTTATTATTATTATACAGGATATATATAGCGTCAACAGTTTGCTCAGTGGTTTACAATAAAACGGGAGACAATATAGCAACTATACAGTTCAATACAAGAGGCTTAGGAGGGCCCTGCTCTTTGGAGCTTACAATCTAAGAGGGAGGGGCTAGTGCTACAAAAGGCAATAACTGTGGGGGATGGACTGGTAGGAGGAATAGAAGATTCCAATATTAGCTGAGGGCAGAATAGGCTTCCCTGAAGAGATAGGTTTTCAGAGATCGCCTATAAGTGAGCAGAGTAGGTGATAGTCTGGAAAATTGGGGCAGAGAGTTCCAGAGGATGGGGAGAAGCTCTGGAGAAGTCCTGGAGACAAGCATGGGAGGGAGAGACAAGGGAGCTAAAGAGTAGGAGGTCTTGTGAGGAGCGGAGAGTACGGTTTGGGTGATATTTAGAGACAAGATTGGTGATGTAATTTGGGGCAGAGTTATAAATGGCTTTATACGTTATTGTTAATGTTTTGAATTTTATCCGTTGGGCAATGGGAAGCCAGTGGAGGGATTGGCAGAGAGGGGTGGCAGATACAGAACGGTTAGTAAGGTGGATGAGTCTGGCAGCAGCATTCATGATAGACTGAAGAGGGGATAGCCCGCGATGAGGTAGGCCAATGAGGAGGGAGTTACAATAGTCAATGCGAGAGATAACAAGGAAGTGAATAAGTTCCTTGGTGGTTTCCGAGGTTAGGAACGGGCGATGTTAGGAATGGAGTGAGATGTTACGGAGGTGAAGTCTACAAGATTTGGACAGTGATTGGATTTGGGGCTGAAAGCACAGATGGGAATCAAGCGTTACACCTAGCACCCTGGCATGAGGGGAGGAACTGATGGTTGTGTTATTGATTTTGATTTAGAAGTCAGGGGAGGGGGCACGGGCTGGAGGGAATACTAAGAGCTCAGTTTTGGAAAGATTGAGTTTGAGGAAGTGGAGTGACATCCATGCCGATATGTCGCTTAGTAGGTTAGTAATTCGAGTGGAGACTTAAGGGGTGAGGTGAGGGGTAGAAAGATAGATTTGTGTGTCATCAGCATAGAGATGGTACTTAAAGCCATGGGAGTTTATCAAGTGACCAAGGGAGGAGGTGTGGATGGAGAAGAGTAGGGGCCCAAGGACGGAACTTTGAGGGACCCCTACAGAAAGTGGGAGTGAGGAGGAGGAGCCAGAGTTATAAGTAACGCTGAAGGAGAGCTGCGATAGGTAGGAGAAGAACCAGGAGAGAGCAGAGTCTCGGAGACCAAGAGAGTGGAGTTTTTTGAGGAGGAGGGGATGGTCAACCGTATCAAAAGCCGCAGAGAGGTCGAGTATTAAGAGTACAGAGTAGTGGCCATTGGTTTTAGCAGTTAGTAGATCATTAGTGAGTTTTAGTAGGGCAGTTTCAGTGGAGTGTAGTGAGCGAAAGCCAGACTGTAAAGGGTCAAGAAGGTTGTTGTCAGTGAGGTAGGAGCTCAGGCAATTGTAGACTAGGCGTTCTAGGCTAGGAGTTTAGAGGCTCTTTTGTTGGCTATAGTTCCAGAAGCTACTGTAGATCTGTCCAGGGCTTGCAGCCAGCAGTTCAGGCAATTGGGATTAAACATGTTTAATACTGTTAAATAAAATACTGTTTATCCTATTCGCTCACCTCCCCTTGACTTCCACATTTTTTCATAAAGATGAATGTCTTCCTAATGTTTATCTATAGTCAAAAGTTTATTTTTCAGTTCTGGGTAGAATGAGGAAGGATTACAAACCCTGTCAGCTTTTACTGCTATATGGGGCTCAAATCGATTTTAACTCACCAAGAAATCTGGGAAGACAGAGAAACAGACAACATTATAGAGCTGACAGGGGTTCTAGCATCCACCTACTAAACATTTTTATTTCTGTCTTTGCTTCTGTTGGACAGTTTCCTTTGCTTCCTATCTGGTAAAAAAAAAAAACTTGCCCCGGGACAGTGAATAAGAGTAAATCTCTTTAATGGAGCCCTGGACAACAGTAAAACCTTAGAGGGGTTCTAATCTTTGCCATTCTATTCAAAACTTTTGGTTTTAGATAGACTTTAACTATAGTTTGGTTAAAACATGAACTTAGTTTGGCTACTCATCAAGCAAAAATGCTTGATATGCCTGGTAGTGGCAGCGGTAAACCATGCATGAGAAAGGAACACCCTGGAAGATTCCAATTGGGTTTGTCCTGCATTTTTAGGTCCCTTTTGCACGGGCAGCAGACTTTACTGTCCTCTGAAATGTTATCCTTGGTGGACCTTTTAGTATTCTGTCATCACTCAGCCTTTTCACCCACCCAGCAGGCTCTCACAGCAAAAAGAGCAAGAAAAAGCCCTGGACATGAGTAGACTTACAAATATAAAGGCCTGTGGAAACTGAGACTAAATATGGGATCCAGCTACCAAGTAAGATGTGGACCTAGGAATGAAGACTTTATCCCACTTAAAGCTCTACAAAACCTTCAGGCTCCAGAACCCAGACAAGACTTTTTACACTTATGAGAGAAGTAAAAGTAATTCCAACTGAGTTCACAGTTTTATTTTCTTGTTCTTCTAAATTTGCCCTCTAGATAAATTATACAGTGATTTAAATTCTACTTTTGATCAGTCTGCACACAGGCAGCATCTTGTGTTTGCTATTATTGCATTAAAAAATAATTATCCATTAGACCCCAGGAAAGGCCCTGGGAACCTGATTCTCCAGACTGGTAACTATAAACAGCTTATCAGTCCACTGGTTGTTTCTACCAGGTGTGAGCTCCAGTTTTTATTACTCACTTGGGTCCTCCACCATCAGGTAACGCCAGCATTCTGTTTCTGCAAACCTAACATATGCTCTGAGCCTCAGCTGTCTCTGAATGGATGTGCTTAATTCATATACAGGTACTTGGAGCGAGGTAGAAAAAAAAAACTATTGGTAATGTGTATGCTTCCATTAAAGACAGTACAGAACTTTGCAAGCCAGGATAATAGTTGAATGACTGCATTCTTAGATATAAAATTGATAGGTGTCTAAACGTTCTGCTACACTGTCTTTTTGTCCAAAGGATGTCTAACATTGAAACCACAATAGCTTTCTGTATATGGGGCTTTTACTTCATTCCAGCGAGGAATGCTTTCAGCATACACAAGAGAAACTGCCAGCTGCTCTGGGCATGCCTTATTGTCCATGGATTGCTGTACCTTCATAGAGAACCAGAGAACCTTTTGCTAAAGGCTTGTCTTTGTCAAAGTTTGTCTTATTCACTGTGTTTCCTGATGCAGCATCGAGCAGCCAAACCAGCATTCCAGAGACTAGACCCCACCCCAATATTTAGGCTCCACCTTCTCAAAATCTCAGTCATTCCTGGAATGCAGAAATGCAGATTCTACATCCTTATGCTTTTTCCCTATAGCCATATTCGAGATAAAAAAAAGTTTCCTTTACACTGGGGCTTCCTCTGCACTGCAATGTTTAAATCAGGGGCGTAACTACAGGGGTGCTGGGGTCACCTCTACAACTGGTCAAGAGTAGCAGTATATAGAGAAACCAATGCCCTCCATGTTCCTCCTGCAGCCACTGAATGCTGCTTCTCCTCCTCTCCCTCCCACAGGCATTCAGCAGCTGCAGGAAGAACATGCAGGGCAGTGGTTCCTCTATATACCACTCCTCCTGTACAGATTCCTTCTGCTGCCCATGGACCCCTCTGCCTTCTCTTGGCCCCCCTGTGATCTTCCCCGGCCACGTCTGTGCTCTCTCCCCCACCCCCCAGCTCTTCTCCAGTCCCCATTGTGCTCTTATTGGGTGGGTCCTCCCTGTACTGTCTCCTGTCACCCCATCTTTCCCTGCAGCACTGCCAGGCTCCCTCCTCCCTCTTCCACCCAATGCTGTGGTGAATGTGTCAGGATGGAGAGCAGGGAAAGGGCCAGTAAATATGTTATTTGCTGGCCCAAACCTTGTCTGAAATGACAGAGTCAATGTTCATTCATAACTGAAGTATAGGAAATTGAGTTTACTATGCTTCAGTTTGTAAATGAATGGGAAGCTCTGTACAGAGCTATTCCTGTCCATTCATTCTGTGCAGCTGAGACTGCAGAGATGGAGATTGAGGGCTGTGTCCTCATTCTCCTTTCTCTGCCTCAAAGGTAAAACATCAGAGGTCTATTTAGACCCCTGATATCTCACCAAAGCCCCACAATGGGACTCCTAAAAAAACAGTAAAAAATAATTAAACATAATATTGTAAAAAAACAAATAAATAAAATGGTAAAAAAATAATTAAAATATAAAATAAAAATAAAAAACTACTGAAACCAGTGGAGGAACCCCCAGAGTTGCAAGGGTCACACTGGCATTTCGCCACTGGGTTCGCAGGGAAGGGCCCCAGGCTCAGAGGGAAGGGTCCTTCATGGTTTCTTGCACTGGTGTCCAAAGATTCTAGTTATGACTCTGGCTTAAATGCCTGTTTTAATCTAGGGGAACATAAACAGCAGTTTTACTTGCCTTATCCCTTGCTTCCCCAGCAACTGACTCTCTCCTCTCTAACATTCTGGGTTGTGGGTGGGCCCTCGCTGTCCTTACTTGCAGGGAAGCTGATCCTGTACTGTACCTGATGGCGCCAGAGTTTCTGTAACCAAAAGAATGCGGAAAAGAAGTGGTTTTTGGGTCTGGTCATACAGCTTGGAGGAAGGCTGTGAAGGCAAAGGATATGTAAATTGCTTTTAAGTTACTCCTAAACAATAGAAAGCATCTTCTTTAACCTAGAATTTGGCTTTATAGCTGTTCTAAACCATTAGTTTTCCATTTGCCTTGAGTATCTTAAACAATTGGCTGTTTTTTTTTTTTTGTTTTGTTTTTTTTTAAATACTGTTTTCACAGTCTTTCTTTCATCCTTTTTACATCTCAGTGCTGTTGTTCTCCTCCAGCCTTGTCCTCAGTCTTCCTAAAATACTTCCTTTCCTAGGATGACAACACTGCTCCTCAAAAGATTCAGGTTGGTGAGTGAAAGATGTTACCCTAGGACATGACTAGGGTGTTAAAGATGAATTTGTTTTTCATACTTCTTGACCACACTCATCAATACCTAAAAAACACACGCAAGACACAAAGTGGAGTTTAATGGCCATAGCAACAAAATGTATAAATGACAAAATAGCATTTAATACAAAATGAATGGAGCTCCAAAGTCCTTGTAGGCATTTCTATTTAGCTGGGTACCAGCATAAACCTGTAGGGTTAGCCTCAAGCTGCACAACACCAACTGCACCAATAACCTCAGCTACTACTATGAAAGACCCCAGTTCACTGTCACTTAACAGCTTTAGCTCCTCCCCATAGCAGAAATACTGCTACAGGGCAGCAGCTGTGCTCTAAATCACGTATATAAACGTGATTTTGCACTTCCGGGTAGGGGGCGCGCGCACGCCCTACCCGTGGCACCATTCACTGTCAATCACCGCGTCCCAGACAGTGATTACTCGCCGCCACCCGGTGATTGCCGATGATCTCCAATGTGGGGGAGAACTGTTAGTAAACAAAACAGTTCTCCTCCCTCTCAGCTCTGGCTCGCTACTTTGCATGGCTGTGCACAGCACAGCAAAGCACTGTACTTACAGTGAAGCATACACATAGATCATAATGTAAAACAACACACAGCACACAGATAACCCTTTGATCGCACAGAATGTTAACCCCTTCATGCCCAGTGCCATTAGTACAGTGTCAGTGCGTTTTATTAGCATTGATCACTGTATTGGTGTCACTGGGGATGTCAGTGACACCAAATCAGTTTCCCCCAGTGTCAGAATGCCGTCCCGCTATAAGTCACTGATCGTCGCCATTACTAGTTGAAATTTTTAAAAAATGAAAAAGCCCAGGATATATACCGCCATTTGTAAACGCTATAACTTTCACGTAGACCAATTAATTTTCACGTAATGGGATTTTGTTTAGCAAAGATATGTAGCAGAATACATTTTGGCCTAAATTTATGATGAAATTTGATTTTTAAAATTTTTTTATTGGACATGTTTAATAGCAAAAAGTCAAAAATATTGTTTTGTTATTGGTCTTTTTTTTATAGTGCAAAAAATAAAAAGCACACAGGCAATCAAATACCACAGAAAGAAACCACTATTCATGGGAAAAAGGACGTAAATTTCATTTGGGTGCAGTGTTGCATGGCCGCCCTATTGTCAGTGAAAGTAACGCAGCGCCGAAACGCAAAAAATGGCCTGGTGAGGAAGGGGGGTAAATCCTCAGGAGGGCAAGTGGATAAGAAGAAAAAATAAGGGAAGCTGCACCTAAGGTGTGCCTCTACCAATTTACATTTTGCCATATTGACCACCTTCAAGGACCTTGAACTATGACTGTATGGACCAACCTGTAATGGTCCACAGCAGAAGGACAATAACCATCAAAATAAACTTAAGAGAGGAAGGAGGGTGTGAGGTTTTTTCAATGCCAGCTATCTTCTGAACAAAGATGTTCTTGAGACCTTCCTCCAATTAAAGCCTCCACTGTTCTTATCTGAACCACCAACCAGGTAGGTATGTTAATTCCATATTTTCTTTTAACTTCCAAAATTCCTCCAATGCCAACCTCTTTTTAACACAATCCTGTAGGCCCTTACACTAAGGTCTCTCTTTCTTCACTCTGGACCTAACTGGAAGTGTGTTACTTGGGGATCACCAGGTGACAATAAAAAAAAGAACAAAATAATTAAAACAAATTCACTCACCAGATCTAAGGATTGTTAAGTTGCAATATACAGTGCCTTGAAAAAGTATTCATACCCCTTGAAACTTTCCACATTTTGTCATGTTACAACTAAAAATGTAAATGTATTTTATTGGGATTTTATGTGATAGACCAACACAAAGTGGCACATAATTGTGAATTTGAAGGAAAATGACCTATCACATAAAATCCCAATAAAACACAGTTACGTTTTTGGTTGTAACATGACAAAATGTGGATAATTTCAAGGGGTATGAAGACTTTTTCAAGGCACTGTATTAAATTTTTTGCTTGTTCCCCTTGGCAATACACAAGTGACCTCCTTGTAATTGCCCCTTTCCAACCATGACCAAGCCTCCCCTACAGCAACAAATATACAAATCTAATTGTGTTTGCACATAGCCAAAACTCTTACAGATCCAGCTGTCCAACCTTCGGGTCAGCTGCTTGATTTGCTTGTATATGAATAGCTAAAGTGTTTAAACTTTGCAACTCATATTCATTTTATTCCAGGCAGCTTTCCATTTCAGCCACAGCAATGAAATACAATGAGTTACTGTGCAGAAAAAAAGCCTTCAAAGCATATATTTTTAAATCTTGTGCTTGCTCTGCGTATTCATGACATTAAATCAGATGATGTGAAGGGAAGCCAAATTTACCTTTTCTTAGCGTTTTCTATAGAAGACTTATGTGACTTGTTGAGATTTGTGTTCGTTTTGCTGACTCAGAGCCAGAGGATATATTCACCAGAAAACCCACAATTTATTTTCTGACTATTCATCATCGGGTAAGCTGATTCTTATGATCACAATGACAATAAAACTGCCTTCAAGTCAGAAAATTCTTATTTTCTAGGTACATGAAAAAGAATCAGGCCGTGGGATTTATATAATCTTTGGCTACTTAAGGGGGTTTCCACTTTCAACCAGGAAAATGGAGAATACCTCCATTTGCCCACAGGCACAGGTTCATTGAGGTTTCTCTACTCTGTACCCATTGAGTCTGTTGTTTGATAGTCATGTTGCTGGACCATGTAAGTCATTAAAACCATTTTTAGTGACATGCACAAGATGCCCAACATCCACATTGGAAATCCTCATTATTTAGCATTATTGTAACCAAAACAGAGCAGCGTTAGATATGAGTTTATCCCTTTTAAAAAGAAAAATCTATCAGAAATCGATCAATGATTGTTAAAATTATAACTCGGCAGAATTTCAGGGTCATTCAACTGGAGCATCTCCCAGCAATCTGAACTTCTAGATCAGACAAGAGACAGTTGAAACAGTTAAACAGGGACTGCATAGACACATCATTATATAATTAGCACTTTTGTCTTGCCTAACAAACCAAAAGTACACTAAAATTGCAGGTGGTAAAACCTTTTTCATTTAGTCTCGTCAGCAGGTTAGTTCTTAAGTTCCTCCTCTTACCTTAGTACTCTAGCAAAAAAAATTATTTTAATACTCCCCCCAGAACAACATCACCCAAGAGCCCTTTCCCTATACACTGTGTGAGGGCAAGTTCTTGGGAGTCATAGCAGCAGAACTGTTATACTAAGAAAGAAATTAATGTGTACATGTGGAAAGGGAGGGCGGTGACAGGTGGAATTTTGTAGCCTAACAGGGGGGAACGTACACAGATAACACTGCTAACTAGGAGTTAGGCTGGCCATAGATGTATCGAGTCTTCAGCAGGGACCAGCCGAGATTCAATCCATGTATAGGCAGGCTGGTTGTACTGAAGTCAATCCATCAATCAACTTTAGTGCAACCAGCCTGTTGGATTTTCTGTATGTAATTACTCCTGGCGGCTACAGCTGCTAGCAGTAATCATTGTGCTCTACCGGCTGGGAGTCTTCCCTGCCGGCATAACTCAATAGAACCCCAGGAGGCATCCCCCCATCAACACTGACTGTGTTGATGGGAATAGAGCAATTTTTCAGGGTTGCAGAGAAAAAAATCAAATCATCTATGGCTTGCCTTAGTTAAGAGCACACTGGATTTTCAAGTATTTTTGTAGGTATAAGGTTTTTAAAGGGATAAATATGTGAAAATGTGCCCGTATTGGTAAAATATACTTTATATAGGCTTTTTGGGGGGGTTTGTAAATTTTGCCCTGGCATACCCTTAAACCCTTATCCATGTCTTAACTCCTAACATCTAAGTTAACATTTACCCTTACTGAACCTACCATTAAACTCTTACATGCCTAAGCTTTCCTCCTAAACACTAGCCTAACCACTAAACATATATCCTATGCCTGTGGTACAAACTCATACCCCAAAAACTCCCAAACCCATTGCAAACACTACAACTCCACTACTCCACTACAACTAGCCTATGTGTAGGAGCATTATACATAAAAATATAATGCAAATCAATTGTGTATATATATATATATTAATTTAATTTAATTAATTAATTGTCTTCCCCTCCCTGTTTGTACTTCAGTGGTTTCCTTTCTCTTAAACCACCAAAGCCATTAAAAAAAAACAATTACATGTATTGTCCTTAGTTTTCACTTTAATTGCATAGCATGACTTGTAATGAATAATGTCCATTTAAGCTGTGCATTTTACTCAGCATTAATAAAACTGTCTATGGCAATCTTGATCTATAGATTGTCATCTATCAATATCCAAACATGTTCCACTTGCCATGTATTTAACTGAATGAGTGTTAATAATTCCCTGGTGTAGCATTTCCTAATTTCCTGGGTGTATTGTTCACCAAATTTTGCAGGGATCAATAGATGACCTCGAGCATTTGGTTAACATATCAAGTCTGCGGGTCACGGTGTGATCAGATTGTCTTCTGAAATAACACAATTGAAATCTAGGAATTGCTTCCTGGCCCTAAAATAAAACACCAGCCTTCTGCAACACATGGATGTCACAGGAATTGTACACCAGCCCAATGTAGCTAAGGTTTAACCCCCTCGTTTTTTTGTGCTAAGAAAACTTCCTTTGAAGGGTATAATCCTGTATCAGGTGTCAGTGTCAATTCTCCTGGTGACCTGGCACATGTCACTGTATCTTACACTGCTTCAGGGGCCACTCCAGTGCAACCACAAGTATTCTATTACTACAAATCTGTCTCTTGCAATTAAGAATACTGCCAGCTGGGGTGGAGGAAAAATAAATAGAGAAATGTTTGCATCTCATTGACAACGATGATATACCGGTTACTGCAATAATACAATGTATTTTTAATCTACTAAGTTATATTACTTGTTCCTTCAATATAATTTATACCCAAACCCCAAAACCATACACTATATATTTCTTATCTTAAATCATGCATTTTACTAGCAAAAATGTGTACTGGTTACAACAAAATATGTTTTCATTTTTAATTCTGGCAAAGGTTTCAGTACATTGTTGGTAGGGTTTTTTATCTTTTACCTTTCTTATTCCAACACAAACTAAACCTTAAAAAACAGAGCTCGGAATTCTGAATAAACAAATACGACAACCTCAATCAGCCTTCACTTTCTACAGATGCTCCAAGAACTCCTGGATGGTTGACAGCCCCCCAGCTCAACGGATGGGCAGGGGCGGACTGACTATTTGGAAACTCGGGCACTGCCTGAGGGCCTGGGGTCAGTAATGGGCCCCATGAGATGCCCCTGGTACCTTTTTCATAGGATTTTTTGAGTTTGGGCAAGGATACAGGGGCCCCTAGATCCCCTATTGCCCGGGGACCCCATGAGTTGTCAGTCCGCCCCTGCGGATGGGCAATACTAAAACCACCTTACACACCAGTTTGCTCATTGGTTCACATTCAGAAGATAATGTGACCTACTTAGAAAGATAGCATTGCAGGGAAAAACCATTTGTTTAGTAGTCTGTGTCCCATGTCATTTAATTTGTAAAATATTAAGGCAGACACAGGATAGGAGAAAAGCAGATGACCGCACTCAAGGGTTGAAACACTCCAAACAATGTTATTGTAGTTCCATAAAAACACACACTAGCACGGTTTAACAAGTAGGGAAACTGTTAACGCATTTCATGCTACAAGCCCTTACTCATAATGTTGTAGCGTGAGATGTGTTAACAGTTTCCCTACTTGTTAAACCGTGCTAGTGTGTGATTTTATGGGACTACATTTTTTGGAGTGCTTCAACCCTTAAATGTGGTGATCTGCTTTCCCCCTATCCTGTGTTTCCCAGTCACAAAATGAACGAATACCTTGTGGTACTAGTACCTTGTGGTATGCACTGGAGTTGTTGGCAGGTTACTGGAGCACAACCCCCTTCCTCCAGAGCATTCCTCTTGCATTCCTTCTTTCTCATTTTTTTTGTATATTTACCTTTTTTTGAGCTTGCTTCATGTAACGCTCCTTGGTTCTCTTCCTCTTCTTCAGGTGGATGATCTTTTACAGCTTGCTGCCTACCCACAGTCAGGCTTGGTCATGTACATGTACATCATCCAGCCTTCTCCAGGTTTGGGGTGCGCATGCACACCCCCTGTTAACCCATGCTGTCACTGACTACAGTGTGATTTTGTCAGCAGGTCTCAGCCAATGTTTTATGGCTGATATCTGCTGATTGGCTGAAGCCAATCACAGCACAGAGGCCTGTGTTGTACAGGGAGCAGCAATCTGGCTGTTTCTTCTCCCTGCATAGCAGGGAGAAAAAAAACAGCCAGATCTGTGAGTAAAGGCAGCACATACTACACTTTTTAGGCTCACAGTAAACCCCTTGATGTTAACCCCTTCTGAGCCAGTGTCAACAGTGCAGTGACAGTGTACAGTATTATATCCGATCGCTGTATTAGTGCCACTATTGATGTCAGTGTCAGTTAGTCAGTTAGTGCACCTTCCAGAGAGGATCAGTTAGCGCCAGATTGTCCAATACACTATCACACTCCCACTTTAAGTTGCTGATCACCGCCATTACCAGTATAGCATCATAGCTGCGTATACAGTCATGGCCGAAATTGTTGGCACCCTTGATATTTTTCCTGAAAATCAAGTATTTCACACAAAAAAGGTATTGCATTAACACATGTTTTGCTATACACATGTTTATTCCCTTTGTATGTATTGGAACAAATATAAAACAGAGGCAGAAAAGCAAATATGACATAATGTCACACAAAACCCCAAAAATGGGCTGGACAAAAGTATTGGCACCCTTAACTTAATATTTGGTTGCACACCCTTTGGAAAACATAACTGAAATCAGTCGCTTCCTATAACCATCAATAAGCTTCTGACACCTCTCACCCGGAATTTTGGACCACTCTTCCTTTGCAAACAGCTCCAGGTCTCTCTTATTGGAAGGACACCTTTTCCCAACAGCAATTTTAAGATCTCTCCACAGGTGTTCAATGGGATTTAGATCTGGGCTCATTGCTGGCCACTTCAGAACTCTCCAGCGCTTCTTTGCCATCCATTTCTGAGTGCTTTTTGACGTATGTTTGGGGTCATTGTCCTGCTGGAAGACCCAGGATCTTGGACGCAAACCCAGCTTTCTGACACTGGGCCCTACAGTGCGACCCAAAATCCTTTGGTAATCCTCAGATTTCATGATGCCTTGCACACAGTCAAGGCACCCAGTGCCAGAGGCAGCAAAACAACCCCAAAACATCATTGAACCTCCACCATATTTTACCGTAGGTACTGTGTTTTGTTCTTTGTAGGCCTCATTCCGTTTTCGGTAAACAGTAGAATGATGTGCTTTACCGAAAAGCTCTATCTTGGTCTCATCTGTCCACAAGACGTTTTCCCAGAAGGCTTTTGGCTTACTCAAGTACATTTTGGCAAACTGTAGTCTTGCTTTTTTATGTCTCTGTGTCAGCAGTGGGGTCCTCCTGGGTCTCCTGCCATAGCGTTTCATTTCATTTAAATGTCGACGGATAGTTCGCGCTGACACTGATGCTCCCTGAGCCTGCAGGACAGCTTGAATGTCTTTGGAACATGTTTGGGGCTGCTTATCCACCATCCGGACTATTCTGCGTTGCAATCTTTCATCAATTTTCCTCATCCGTCCACGACCAGGGAGATTAGCTACAGTGCCATGGGTTGCAAACTTCTTGATAATGTTGCGCACTGTGGACAAAGGCAAATCTAGTTCTCTGGAGATGGACTTGTAACCTTGAGATTGTTGATATTTTGCCACAATTTTGGTTCTCAGGTCCTCAGACAGTTCTCGTCTCCTCTTTCTGTTGTCCATGCTTAGTGTGGCACAGACAGACACACAATGCAAAGGTTAAGTGAACGTCTCTCCTTTTTATCTGCTTTCAGGTGTGATTTCTATATTGCCCACACCTGTTACTTGCCCCAGGTGAGTTTACAGGAGCATCACATGCTTGTAACATTCTTATTTATCCGCAGTTGTGAAAGGGTGCCAATACTTTTGTCCAGCCCATTTTTGGAGGTTTGTGTGACATTATGTCGAATTTGCTTTCTTTCCTCCCTTTTTTTGTTTTGTCCCAATACACACAAAGGGAATAAACATGTGTATAGCAAAACATGTGTTAATGCAATACGTTTCGTGAGAAATACATGATTTTCAGGAAAAATATCAAGGGTGCCAACAATTTCGGCCATGACTGTATATAGCATCGTTTGTAGACACTATCATATTCACACAAACCATATTCATATACACTTACTGGAAAAAATGTTTTCACCAAAGACATGTAGACATACATTGTTGCCTAAATTTATGAAGAAAGTAGATGTTTTAACTTTTTTATTGGATATGTTTTATAACAGAAAGTAGAAAATATCTTTTTTGTTTCAAAATGTGTTTATTTTGTTTATCACAGGTACTTATATAGCACTGTCAATTTACACAGCGCTTTACATATATGTTTTGTACATTCACATCAGTCCCTAACCCTCAAGGGGTGTACAATCTAAGGTCCCTAACTTACAATCAAACATACACATGCTAAGGCCAGTTTAGACATGATCCAAATAACCTGTGTGAGAGGAAAATGGAGTGCCTGGTGATTAAATACCACCAAAAGAAAGCACTATTTGTGTGAAATAATTATATAAAATTAATTTGGGATCAGTGTTGCATGATTGAGCAATTGCCAATTCAAGTAGAACAGTGCTGAATAGCAAAAAAATGCCCTGTTTATGAAGGGGGTAAAACCTTCCAGAGGTCAATGATGGAGAAAATGATGCTGTGTAATGCCAATGAGGGGGCATTTCCTTTACACCCTGGGCTCACAGGAAGTGGGTTAAATTATGTTCAGTGCCATTCAACCTGCAAGAGAAGTGGCTTCTGGGAGCAGTGTGATGCTAGCACTTGGAGAGAATGAGTACTACTTCTGGGCCTTTACCTTTATTTGAAATGAGGGGGAATGGATTTTTCTAAAAAAAAAAAAAAAAGTTTTCCCAGTAACATAGTTTTATTATCTGTTGATCCAGCCAGGGTTACATTGCTGTTGTTTCGGAAATGACATAACTGCAGCATAATCACCATGTGAACAGGAGAATTTTTGATGGATATGTTTTAGATGGACAAAAAAAGAAAACCCAACTACAGCTAAGACTTTTTAAGTAGTCCCACAGAAGTCTGCATTTGGAGAAATGTTTGAACCGTTTGCACAAACAGTGAGTAAGTGAGTATTTGTCCCAGCCCCTGTGACTGTCACTTTTGTTGGACAGCTTGGCTTGCATGTAAATGTGGAAAAATATAAATAAAATGAACAAAAAAAAGGAATCCATATACTATATACTGTACATCGTGACAGGTATTAATACCCATACAGTTGCCACAATATAATTTTTACTATAGTTGTCATTTATTCCTGAAAATAAAGTACTGTGGAAGAATTATTGCTTGCTTATGTATGATGATTATTAATGAAATCTGAGCTACAGTCTTTAGTCAAGGTGTCTAATTAATAACTAAGTGTTATATAAACAATGAAATGCTGATATAATTGATGTTAGCCTTCAGAAGATCATTATTAACATTACTTGTCTGTTGGGTATTCACAGTTTACAAAACATTCTGCATTTAAAGAGCTGCCATGGCTGAAATCTGCCTTCCACAGTTCCTAGTGCACTCACATTACTCTGGTCATCTCATTATGCGGGTCATGTTTCGGCTCTGTATATATGAGGGAAGTTTTGTTTACAATATGAGGATTTGGTGCCTAACATCGCACAGTTAATAATGATGTGGTCACAATCATAATTAACCTTACTAGCAAATAGTCCATTTCCTTGTGGTAATTAGTTAAAGCAACTCTGACAAAGGCTTTTGAGCAAGTTTACACCATCGGTGTCTCTCAATTTGCTTACAAAATGTACAAAAATTAATGTACCATCAAATGAATCAGCAGTGACAATGTTGATAGCCACACCAACTGCAAGGTTTTTTTTTCTGACCGTAGTGCAAGCAGCCACAACCTGTAACAGCGTATACCCAGAGACTGACACAGTCCTCCATTTTGTTAAGAACCACCATCTTGGCAAAGGGGGTAACCATCCTGACAAACATATTTCCCCCTCATTCTCCCCCTTCCTTTCTGAGAGTCACAGCAACATTCCGCCAGTGTGTATGTGTGTTAGGAGGTTACAGGAGGCCAGGGCCCAGCAGGGGGCTATGAGCTATAAAGTCCCCAAGGGAGCTGAGGGGGAAGAACCTGTAAAATGTAACACCTCGTACAAGATAAGGCAAGCTTTCCCCTGAGTTCAAGACATTCCAAAGAAGGCGGGACCAGCTAACACTTTTAAAAATCCATTTTTCCCCTATGTCTCATATCTTGGAATATGAGAGACTTAAATAAAAACCAGACATATCGTCAGATTGGCTAAGAGAAGACAAACAATTTGATAGGTCACTCGCCTTGTCTTGAATACATAGGAAAGCCGAAAAATAGATCTCGTGAACCGTTCAGTGTATAATTTCATAATTCATATCTAATCAATCCTCAGATGTGTCTGCATAATAATCTACCTGCGGGTGGAATGTCACTTGTGCATAGGAAAAGTTATGAGCCAAAATATGAACTACACAAGATTTTGGCTCTAGTTTAGGTCCACACCCAGATGTCCACGCCCTAAACGGGGTATTAGTCCTTGACTTCAGAGACACCGCCTGCTGGGGAACTACAATTGGGCTGTCAGGCCTAAGAAAGTGAGTTGAAGACATCTCCCATTCTAAAATCAGTACCACCTGGGGAGACCCATGCCCTTTCGCTCTGAAACTTGGATCTGCTAACCCAGGACTTTGGCAAGTACCTTAACCCTTTCACCTCTCTCTGATATTATTATTAATATTATACAGTATTTATATAGCGCCAATGAGCATGCTCAGTGCTGTACAGTAGCAGAGGGGACAGAACATGAGACAAGACAGTAACAATACATTACACGAGGGGTTCGAGGGCCCTGCTCTTTCGAGCTTACAATCTAGGAGGGAGGGGAAGGTGGCACAGGAGGAGATGGCTGTGGGGGATGGAGTGGCAGGAGGAGTGGTGGAGGTTAGTTGTTAGGTGAGGCGGGTGTTAGGTGATGTTGGGGTAGGCTTCCCTGAAGAGGAGGGTTTTCAGGGTGTGCCTGAAGGTGAGGAGGGTAAGCGACAGTCTGATGGATTGGGGTAGGGAGTTCCAGAGGGGAAGTCCTGCAATCGAGTGTGGGAGGAGGAGACCAGGAAGCTAGAGAGTAGGAGGTCCTGTGAGGAGCGGAGGGCACGGGTAGGGTAGTATTTGGGTATCAGGTCAGTTATGTAGATTGGGGCGGCATTGTGAATGGCTTTGTAGGTCAGTTAGCAGTTTGAATTTGATGCGTTGGGCAATCGGGAGCCAATGAAGGGATTGGCAGAGGGGGTGTCAGGCTCCGCCCAACGGGATCTCTAGTGGTCCACGGCACGGGGTTTCCCAGGACGCGGAGTCTAAGTCCCAGTCTGCCTTTTCACCAGGGCCCCTGATGGTGAGGATGGACTTGGTGCAAGACTGAAACCAGGTCGCGTTCGTGGGCACCCCCGGCGGCGGCAGAGGGGTCCCGCTGAGGGTATGTGCCCGGGTTGAGCCTGCTGTGAAGGGGACGACAGATCCTGATCCGAGTGGGATGGATGGGATGACAGATCCCGATCCGAGCGGGATGGATGGGCGACTGTCAGGAGTAGGCGAGGTCAGACTAGCCGGGTCGGTATTGTGCGGGCAGCGTGGTACAGGGGGAGTAAGCGGAGAATGGTCGGGGTCACAAGCCAGGTTCAGCAGGTAGCGGGCAGCGTGGTACCGAGGGTCAGGCAGAGGGATGGTCAGGAACGAGCTGGGGTCAGAGCAGGAGAAGGTCAGCATAAACAGAACAGGCAGAGTTTGGCAACAGGGAAGCGTACTTACAGGACAGGAACAAGACCTTGCGGCAACTTGGAGATACACAGGGTAGCTTTAAATAGAGCGCCCTGCTCTCCCATTGGTGCGGCCGCGATCGCTACTGCGCATGCGCGGCCGCCGCGATCGCCGAGGACTCTGCGCTCGCCGGCTGGGACGGATCGGCGGTCTACGCATGCGCGCGCCGCCGAGGACCCGGGATCCCTGACATTGCCCCCCCCTACGGGCAACCTCCGGATGCCCAACCGACCCCTACTCAACGGCTGGTTCTGAAAAAATTCCCGCACAAGCCTTGGGGCGTGCACATTTTGGGCCGGCTCCCATGAATTTTCCTCCGCCCCATATCCTTTCCATTTAACCAGAAACTGAGTTTGACCTCCCCTCTTTCTGCAATCTAAGATAGCTTCAACTTCAAATTCCTCCTCCCCATCCACGTCTACTGCCTCCGGTGGTTTAGACCTTCGATTCGGGAAGGGGTCTGGAGTTGCTGGTTTCAACAGGGACACATGGAAGACCGGATGAACCTTCATAGATTCGGGCAGTGCCAGCTCGTATGCCACCTCGTTGATCTTACGTTTGACCCGAAAAGGCCCCAAGAATTTGGGAGCCAATTTCTTCGAAGGGCAGGACATTTTTAAATTTGCGGTGGACAACCAAACCTGGTCCTCTGGCCGCAAACTCAATTCCCCTCTTCTTTTCCTATCAAATGCCCTCTTATTGTCATCCTGGGCCTTTGCCATTGCTTCCTGCAATACCTTGCTATTGGTAGACAGAAAGGTCAACATATCCTGCGTGGTTGGGACTGCGACCTCCGGGATTAGATCTGGCAGGAATACAGGGTGGAACGCATAGTTCGCGAAAAACGGGGACTGTCTAGTAGCAGAGTGACTTGCATTATTATATGCGAATTCCGCAAGCGGCAGGAGAGTAACCCAGTCATCTTGGAGGAAGGTGGTATAGCACCTGAGGTACTGCTCTAGGGTCTGGTTTGTACGCTCCGTCTGGCCATTGGTCTGTGGGTGATAAGCTGAGGAGAACGATAACTTAATTCCCAGGGTTTCACATAGAGCTTTCCAGAACCTTATTTATTTATTTATCGAGTTTATATAGCGCCAAAGGGTTTGCTCAGCGCTGTACAATAGAGGGGGGGACAAAACATGAAACAGTACAGTAACATCAAACAGCACACAAGGGGTAAGAGGGCCCTGCTCTTTCGAGCTTACAATCTAGGAGGGAGGGGGTAGAGGTACAGGAGGAAAAGGCTGTGGGGGATGGAGTGGTAGGAGGAGGGAAGGGCAGCGGCTGTTAGGTGAGGGTGGGGTAGGCTTCCCGGAAGAGGTGGATTTTCAGGGAGCGCCTGAAGGTGAGGAGGGAAGGTGACAGTCTGATGGATTGGGGTAGTGAGTTCCAGAGGATGGGGGAGGACCTAGAGAAGTCTTGCAGTCGTGCGTGGGAGGAAGAGACCAGGGAGCAAGATAGAAGGAGGTCCTGTGAAGAGCGAAGGGTACGGGTAGGGTGGTACCTGGGAATCAGGTCGGTGAGGTAGTTAGGGGCAGTGTTGTGCATGGCCTTATAGGTCAGAGTGAGCAGTTTGAATTTAATGCGTTGGGCAATGGGGAGCCAGTGGAGGGAGAGGCAGAGGGGGGTGGCAGAGGTGGAGCGGCTGGTGAGGTGGATGAGTCTGGCAGCTGAGTTCAGGATGGTCTGAAGCGGGGAGAGTTTGCACTGGGGTAGGCCGGTGAGGAGGGAGTTGCAGTAGTCAAGGCGTGAGATAATCAGGGAGTGTACGAGTAGTTTAGTGGTGTCTGGGGTAAGGAAGGAGCGTATCCTGGCGATGTTCCGAAGGTGGAGCCTGCATGTATTTGTGAGTGATTTGACATGAGGTTGAAAGGAAAGGTTTGAGTCCAGAATGACGCCAAGGACCTTGGCTTGCTGGGCGGGATTGATGGTGGTGTTGTTGGTAGTGATGGAAAGGATGGGGGGGGGGCACGGGAAGGGGGAAAGACGAGAAGCTTGGTTTTGGAGAGGTTGAGCTTGAGGAAATGGAGTGACATCCAGTCAGAGATGTCGTTTAGGAGGTGAGTGATGCGGGCGGAGAATGTGGGGGTGAGGTGAGGGGTGGATAGGTAGATTTGAGTATCATCAGCATAGAGGTGGTAGTTGAAGCCGTGGGAGTGTATGAGTTTGCCAAGGGAGGAGGTGTAGATGGAGAAGAGAAGGGGTCCAAGGACAGAGCCCTGGGGGACCCCAACAGAGAGGGGGAAGGCAGAGGAGGTGGCGCCGTTGTAGGAAACGCTGAAGGAGCGTTGGGATAGATAGGACAAGAACCAGGAGAGAGCGGTGTCTCTGATGCCAAGGGAGAGTAGTTTATTAAGGAGGAGGGGGTGGTCGACTGTGTCAAAGGCCGCGGAGAGGTCTAGGAGAAGGAGGACAGAGTAGTCGCCTTTGGCTTTGGCGGTTAGTAGATCGTTGGTGATTTTGAGGAGGGCAGTTTCGGTGGAGTGTAGGGGACGGAAGCCGGACTGTAGTGGGTCAAGGAGGTTGTTGTCAGTTAGGTGGGCGCTTAGGCGATCGTAGACCAAGCGCTCAAGGAGCTTGGACGTGAGTGGCAGCAGGGAAATTGGTCTGAGGTTGTTGAGGTCAGTGGGGTCCAGGGAGGGCTTTTTGAGTATGGGGGTGATGTGCGCATGTTTTAGGGGGGAGGGGAAGATGCCAGTAGAGAGGGAGAGATTGAAGATGTGGGTAAGGGAGCGGATGAGGGAAGAGGGGGGTGACCAGAGGAGTTGAGAGGGGATAGGGTCCAGGGGGCAGGTAGTGAGGCGGGCTTCTGAGAAGACTCTGGTGACTTCCTCAGTGGTAGTAGGGCTGAAGGAGTGCAGTGATGGGGGGGTTACGGTAGGCAGGGCCTTGGGTGTGGTGGGGGGCAGTGCCGTTGCAAGGTCAGAGGAGGGGAGAGATGAGGGGGTGATGGAAGGGGGGAGGCTAGATGGGGAGGTAGATTGCAAGTTGACTATGTCCTTGCGGATTGCGTCAATCTTGTTGTGGAGATGAGTGGCAATCTCGTGGGCGGTAAGTGAGGTACTGAGTGGAGGAGGGGGGGGGAGAGAGCAGGGAGTTGAAGGTGGAGAAGAGTCGGCGAGGGCAGGTGGAGAGGGTGTTGAACCTGGACGTAAACTGAACCCCTCTGTCAGATACAATGTCCCTGGGAATTCCGTGGAGTCTTACCACTTCCTTAATAAACACACGTGCTGTCTCAAGGGCCGTAGGTGTGTCCTTTAGAGGTACAAAATGGGCCATCTTGGACAGGCGGTCTACAATCATGAAGATTGCTGTGTGGTCCTGAGAGGGTGGAAGTTCCACGATAAAGTCAATGGAAATCATGGTCCATGGCCTATCGGGTATGGGTAATGGGCGCAAGAGACCCCAAGCTTTATTCCTAGTGGGTTTGTTTCTCTGACAAACGGGACAGGTCTTTATGTAGGTTTCGCACTCTCTGGCCATATTAGGCCACCAGAAAGTACGCTGCAGCAGCTCCAAGGTCTTACGTACCCCAAAGTGCCCGGCCAGCGGGTGATCGTGGCAGTATCCTAATACCAATGTACGGGCCTCCTCAGGGACCACAATCTGATCCTCCTTCCAAAAAAGTCCTTCCCTATTTAGTAAGGGGACACCGGATGGACTTTGCATTCCTACGGACGCGGTCTGCAGTTGAGAATGGAGCTCCGATTGGAGAACTAGGAAATTTCCTGGGGACAGGATAGTGTCTGGCTTGGGATTCTCTTCGGGATCCCCAAACATGCGGGTGAGCGCGTCTGGTTTTGTGTTCTTAGACCCTGGCCTATAGGTTATATGGAAAAAGAACCGTGAAAAGAACAGCGCCCACCTGGCTTGACGTGGCCTCAGACGTTTAGCTGTCCTCAGATATTCTAGGTTCTTATGATCCGTAAAAATCAATATTGGGTGTACCGCCCCCTCTAACAAGTATCTCCATTCCTCTAGTGCCACCTTAATCGCCAAGAGCTCCCGATCCCCGATATCATAATTCCTTTCCGCAGGAGTTAGTTTCCTGGAGAAGAAAGCCACCGGGTGCATGAGTTCTTTGATGCCCTTCCTCTGGGACAGGATCGCCCCGACCACATTCTCGGATACGTCCACCTCCAAGATATATGGCAAGGACGAATCAGGGTGGCTCAAAATAGGAGCTGCCGTAAACAATTCCTTTAAGGCTTCAAAAGCCCTCTGTGCCTCAGGTGTCCATTGTAAGCGAACCCCCTGCCTGGTCAGCTGGGTGATAGGGGACACTAGGCCCGAAAAGTTCTTAATGAAGTTTCTGTAGAAGTTCGCGAAGCCGATGAAGCGTTGGACCGCTTTCTTATCGCTGGGGGCTGGCCAATCTAAAATGGCCGAAACCTTTTGGGGATCCATGGCTATTCCCGTGGGAGAGATGGTTAGACCCAGAAACGAAATACTACTCTGTTCAAAACAGCACTTGTCTGCCTTGGCATATAAGCTGTGTTGGCGGAGCCGTTCTAACACGTGCCTCACGTGACCTCTATGGTCCTCCAAGGTTGGGGAAAAGACAAGGATATCGTCCAGGTATACGATGACGAAGATATCCAGGTAGTCCCTGAAGACATTGTTTATGAAATGCTGGAAGGTGGCAGGGGCGTTGCATAGGCCGAAGGGCATAACCAAATATTCATAGTGTCCGAATCTGGTACGGAATGCTGTCTTCCACTCGTCCCCCTCTCTGATACGAACTAAATTATAGGCACCTCTCAAGTCTAGTTTAGTGAAGACAGATGCTGACTTCAGCCTCTGAAAAAGCTCGGGGACTAGTGGTAGCGGGTAACGGTTCTTTACTGTGACCTTATTCAACCACGGGAGCCCCAAAATAATTGCAAATAATGGGGATGCTATGGCGTCCAGCCGAAGGAGTTCTTCATGATGGGTCGATACGGTAGTACGGATAGGTGGGGTCTCGTGGTCCACCACCCCTGACTTAATACGTGATCCATCTGCTAGAAAAATATTCAATCCCACCTCCTTGGTTTGTAGGGGAATTTGTTGCTGAACTGCAAAGTCTAAATCTATGAAGCAACTACACGCCCCAGAATCCACAATAGCCGTGGTCACCACTGTTCTCCCCGGCAGCTGAAGTGACACAAGTACCGCTAGATAACTAGTGTTGCCCACACTGTTAGAAGTGACCGTAGAGAAAACAGCGGAACACTTACCCCTCTTGGCTGGACAGGTACGTACCACATGGCCTGCTCCCCCACACTAGAGGCAGAGATGGTTGGTAAGACGCCTCTGGCGTTCCTCAGGCGTAAGTGTCGGCCGGATCCTTCCCGATGGCCCGGTCTCGGGTGTATCCATAGCATCCTGATTCTGGCTTGCCGGCTGTAACTGGGTTGAGGCCTGAGGGGGTGTTCCAGTTGGTCCTTGTCCTTGGTTGCACCTTTCCTGCCTGCGCTCCCGCAACCGGCGGTCAATTCGAATAGTCAAAGCTATTAAGGCCTCCAAAGTGCTAGGTATGTCTATTCGGGCCAATTCGTCCTTCAGGGATTCAGCTAACCCTACACGGAACTGGTGGTGCAGAGCCGCCTCGTTCCATTGGCTGTCTCTATGCCAACGCCTGAATTCAGCGGCATAGTCCTCCACTATCCGGTGACCCTGCTTGAGCGTATATAGGGCCCTCTCGGCCGTTGCGGTGCGCAGCGGGTCGTCATACAAGAGGGCCATAGCCTCAAAAAATACCGTCACTGACTTCAACAGTGGGTCTCGCTTCTCTCGGAGCCGGTGGGCCCAGTCTTGGGGTCCCCCCTGTAGTAGGGAAATAATGAACCCTACCCTCACCGATTCGGAGGAAAAGGTCCGAGGCTGGAGGTCAAAGTATAACTGACAGGAGTTACGAAAGGCCTTGAATCTACTACGGTCTCCCGAAAAACGTTCCGGTGTGGGGACACGGGGTTCTGGTGCGGGTAACAACCCCGGAGTCTCCCTAGTGGGTTCCCCAGACCCCATGGTAGAGGTAGCTAAGGTCTGCATGCGACTGTCCAATACCGTATAACCTTCCTGTAGGCCCCTAATTCCCAGTGTAAGGGTCTCCATCTGTTGGCAGATGTCGTACAGAGGGGAAGTTCCCCTTCCAGGCTCAGTCATGGCCGCAAGGTACTGTCAGGCTCCGCCCAACGGGATCTCTAGTGGTCCACGGCACGGGGTTTCCCAGGACGCGGAGTCTAAGTCCCAGTCTGCCTTTTCACCAGGGCCCCTGATGGTGGGGATGGACTTGGTGCAAGACTGAAACCAGGTCGCGTTCCTGGGCACCCCCGGTGGTGGCAGAGGGGTCCCGCTGAGGGTATGTGCCCGGGTTGAGCCTGCTGTGAAGACGACGACAGATCCCGATCCGAGCGGGATGGATGGGATGACAGATCCCGATCCGAGCGGGATGGATAGGCGACTGTCAGGAGTAGGCGAGGTCAGACTAGCCGGGTCGGTATTGTGCGGGCAGCGTGGTACAGGGGGAGTAAGCGGAGAATGGTCGGGGTCACAAGCCAGGTTCAGCAGGTAGCGGGCAGCGTGGTACCGAGGGTCAGGCAGAGGGATGGTCAGGAACGAGCCGGGGTCAGAGCAGGAGAAGGTCAGCATAAACAGAACAGGCAGAGTTTGGCAACAGGGAAGCGTACTTACAGGACAGGAACAAGACCTTGCGGCAACTTGGAGATGCACAGGGCAGCTTTAAATAGAGCGCCCTGCTCTCCCATTGGTGCGGCCGCGATCACTACTGCGCATGCGCGGCCGCGATCGCCGAGGACTCTGCGCTCGCCGGCTGGGACGGATCGGCGGTCTGCGCATGCGCGCGCCGCCGAGGACCCGGGATCCCTGACAAGGGGGAGGCAGATGTGGAGCGGTTGGTGAGGTGGATGAGTCTAGCCGCTGAGTTTAGAATTGACTGGAGTGGGGATAGCCCTCGTTTGGGTAGGCCAGTGGGAAGGGAATAGCAATAGTCCAGGCGTGAGATGATGAGGGAGTGTACAAGTTGTTTGGTGGTGCCTGGGGTGAGGAATGTGCGTATCTTGGAGATGTTGCGGAGGTGGAGCCTGCAAGATCTAGATAGCAGTTGAATGTGTGGTAGTCCAGGGTGACACCCAGGACTTTGGCGTGTGGGGTGAGAGAGATGGTGGCATTGTTAGTAGTGATGGAGAAGATGGGGGGGGCACGGGGTGGGGGGAATACCAGGAGCTCGGTTTTGGATAGGTTAAGTTTGAGGAAGTGGAGCGACATCCAGTCTGATATGTCGTTTAGGAGGTGGGCGATGCGGGCAGAGAATGAAGGGGTGAGGTGGGGGGTGGAGAGGTAAATTTGGGTGTCGTCGGCATAGAGGTGGTAGTTGAAGCCATGGGAGTGAATACGTTTGCCAAGGGAGGAGGTATAGATGGAGAAGAGGAGGGGCCCGAGGACAGAGCCCTGAGGGACCCCAACAGAGAGGGGGAGGGAGGGGGAGGTGGCAGTGTTGTAGGTGACACTGAAGGGAAAGGTAGGAGGAGAACCAGGAGAGAGCAGCGTCCTTGATGCCAAGGGAGTTTAGTTTGGCAAGGAGGAGAGGGTGGTCAACAGTGTCGAAGGCCACGGAGAGGTCGAGGAGCAGGAGGATAGAATAGTGGCCATTGGCTTTGGCGGTTAGCAGGTCGTTGGTGATTTTAAGTAGGGCGGTTTCAGTGGAGTGCAGGGGATGGAAGCCAGACTGTAGGGGGTCAAGGAGGTTGTTATCAGGAGGTTTGTTGTGCTGTTAGTCTCTGTATATTTATATATATATCTTAGTTACATCTTTTCTGTAAATATTTTTATTGCACCCGTTTGACCTTTTAGTAATAAATCTTTCCTTCTGAAAGTGTTGAACTGTTTCTATAGCGCTTTATTGCAATTTACGAATTCCTGCCTCTAAAGAGAACGCTACTGTGTTTGTTTAACCCTCTGTATAACCGTGTTATACAGACGATTACCTCAACCATTATAGTGTTATAACTGATATCGCCGCGTTTCCTCTTTCTCTGTACAAAAAGGAGGTGGTGGCAGTGTGAAGGGTTAATTGCTTAAATTAACCTGACCCAGTAACAATCGCTCAGGCTGCCGGTACATCAATTGTGGTCCAATTAGCTGGAAAATCGTTGTGCAGGGTGCAGCTGGGTGTGGCATTGTTACGCACGTTATATCGTGGTTTTAGATCGGCTAGTCCTTCGGTCACGAGTTTGGTGAGAAGGTCTGGGGTCTGATGCCACGATCGTGACACAACCTACATGAGAATGACAACTATGCTCTGAATTCAGGAGCAGTGCAGTATCATTGTCATGCCGTCAGAGGAAGCTGCATTAGGTGGACTTTACTAGCAGGATCAACGTGTTGTGGGACTTTGCAGGGGAACTGAGAAAAAACTGTAAGTGCTGAAGCATATATATATATTTTTATGGAAGGGGGCATAGTTTTACTTTGAGCCATTATATGGCAGATATCGATCTTGCACTTACATTTTGATCTTTTGATCCCTGTGACCTCTTGTGAGACTTTGGGATTATTTTTGGATAGGCAGTGCTCTTGGGTATCACAGTTCCGTTTCTGTCAGGGAATGCGCATATCTATGCGCAGGTGCAGAACCCCTGTTAACCCTGCTCATGTCCAATTAGCAAATGTGTGTGCACCATCGCGCACACAGAAGTGCGCAAATACGCAGGCACAACGGCGCATTTGGGCCAGGTGAGCTATTTAAGCTGGGTAGTGCCTTCCATTAGTGCCATTTGCTCTAATAATTTTGTGCACCCATGCATCTTATAACTTGTGATTCCGTTGCTGAGCTGATCTGTTATTGACCCTGCTTGAAATCTGCCTATACCAACCCCTGGCCTGCCCTTTGACTATTCCTCTGCCTGCCGTTTCTGCTTACTCTGCCTGCTAGTTGCCAACCTGGACTGCCTAACCTTGTCTTACTCAGTCATGTAGCTTTCTATGTACAATGTGAAATTAGTCCACTGTGATTTTAAAGAGATTCTGAACATTTCACTTAATGGATGTGTATTATGTTTGTAAAGTTAGGCCCAGAGTGAAAGAAGCAGAAGCCTAGACACAGGGCCACCATGACTGGGTTAAAAGGGGTTTGGCACGGTAGGAGTTATTTTTGGATCAAAGTAACAGGATTCTTGAGTACTCACCAGATTGGTGGATAGGGCTGTAGTAGGTGGGCCTTCAGGGATTTGGGATGTAGGAGGATTTGGGCAGCCTTTAGTCGGAAGAAAGCTTGGTCGGGACAACTTTCTACCCTCCCTCCCTTGTTATTTTGCTTGTGCTTGTGCTGGTATTTTGAAAAGTTACAGGTGCTGTGTATTTTACGTCATGGCAGCTTGCAGGGTACAAAGTCCATGGATGTGTTTTTATTATGCACACCAGGTACAGTTGTAGGGATCCGTCTGGGGTACTGCTCTCATTATTCTGGTTGGTGGTATCTGTGATTATTGGTTTGTCTCCGAGTCAGTGTTTCTGCGGCTGGAGGCCTAATTCTGGTGTACGCAGGTACTTGAGGTAATTGCCCACAAGGACTTGGGGACCCTTTTATACTGTACTGAATGTTGATATGTTAATTATATTTGGCTAATAAAAGGCTGCTATGGCCATTAAACTCCAATTGGTGTCATGCGTGGTTAATTAACTAACAATAGTTGGTGCAGTGGTGGTCAGGCAGCATTGTCAAAGCATCTTTTATACCCTAGTCCAGTAGTGGGCAACCTTTTTTTTCAACTGAGCCAAATCTCGCCAAAACCACGATTGAAATTTATTTTGAGAGCCACATTTTTAAAACTGAAAATACATAGGATGGTACACTGTTTTTAGTTTCAATAAGTTTTTATAGTAATTCATCCCCCATATAGTAATTCATCCCCCATAGTAATTCATCCCCCATAGTAATTCATCCCCCATATAGTAATTCATCCCCCCTATAGTAATTCATCCCCCATAGTAATTCATCCCCCATATAGTAATTCATCCCCCATATAGTAATTCATCCCCCATAGTAATTCATCCCCCATATAGTAATTAATCCCCATATAGTAATTCATCCCCCATAGTAATTCATCCCCCATAGTAATTCATCCCCCATATAGTAATTCATCCCCCATAGTAATTCATCCCCCATATAGTAATTAATCCCCCATATAGTAATTCATCCCCCATAGTAATTCATCCCCCATATAGTAATTCATCCCCCATATAGTAATTCATCCCCCATAATAATTCATCCCCCATATAGTAATTAATCCCCCATATAGTAATTCATCCCCCATATAGTAATTCATCCCCCATAGTAATTCATCCCCCATATAGTAATTCATCCCCCATAGTAATTCATCCCCCATAGTAATTCATCCCCCATATAGTAATTCATCCCCCATAGTAATTCATCCCCCATATAGTAATTCATCCCCCATAGCAATTCATCCCCCATATAGTAATTAATCCCCCATATAGTAATTCATCCCCCATAGTAATTCATCCCCCATAGTAATTCATCCCCCCTATAGTAATTCATCCCCCATATTAATTCATCCCTCATATAGTAGTAGTAAGTAAGTAGCAAGTAGTAAGCCAAGTCCCCCCTGTGTCAATTCACTTACCTTTGCTCCGCGCGTTCCTCTCGCCGTGTTCCTGCGCCATTCCGGTCTTCAGGGCGGACTGTGAGAGGAGCCTAGCTCCTCTCACGTTCGTCACGCTGCCCCCCCTACACACATCCTGACAGCCAATCACTGGCTATCAGGATGTGAGTGGCAGGGAGACTGGCCAATCATTGCATTTGAGCGTTCTGCCCTGGCTGTTTTTTTTTTGATTCACGCTACAGAGTCCCTGCCGCCCGAGAGGAGGGAGGGGAGCGGGCGCCTGGCACACAAGAGCCGCATTAAAGCGTGTAAAGAGCCGCATGTGGCTCGCGAGCCGCGGCTTGCCGACCACTGCCCTAGTCATTAAAAAAAAACACTTCAAAAAGGGTTTTGCAATGTGCTCACAGGAGACATTTGAATGAAGCCGGGTATCATTCAACTTAGAAGAATGGCGGGTGAGACCCAATAAGGACAAGGAGTGCAATGGTGGAGCATAAAGAGAATGAATATAGCTTGATACTTTTTCTTTAATATGGAAGGTAGGGAAGGGCTTTTAAATGGGCTTTGATCTTAAAGTGGAGTTCCACTCACCCTGTCAAAAAATAAGAGTCAGCAGCTACAAAAACTGTAGCTGCAGACTTTTAAAAAAACAGCCACTTACCTGTCCCTCGGTCCCGCAGTGTGTCCCCCGTAGCTCGTTTCACCAGCCGTCCTGTATTCCAGGAGGCCGGCATCTTCAGTGTGGGCACCCGGCTGTGATAGCTTGCGGCTTCACAGCCGTGTACCCACTGCACATGTGCGAGTAGCACTGCGCTTCATGAATGGTCTTGTAGTCTTCTGGGACCTGTCACGTGTCCCAAAAGACTACAGGGAGGGAGGGAGGACACCTTCCACTTCCGATCACCTAGGCGATCGGACTGGAAGTGGGAGTGGGTAGCTGTCAAATTCAGGTACCCGCTCCCCCCTCCACCCCCCAAAGGTGCCAATCCTTAATGGGGAGCAGTCCTTAAAGCGAAACTTCCCCTTTTGAGTGGAGCTCTGCTTTAAATAAAATTATCACTATTAAATGGTAGTTAAAAGGATGGAATATCTGCTTTCTGGTATTTTTTTTCTCCATGTCATTGCATGTTATTTGAGGAAAAACACGCACACATGAATATTACAAATACAAGGTAAATATAATAATTAAGACTCTGTGATTACTGGATCACAGATCTTCCATTCAAGCAGGCATTTTATGTGCACTCACTGGTACTAAAGGGCCCCAGTAACTTACATGGTAGATTACAAAGCCTGAATTGGGTTGTCACAGCCCCACAGCGGAATGCTATGGCTATCAGATGGACCAGCGTTCCAAAGACTGGACAGGGGAGCAATACCGCACCAAAGGGTTGATTGGGAGTAGTCAGTAATCTGATAGAGGTGAAAACTAGGTTACAAATTCCACATCAATTTCTCTCTACGTCTTTGTCAAATTTGTTTAGTATCTCCTCCATTCTCCTCAAAATGCAATGGGGGGGATTTACTAAAACTGGAGCACTTAGAATCTGCTTCATCTGTGCATGGGAGCCAATCAGCATTTTACAAATATCTCCCAGATGAGAAAGAGGGACACCTTTTATCACAAAGGTTGTGATTTACTAAAACTGGCACACTCACAATCTGGTTCAGCTGTGCATGAGAGCCAATCAGCTTCTAACTTCAGCTTGCTCGATTAAGCTTTGTCAATAAAACCTGGAAGCTGATTTGTTTCTATGCAGAGCTGCACCAGATTTTGCACTCTCCAGCTTTGGTAAATGATCCCCACTGTGCCTGTTATTGTCAGGTGGTAGGATTTGTATAGTTAGATACAGGGGCGGACTGACAAATCATGAGGCCCCCGGGCAATAGGGGATCATGGAGTCCCTGTGTCCTTGCCCAAACTCAAAAAAGCCTATGAAAAAGGTACCAGGGGCATCTCATGGGGCCCCCTACTGACCCCAGGCCCTCAGGCAGTGCCCAAGTTTCCAAATGTTCAGTCCGCCCCTGGTTAGGTAAGCATAGTTGTGTTTCTCTGCTTATCAGAGAGACTGTTAGGAAAATCGAATTGGGCTCTCTGCTTAACAGAGTACTGTGATGGATTAGTCAGGTCTGCTCATGATGCTCTGGTGCTATTTGAATTTGTCTGAGTTCTGCTCACCTTCAGAAAGCTATGAGAGCCTTCCAGAACATGGGTAGGGGATAGGCAGATGAACAGCATGAATATGGATACAGCCCTGGCCAATTGCAAAGGAGGGCAGTCCCATTGCATGCTGGGAGTGGTATTTATGTTCTGTGAGCACATGGGTTCAGTGTCTTTCCAGGAGAGGAATGAACAAAGACAGGCTAGAGGCAGGCTGCCTCACCTGACACATGCTTCCATTCAGTCTCAGGTAGATCGACCTGAGGGCCTGAAGTTAGAGAGAGTGACCCTGGTCCTACAGTGCGGTGACTGAGGGGAGCTGTCTGCCAAAGATCTGTTTGGTATCAATGGAGAGAGAGTCACCAAGCAAGCATTCTATCCTTGGACTTGTCAGTACAGACACTGGGAGATCTTGGGGACTTGTGTGCTTTGCTACCCCTCTGGTGCTTGATAGTCAGCGTGGGCCTGAGAAAAGGGAACACTGGCTAGTGTTCTGAAGAGCTTGTCCAACGTGTGCTACTGCAAAGGACTTTGCTGAGTTCTATTATTTCTGGACTGCTACAGTCCACTATAACAGGTCTGTACCTGAGGAGCTCAATCCTACAACTACTATTACTGCTCACTCCTGAAACTACTTGTCTAAAGAGAAGTCTGCTATCTGCTTTCAGTCAAACCTTCAATACTGTTCCACTTTAAGATAAGTTCAGTGTGAATAGTTCTAATTTTGGAGTATCCTACTACAATTCCCCATCCCCATCCCCAGTTCTACAATAAAATTTCAAAAACCAACATCCTCTAGACTGGTTATTGAAGACAATGAGCGGAAGTGTGTGTGTGTATTTGGCTGAAGAAATACACTGTGCCTGGCTGTGGGGCAAAGTAAGGGGAAACCAGGGCAAAAATACAAGCACTACATACAACTAAATGTATATCAACCTAACATTGTATAACTGCAGTCCTTAAATTCAGGAAAAGTGATAATGAGTCTGGTGGATTGAGTTTGAGTTACATCCTGCATCTTGTGATAGAGCTCATCCCTCTATAGTTTTCAGCTCTGCTATTCTAGATGTTACAAATGCCTCTTGTTGCAGTCTCAATACAATTAATTAAAATTCCAAAGGAAAAATGAGACCCTTTGAAACAGCAAGTGTGCCTACCTTGGGACTCAGGGACAGAATACTCTCCCATCATAGACCCTGAGGCATGTAAGAAATCAAAGGTCCAATGTTTTAAATGTGTTTATACTAAGAACTGAAGTTTTCCAACCTGCTCTGAATGTGTAAATATAATTTGTATTACACAGACGGTGTCATTGGGGGTGGGGTCTTGAAACAAGTAAATCTGCTTGGTGAGGTAGCACCTCCACTATTATAGTGGCTGCCTTGAAGCCATACAGTACTGAGTAATGGATGATAAAATGGGCCTGGGCAAAAAAGAATCTGCAGAATGCCTATTGGCTGTGCCATAAAATTCAGAACTGACTCCATTTTGTGTTATAATATTAAATGTAGAGATTTGTAGTATGAACACTAGAGGTTGGGTAGATTAGCCATTACAATTATTCTATCTAACTGACTAACATCTGATGAGATTAGAGATCAGTCAAACAGGGAGTATATGGATTTCAATGAGTCAGCTATTGAAACAAAATTGCACTGTAAGAAGGAGCAGTATATGTAGCTCAATCTTTGTGCAGATCTACCAATCAGCAAAAAAGTAAATATGACTGCCCTGTGTACATACAGGGACCCTGCCTTAAACTGCTCATATATGGATCAAAATTCAGTCAGTTCAGTAGGGACCAGCTGAATTTCAATCCATCTATTGCCAATTCCATTCATGATAAGTTGATCTAATGATCAACTCTCATGAACGTGACTAATGGAAAATTTAAATTCGATCAGCACTGAAGCTGATTGTATTCCAACAGCTGAGGAGCCCCACTGTCAGAATACAAGGGCGTAGTAGGAAGAATATGTGGATGGGGGAAGTCATTCATTTTCTTTTTTTTGATCAGCTGTCTGGCTGATCAAACAAAAATGATCCATCTGTGGTCAGCTTTAGGCTTGAATGTCACTAGTTAAAGTGGTTGTAAAGGCTCAAGGTTTTTTTATCTTCATGCATTCTATGCATGGAGGTAAAAACCTGGGTGCAGCAGTGCCCCCAGCCTCCCTAAAACTTACCGGAGCCCCATCTTGATCCAGCAATGTGAATGAGAGCCTCAACTCTCCTGGGTCTCTCCCTCCTCATTGGCAGAAATATCAGCAGCAGCAGCAATTGGCTCCCGCTACTGTCAATCACAGCCAGTGAGTCAATGAGGAGGGAGCTAGGTGGGGCTGAGCCAAGCTTCATGTGTGAATGGACACACAAGGCCTTGGCCCTTCCATCCTGCCAAGTGCCCCCATAGCAAGCAGCTTGATATGGGGGCACTTGGCAGGAGGGAGGGGCCAAGGGACCATTGCACAGAGGTAAGTATGATATGGTTGTTATTTTTAAACAAAAAAATCTGCCTTTAATATCACTTTAATTTAGGTGTGTTTTGCACCTAGATTGTAACAAGCCTGAGCTTTGTTTACATTTTTGTGTCTCTGCAGTTTCACCTAAGCCCAGTATGTCCTACTTGATACTGTTAAGGAGGTTTCAGTCGTTGGAATGCAATGGACAATCACTAAGATATGAATATTACTCTGTCCTAGTCAATCACTGAGGAGTTTGTTCAGTATAGCTTTGTACTTGATAAAAGTTTGGCGCACCTTTCCAGAGTGTTTTTCCTTCCAGGGCTTCTAACTGGTAATGATGTCATTGTAGACTGTTCCTTCTCTCTGGGACATTGCCCTGCCATGAACTTGTACTAGAGGCTTTTAGAGAATTTAGGAGAATTTCAGCTGCCTTGATGTGGGGGAGAGAGAAAGAGAGAGAGAGAGAGGCAAGAAGATGCTAATGGATGAATCATCCGTAAGGACTCTTCTATGCTGATGAGCTGGGTAGAAACTACCACTGGACATTGCAATATGGATTCATCACCCATATCTCAGAGTGCCTGTAACTGCCATCAAAGATCCATTACAATTTAAAGTGCATCTAAACCCGAAACCCAAAGTATAATAGATTGAAGCTTGCTGGTCCTTGGTGTGGTGACTACATTCATTTTCTTTTTCAAAGTTTCTTTTGCTTATTTTTTTTTTTACCTAGTAATCCTGCAGATTACCACACTTTCTGTCCCTGGGTGGCTTTGTCACTTCACGTTATCTAAGAAGGGAGCTATGGTCCTGATATGGACTATAAACATGTCTGTATCACTTCATCTGCATTACCTAGGAGGCAGGGCAATTGGTAATTTACAATGGGGGCAAAGTGCATGTAGTATACTGCCCCATCTTCTACACACTGTCTAAGGCTAGCTGTAAGATCAGACAAGCCAAGCACTCCTTTCTCCACGGCCTTTGAACAACATAGCTAGAAGTCTCTAAGCACTTGCCTACTTGTCTCGAACATTTTAACTGAAAAACCCTTCTCCCCTGCATTCCTCCTGGAATGCTTGCCTCGGACTAGTGCTTGGAGATGGAGAAAAATTCTATTTCCTTGATAGCTGCGTTGTTGGGCAGTTGTAAAGTGAGGAGGGCTGCTCTGTCTGATCCCACAACTAGCCTTAGTCATCACCTAGGAAGATGGGACAAATTACTACATGTACTTTTTCCAATGGGGAAACGAACACATTAAACATTTAGAAACTTCTTCTTTAAGGAAGACTGTGACTGGTCTGATAGGGCAATGGATCTGTGTGGCTTTTATTTCTGTACCCATAACCCTCTCTCCTAAAATTGAGTTTAGCAATAAAAGGTAAAAAGACTAAATTCACTGGCAGCCAGCTTATTTTTCTACTCACCATATGACAAGAACCAGGCCTTAAGTTGGAGAAGTTTGCTTACAACATTACTTAGGGGCTCATTTTGCACCACCCAAGGAGAAGTGCTACCCACATATGTAAATACAAACTAAAGGGTTTTTAAAAAATTAAACATAATGTAAAAGTTTTTAGCACATTTTTACATTTTTTAGCACAAGCTGATTTCTTTATTTGTATATTTTAAAAAAATAAAAATAAGTGGGAAGACTATACATCCCCTTTAAAAACAGATATTGACATCTGGTTTCAAAGTAAAGGGAGCTCTTCTATTGACACAGACACAGCCCAGAGGCAAAATTTTCCCGTGGATGAAACCCAAGACTGGTCCTGGAAATTAGGGACAGATGGTAACTATGTTGTAATGTTCATTTCTGCAGCTTATTGAACTGCACAATTGTTATAATTTGATTACTGGTGAAGAAGTGCACCATCATACTGAAAGTGGATACACCTCTTTAAAAATATTGTGCCCCCTGAACAGCGGTTGCTTCACCGTTAAATTATGAGGTCAGTGCTGGGAGCCAAAGAACCCTAACTGATTTGAAGCAGAGCCCAATTAGCCTATTAAAATGGCAGCAAATACAAGAAAGTGAATCAGCCCACTGCAAAGTTTCTTGAACGATGTAGAAGTCTGCCCTAAAGCTTCTTGGGGAATAGCATGAACTAATTGCTCCAGGAGATTAAAAGCCTGAAAATACTGTCAGTGCTTAAAGTGGCTGGGCAAATTAATTGATACGAAAGACAGAGCTCTATGTTTATTGGTGTAATCAGCCATTAGAGTTATCGTACTGTAAACAAGAGTGTGAAATGCTGGTAAGTGGGACATAGCACAGTTGTGTAAGAAAATGAATCTACAGAAAGAAGAAGGGAAAATATAATACAAATATATATATGAACATTACTAGATTAATATATGTAATCCTATCAATGACTGTTAAAGCGGGTTGCCGGAAATAATCATTTTTACAAAGTTACATTGGCCCAGCTTGGCTTGATATACGTATTCATATCTGGTATCCAGAGCGCCACTGGGGATGCTGAAAATCACTGTAATTGTCTAATCGTGATCTTCTGGCAGGGCTTCCCGGGCACTCTGAATATAGGGGGCACTTGGTCAACAGCCCCCCCATTCAGAGAACGCCTTGTATTCTTTGATTGAATGAGGAGGAGGGGAGGGGCATATGACATCACAATCCTTAATATTCAAAGTCTGTGAAGTTGCTCCATCAGTACTTTTACAATAGCATAGATGCCAACTGTCCCTAGACCAGGGTCTGCTAGTAAGAGCATGGTGAGGATTAGGAGATTGTTGTGATCCTGTTCCCTGCAAATAGCAACCTGCTGCAAGCAGAGAGAGAGGAGGACATTTATGTAGCAGGTACTGTAATTCCTGGGATGCACAACATTTTCAAATATATGTAGAAGTTGCACCGCCTCATCAAGGCATGTTTGCCATTTTTGTTTAGATGGCTGGAATTGACGCGGGGACACATTGGATTCCTTTAGATACCTGATATGTCACTGTGGCTTCAAGGAGGAATTAACTGCCTCCAGGCAATCTACCCTAAATTATTCATTGATATATATGGTCCAACATGGAGACTCTCTTAGACTAGAGTTAGGACCGCATTATATACAGAGGCCTTGATGAGGTACGGTGGCTTCCACATATACATATACGAAACTGGAAGCGACGAGCATATCATCACTTTGGGTTTTGGCTGTTTGTTTACTGGCCATTAACAGCAACAGAAAGCTTCAGATCAAACCGATCCAAGTTTGAATCAAAGTTTTCAGGAGCAGAGGAGCAATCTCTACTCTTGAAAGTAAAAGTGTCACAATTGCACATGCGCAGTGGGTACCCGCCTGTGAAGCCACAAGCTATCACAGCCGGGTGCTCACACTGAAGATGCCAGCCTCCTGGAATACAGGACGGCCGTTGAAACGGGCTGCGGGGGACACACCACGGGACCGAGAGACAGGTAAGTGGCTGTTTTTAAAAAGTCAGCAGCTACAGTTTTTGTAGCTGCTGACTTTTATTTTTTGACAGGGTGAGTGGAACTCTACTTTAAAGTCCATTTAATGGGCCGCCAGGGGGCAAGGGGCAGTGATAACAGGTTAAGGAAGATAATACACAAAAATGTTTTCATTTTAAATTGTGCAATAGGTTAACGATATGATTCTTGTAGAATCGCTCCCATTATAAATGAATGCCTTATCCCTAATTAAAGTACATTCTCCATCTACAATGGCTTGCTGGACATACAGCAAAAAATGTGTCTCTGGAAAGGTCTTTAGAATTGTGACAGCTATGCCATAGAGGACAAAACCTAAACATTTCAGCACCCAGCTGAGCACTGAGATGCTGTACACTAAACCATGGCAAAGTATAATTATGACTCCCAGCTTCTAATGCACTTTGCCTTACAAAACAAAGGGAAAAAAAGCTATTTGCTTCTGCCAATTACTAAAACCCCATTATGCAGTCCTAATGTAGCAGGCCTAGCACGCTATGATAGGAATAACATTTTGTGGGGAAGCAATCTCCTCTTCATTATTACTATTGTTTTTAGTCCATCAACATTTGGGTGTGCGCAATGTATGTTGTTTTGTGCAATTATATTGTTTTAACTCCTTCCTCATCACCTTGTCTTATATCTTGATAGGTGCCAATAAAACCTAGTTAGATTTTGTTTCTAAACAATACCATGTACAGTTATGCAGGTGACACACTCATTTCCTGGTTTAGCAATGTAGCTTCCTGTGTCACCGCCAAACAGGTATTATTTAAACTTCAAACAGGTATTATTTAAAGAGGAATTTTATCCATTTAAATAAAAGGAAAAGTCAGCAGCTACAAATACTGTAGCTGATGACTTTTAAAACATAGTATCTAACAGTCCATTGCACAAAACAAATAAAAACAAAAAGAAGAAATTAGTATTACTAGCATTTGCAATGTTTACTCAAAGGAAGGCTATTAACTATGCCTGTATTTCTGTGCTTAATAAACCAACTCTCCATGTGTGTCACTAGCGCTGGACACCTGGGGCAAATGCCCTGCCTCCGTAGAGGGGAGCCCTGGGTCCCAAGGCCCCAACTCCTGACCCCTGCACTCTGTGTGATACCCACTCCTGACCCTTGCACTCTGTGTGATACCCACTCCTGACCCTTGCACTCTGTGTGATACCCACTCCTGACCCTTGCACTTTGTGTGATACCCACTCCTAACCCTGCATTCTGTGCAATACCACTCCTGACCCCTGTACTCTGTTATGCATTCCTGAACCCTGCACTACATAAATTGCGTTGTACTCTTCATACTCCTGACCACTGCACTCTACACATTGGACTTTATATGGCATACACCTAACCACCGCAATCAGTACATTATACACTTTTGAAGTCCTTCTGTAAGGTAGGCTGGGTACAAAAAATCTAAAAAAAAATGAGTGTGCTGAAGTTTATACAGGTCAGCTATACTCTTGCTTGTGGCAGATTAGTTACAGCATGTTTTGTGGGTAAAGGACTGTGGCATATGTGTTCTGTGTATACAGTGAGTAGGCTCAGGGTTTATTTAAAGCGGAGCTCCACCCAAAGGGGAAGTTCCGCTTTAAGCCTTTGTGCCCCACTCCCCATTAAGAATTGGCACCTTTGGGGAGTGGAGGGGGGAGCGGGTATCCAAATTTGACAGGTACCCGCTCCCACTTCTGCTGCGATTGCCTAGGCGATTGGAAGCGGAAGTTGTCCTCCCCCCCCCCCTTCCCATAGTCTTCTGGGACATGTGACAGGTCCCAGAAGACTATGGGGCCATTCACAAAGTGCAGCACTTCTCCTGCATGTGTAGTGGGCACCCTGCTGTGAAGCCGAAAGCTGTCACAGCCGGGTGCACACACAGAAGATGCCGGTTCCGGGGAGAGAAGACGGCCGGTGAAACCAGCCATGGTGAGGACACCGCTGGACTTAGGGACAGGTAAGTGTCTGTATTTTAAAAGTTAGCAGCTACAGTTTTTGTAGCTGCTGACTTTTATTTTTTTTTTCAGCTATAACTCAGCTTTAACCATACCCTTTTCAGACCCTCTCATTTTTAAAACAATTTGACTCACTAATTCTCCTTCTCCGAGTGCTGCGGGTCTTTCACAAATCTTGCAAAGCCTCTGCAACTTGCTTTATTTCCAGGGTACATGAAACAACCTACACTGAGACAGATCCTGGGGAGTATAACCTGCAAGAGACTTTTGAAGCAACAGATGTATCATACCCACCCCTTCGCTAAATCTACAAAGCCTGCCACCAGTTCTAATGAGCAATGGCTCTGCTCAAGGAGCACATAAACACTTTAGCTGTCAAAGTTTCTTGTAATACATGACGCAGAGATACTTAGTGAACACATATTAGTCCATTTATCATGGAAAATACCAACTTTAAGACCTTGGGGCTACTCGCTAATGCACGTAAGCTGTTTAGTGAATAATCACTATGCAATTTAGTGGCAGTTTAGGTTACTACTTGCTTTGCATTGCCCATTTCAGCTTATCTCTATCAAAATGTATTCATCTAGACGTTCTCTAAAAACCCTCCAGCATACACGTAATAAAGACAAATTAACATAATGTTCATGATCTGTCTGGGTTAAGGAAAACCTTCCATTGCAGAGTTATTCATTAAGGTAGATTGTATGTAGCGATATATTAAAGTAAGCCCATCATGGAAGAAATATGTGGGCTGCCATTGCTGATCTTCTGAAATACTGGTTATTTATTTATTACAGGTACTTGTATAACACAGTCAATTTACACAGCACTTTACATATATATTGTACATTCACATCAGTCCCTAACCCTCAAGGGGCATACTATCTAAGGTCCCTAACTCACATTCATACATACACATACTAGGGCCATTTTAGAGAGGAGCCAATTAACCTTCCAGCATGTCTTTGGAGTGTGGGAGGAAATCGGAGTACCCAGAGGAAACCCACGCAGGCCCAGGGAGAACATGCAAACTCCAAGCAGGTGGTGCCGTGGTTGAGATTTGAACCAATAGACCCTAGTACTACTAGGCAGAAGTGCTAACCACTTATCCACTGTGCTGCCCTAGAGTGATTGTTATACTAATCCTCTGGCTTTGATATTTTGGGAGTGATTTACCAGGGGAAAAAAAGAGGAGAAAGGACAGATCACTATGTTATGCTTACATTGTTCTCTAAATCTCTAAAGCTGGCCATAGATAGATCAAAGTTCAACATGGACTAGCCAAATTTCAGTCAATCTAGTAATAATACATTTTATTTCAGAACACCCATGGTTACCTTGCAAAGATGGCAAGAGAACAAATAAAAAGTAAATAAATAAAATAAGTATCAATATTCATTGATATAAATCAATGAAGTCAGATAGAGTATGCTAGTTTAAAAAGATGAGTTTTGAGACGTGATATGGAGATGGGTAGAAAGTCAATGTTGTGGATGTTAGGTGGCAGGGTGTTCCAAAGTCGGGGGGCAGAGTAGCTATAGACTCTCAGTCCCATAGTGGTCAGGCGGGTGGATGGAACATTGAGGTGGGTAGAAGAAGATCTGAGAGTGCAGGAGGGTCTGTTGATTTGCAGGAGTTCAGAAAGGTACAGAGGAGTGAGGTTGTGGGTGACCTTAAAGGTAAAAGAATCTTGAAATTAATACAATTTTTGACAGGAGGCCAGTAGAGGTGCTGATGGACAGGAGTGATGTGATTAAAGGAGGGGGTTCAGGTGATGATGTGAGCAGCAGAGTTTGGAACAGATTGCAGTGTATGGAGGGACTTGAAAGGGAGACCGAAGAGAAGGGAATTGCAGTAATCTATGCGGGAAGTGACCAGCTTGTGAATGAGAACAGCAGTGCTGTTGGGTGTGAGAAACGGATGGAGGCGAGGATGACACCCAGACTCTTTTCCTGAGGGAAAGACCGTGGATCTATCAAAATTAACTGATTAAACTGTTAAGCTATCACGTGACTTCCTCAGGAGTTCTCGTGATATGATGTAACGCGTAGAGTGGGCCAATGATGTCAAGCTGCTAAACAGGAAGTTTACGAGCTGCCATCTTGGAAATTCCTGAACACATTGAAAATACATTATAACAAGGTTTTTTTGCTGTGGTGTCCCAGCAGAACAGTGAGAAAATGTGAGTGCACTTTGTTTTTTTAATAAATCACACTATGTTTATATACTACACTATGACAAGTGTTTCTGTTTACATATGCGGAGGATTTGTGGGATAAAGAGGAGACAAGACCGTTTGAGTGAGAAGGAAAGTGGAGTCATCTATGCAGTATACCTACCCGGGTTAAAAGGAAAGGCAATATTTGACCTATGCAATTTGGGTCATAAAAGGAGATGAGAGTATATATGTACAGTATGTCTCTGGTGGAGGAGCACCTATGGAAATATATGTGGATATAAGCGATAAAGAGCACCTGTTTGGGAATAAATTATAAAGGTATGGATCAAGCACACATTATGAACTTTTAAGTTGCATTCAATGCATTCACCGTTGTTGCATAATCACATGGTTTGGATGTTTTAATTCATATATGAGGTTATAGAGATATATTCGCGGCCCTATTTTATGCCATATCTTTTGTGTGTGGAAACGCATGTAAGTGTCAGCAGCACTGTTATATGCAGAAATTTGAGGAGTTATTTGTTGCGCTGAAGTTTTATTTGTACATTTCATCTATGGCTATTAACACTTCTCATGGTCAGTTGTTTTGTTTTACTATGTCTACTTTTTTGGATCAATAAATTATCCTTTAAACGATATTACACTATTCTGGCATCCTTTCTTGGGACTCGTGCTGAGCCCACCACCCACAGAGCCACCAGGGAAGGTAGTTGAGAGGTGCTTTATCTTATCGGATGATCCAAAGGGAACCCCAGATGGACAGAGGTGCCCAGAGGGAAGCCCAGAGATGTTAGACAAGTCCATAAGAGGATTCCATTTGAGACCTTGAGATGTGAATAGTCTTCTATATGCATATTGGAATTATGGTGGGTGTATATTTCGAATATTTGCTCACCGGAAGACACACGAAGGATCACTATATGATATATTTAATATACAGACTTTGGCACTTTTTTCTGACACTAACCATTCACCTATGCACTTTTATTACTGTTCTCTTGTTTATCTGTTATCATTTATTCAATAGGTTTATGCTCATATTTACCTTTTTGAATATATTAGTTTGTTACTATCTGCTTTTAGCGCTGCGCCTTTTTGATCTATTATTCGTTGGAGGTTTATTGGTACCTTTCGGTGTACAGCAGCTTTAATCTAGCGCTCACTTTTAACTTATGCATTATGGCTATTCACGTTTGTGAGAAGTTGATCTAATGATAAACTTTTGTTCAATCAGCGCTCAGCCGAAGTTCAGCTTTAAGTTTACTGGGCAGCACATTGTCTAAATGGTTAGCACTTCCACCTAGCAGTACTAGGGTTGCTGGTTCAAATCTCAGCCATGGCACCACCTGCCTGGAGCTTGCATGTTCTCCTGTGTTGGTTACAGATGGGTACTCCAGTTTCCTCCCACACTCCAAAAGATGCTGGTAGGTTAATTAGATCCTGTCTAAATTGGCCCTAGTATTTGTATGTATGAATGTAAGTTAGAAACCTTAGGTGCCCCTTGAGGATAAAGGACTGATGTAAATGTACAATATATATGTAAAGCAATGTGTAAATGGACAGCACTATATAAGTACCTGAAATAATAATACTTGGTTATTGAAGCAAAGAAGTAATAAAATATATGCAGGACAAGTACTGGGAAATCAATTCAATGGGGCCATACACAAAATTGTGTTTTTAGTAGGGCAAAAAACGGTTCGAAAATGTTTTTTCTTTCTGGCTTTGGCTTCTTGTCCTGGTGACAACAGCTCCTTCACAGCAACAGGAAATATGGAACAATCTCCCCTGTTGGACCACAGACTGAAAAAAAAACCCTAATAAAAATGGAACGTTTTCCCATACTCTACCCAAAACTGGTGGTGGTCTTAAAAAATGACAAAAAGTACGTAGGATAAGTTTAAAATAAACATTTTAGATCTAGGTTTAAAGCCCAGAGCAAGTTGATTTTTCGAGAAAAAAGTAGTTCTGAAAATAGCGATTCTTGACATATAAATCACTAGAGAAAATTCAATAACTTGCATCAAGCTGATGGATGAATAAGGTGTTTCAAAAGTGACAGGTCTCCTTTAAGTGCTGAAGCCTACTGAAAAAATTCAAGCTTATTTTTGCAACATATTGTGCCATTTGTATGTTTATATAGAAATCAGCTTGATGTTAAATAGGTTTCATTATTTGCACCTGTTTACATTTGTATTTGTCTATTTTATTGCATACAGTTTACTATTAGAAAAAAATGCAATTTAGCCTCACTGCAATATTTTCTGGAATTTCATTAGTCTATAGAGTGTGATTGGTGAAAACAGAATTAATGCCTAATAGAGAAAGCCAGAACATAAAAATCACTGAGGCGGAGGGGAACGTATGTTATGTATCCTCCTAATGCATATATATATATATACTGTATATATATATATATATATATATATATATATACAGTTGTGACCAAAATTATTCAACCCCCACTGAAATTGAGTGTTTTGGCCAGTTTGACATTGCTTTTGATCATTCAGTCATCTTGCTTACATTTACATTAAAGAGGCACTTGTAGGTCAGACAAATATAACATAACAGTTATAATGAAATAACCACAAATGTCTTTTCTGTGCTCACAGCATTATCAGTTTTATTCAACCCCCAAGTGACATTCAATCTTAGTACTTAGTACAGCATCCTTTTACAGTTATAACAGCTTTTAAACGTGAAGCATAGCTTGACACAAGTGTCTTGCAGCGATCTACGGGTATCTTCGCCCATTCTTCATGGGCAAAGGCCTCCAGTTCAGTCACATTCTTAGGCTTGCGCACTGCAACTGCTTTCTTTAAGTCCCACCAGAGGTTCTCAATCGGATTTAAGTCTGGTGACTGCGATGGCCACTCCAAAATGTTCCAGCCTTTCCTCTGCAACCATGCTCTAGTGGACTTGGAGGTATGCTTGGGATCATTGTCCTGTTGAAAGGTCCAACGTCTCCCAAGCCTCAGGTGTGTGACGGACTGCATCACGTTTCCATCCAATATCTCCTGGTACTGAAGAGAATTCATGGTACCTTGCACACGCTGAAGCTTCCCTGTACCTGCAGAAGCAAAACAGCCCCAAAGCATGATTGACCCTCCACCATGCTTCACAGTAGGCAAGGTGTTCTTTTCATCATAGGCCTTGTTCTTCCTCCTCCAAACATAGCGTTGATCCATGGGCCCAAACAGTTCTAATTTTGTTTCATCAGTCCACAGAACACTATCCCACAACTTTTGTGGTTTGTCCACATGGCTTTTGGCATACTGCAGTCGACTCTTCTTATTCTTTGGAGACAGCAAGGGGGTACGCCTGGGAGTTCTGGCACGGAGGCCTTCATTACGCAGTGTGCGTCTTATTGTCTGGGCTGAAACTTCTGTACCCACATCTGACAAATCTTTTCTCAGTTCCTCAGCAGTCACACGGGGACTTCTCTCCACTCTACGCTTCAGGTAGCGCACAGCAGTCGAAGTCAGCATCTTCTTTCTGCCACGACCAGGTAGCGTTTCAACAGTGCCCTTTGCCTTGAATTTGCGAATGATGCTTCCTAAGGTGTCTCTTGGTATGTTTAACATCTTTGCAATCTTCTTATAGCCATTGCCCTTCCTGTGATGAGAAATCACCTCTTCTCTTGTCTTCCTGGACCATTCTCTTGCCTTCACCATGTTTGTAACCACACCAGTAAATGTCTAGAAGGAGCTGAGTATCACAGTCATTTTAAAGCTGCCTAATTGGTGCTTATTATGCTTGATTGCTGCTCGGTGACATCCACAGGTGTTTTCAATACCTGATGGAAAGCACCTGTATGAACCTCTGTTCTTCAGAGTGGTAGTCTTTAAGGGGTTGAATAATTGTGGCAATGAAGAAACCACATAAGAACCATTTACTACTGTATTACATAAACAATTGATGTCATTTTAGTTGCATTTGGGTAGTTACAACGTCCTTGTAGGATTTGATTCTGAATACAATTCCAAATGTACACTATAGTCCCTAAACCCCTTTACAGCATTGGGGGTTGAATAATTTTGGTCACAACTGTATATATACACATTAAATGGCTTACAGCAAATTGTCTGGTAAGCATATTGTCTCTGGCTTACATATCTTATAATGTCGAATAACAATAATTTGCATAATGTTGGCTGTACATACATTCTTTGTTTTATGCAATCAACCGTTTGACCTGATCATTAAAGCTGAACTCCGCCTGGAAAAAAAGCTACCATTGCAATTGGGCTCCCTCCACACTGTAAGGGTTAAAAGAGAAGTATGGGATCTCTTTTTATTTCCAAATCATATTTACCTAGGTGGATGCCGCATTGGTCCGTTGCTGCATCTGTCCACCGCCAGAACGAACTGCACTCCAATGATGAATAAGGTGAAATACTTAGCTTATTCCCTTATGCTCTCAGCATTCTTCTCATCTCTAAAACTCCCGGGATATGTACCACTATAGCACTACCCACTAAGGCCCCATTCACACTAGGGGGTTTTGAATCAGGGTCAGAATCGTCGAAATTCTGCCAATGATTTCAAAACTCTGTGCTAAAATGTCAAATTGTAGAACTGCATGTTCAGGTGCTATTGATTGTAATGGCACTTGAAAATGCGGTGCGGTTCTGGAGCGATAAATCGCATGACAATTGCAGCAAACTGCAAGTGTCACCCAAAAGAAGTAATTGCATCAGAACCGTACCACATTTTCAGGTGCCATTAAAATGAAGGGCACCCGAACACGACTGACGATTCTAAGCATGATTCAAAATGCCCTAGTGTGAATGGGGCGTAAAGCTTGAATCAGTGCCTGCACAGCCCTGTAAATTGATTCCCACCCGCTATGGCAGCCTGTAGACTGTCTACTTGGTGATAACTTTGTAATCACTTAAAATAACAAAGTAATACACACTTTCTTTTTTTTTTCTTTTTTTATACAAACTGGGCTTTCCTTTTGCGATTTTGTCAAGCAAAAATTATATTATTTTGAATCCTACTCCCATGCTCATCTCCAGGACTTCTCTAGAGCCTCTTCCATCCTCTGGAACTCTGTACCTCAATCTATCTCCTACTCTGGCTGCCTTTAGGCGATCCCTGAAAACTCATTTCTTCGGGGAAGCCTATCACCCCTCCAACTGACTGAACTTTTAACTCCTTGCATCAGCTCATCCTCCACAGTTTCAACCTTTTGTATCACTTGTCCCTCCCTATTTGTCCCTCCCTATTAGATAGTAAGCATTTATGAGCAGGGTCCCCTTAACGCTCTTATATTTTATTGTAACTGTACTGTCTCCCTTAATATTGTGAAGTGCTGCACAAACCGTTGGTGCCATATACCGTAGATCCTAAATAATAATAAATAATAAGTAATCTATTTTTACAATTTTTCTATTTTTACCAGTAAGTAGTTTTATTGTAAATAAAAGGCATTTTATTCCATAAGTTGTCCTGTTTAAAATGACACTAACATTATGTTTCTGGTACAAAGTATTGCAATGTAATATGAAAATCACATTTTTTTTTTCAGTTTTGTGTATTTTTTTTTCATGTTGCACTGAGAAAAAAAATGAAAATAAAAAGATAAACACTAATAATGTATCTCTATTTTGTCTCACGGATTTGATATAAAACATCCCTCATATCTACTATTATTTGTACTAAGAAATGTAGACCTGCTGTTAACACTGTTAGATGTTTCGCTCTTCAGACCACCCATAGCACTATCACTCTCAGGGTGGTGTGAAATAACTCAAAAGTAGTTGAGCACGCTGATGTCTTTGAATACCTTAGTACCTACTCTCCTGGATGTATCCAGTCTCAGGGAGGAATCCTTGGTTGGGTAAATAAGCTGGTGCCATTCACATTAGTCTTTTTGTAATTGTATGGCTGACTTCAACTTTGGAAGGGAGGGTTAGGAATACAGAAAGCCAGAAAAATATGGCAGCAATCTGGCTTACACAGGTAGCAGAGTAAATCCAAACCCCAATTTAGTGTAGCTTGTGTATGCCTTTCTCTGGTATGGCCCAGGGCAACCGAATTCAGACCTATGACTCTGTAATTGCAGTCATGGCTCAGATCTATGACTCTGTAAGAGCAGTCATTTTTCAGATCTATGACTCTGTAAGAGCAGTCAAAGTCCAGATCTATGACCTTGTCTGAGTAGTCCCAGTCTATTTCTAAATCTGCAATGGATCGCTCTGTACATATTTTGTCCCTTGACCTTTTCGGAACAGGCACAGGTACCTAATTCTGTAAGCAGCAAGTCCTTCTTCCAATGTCCAGCAGTATCACCAGCTTCTACCTAGCTATCCCTGAACACTTGTTATTATAGAAGATTCAATTCAATATGCTTCCTCCATGCAGACACCTACTCATTCTGTTTCTTTTGGGCAAACCCTCCAGCAAGGTAACTGTAATTCAGCAGAGCATTAACACTGGCTGCTTCTAGGGTAGAGCCCAGGATGAGAAGAACACTTTGGAAGGTTGCTTCAAACAGTTATAACCTTTCCTCATCTTATATCACTAAACAAAACCCTCAGTGACTGGCTGGATTAGATGCATATCCATAACTCAGTTGTTGGGTCTTCTCACTTTGACTACTGGAACGTCCTCAACAGTGAAAGGCAGAAGCCATGAATACCCTGAGCTTAGAAAAAGCCGGCAGAGCAGCAAAAAGAAAACAAAGCTCAGACTGGCTACAGGTCAGTTAGAAAAGCAAACACAGAAAAATTAACTAAGAACATGCCAGCTTAAGGCTTCCAAAATGAGTAAAATGCACCTATGTGGTAAACTGGAAGGCTGGGCTCCAACCCAGTACCTCGGGAAACCACCTGTAACCAAATACTCTTCTGGGAGTTTACCTTAGCATATTTGTTAAAACAAGCCCCAGCCCACTGATAGAAAACTCATTAGGTATTGGCAGTTTGAATCACTCAATTGAGTATGGAAGATGGCACAACATAGGAAGCCCCTGAGCACTGCCTCCTAGAAAGTTCTCTGCATTATAACAAAACAGTGTCATGTTGTAAGACAACGTTGTCTGTTTTAGATTTTTTCAAATAAAGTGATTTATACTGTAATTACCCCCCAGTACTTTTTTGGTTATATCCCCTGCACTATTATTAGGTGAGTGGACAGCCGGCAATGTTAAACTTTGTTTCCCCATTATTATTTTGTAAAACAATTTCAGTGACAGTGTTGGAGGTGAAAGTGATGGGAGGGCTTCACTTGTGACTCTGATCTGAACACTCCTGGATGTGTTGACACTGTGTGCATGGAATGGGTGCTTGGGATCCAGTCTGTAGATAGTTGCCTATGGAGATGGTCAGTAAGGGCTGTATCTATACAGTGGACACAAGCCTCCGAGGATCCCCAAGAAGGATCTGCAGTTGGTAGTCTCTACACATGTGGTAAGATAATGCAGGGCAGGACTGGTAAGGCAGGTCTGGAAGACAACAATGTTGAGGTTAAGGTCAAGCTGAGGCCGTGCATAGGTAAGTAGAGCGAGATATGGTCTGGAATCAAGCCAAGATCATACATAGGTAAGCAGCAAAGAATGGATGAGAGCCATAAGCGCTGAGCAAACTGTTGGCGCTATATATATCCTGTATAATAATAATAATAATAATAATACGGAGTTGATTTACTAAAACTGGAGAGATCCAAATCTGGTGCAGCTGTGCATAGTAGCCAATCAGCTTCTAACTTCAGCTTCTTCAACTAAGCTTTGACAAAAAAAAAAAATGGAAGGTGGTCAGTTTCTATGCAAAGCTGCACCAGATTTTGCATGCTCTAGTTTTAGTAAAGCAACCCCATAGTCTGAAACCAGGGTGAGGTCATACACAGGTAAGCAGTACAGCTGGAGACAGTAGAGAGGTCAAGAGTCAGATCAGGGTTATACACAAGGGGTCAAATAGAAGCTATGGGCTGAGGTCACAATAAGGGGTCAAGCACAGAGAAAAGTCCAGGGGTAAGCACAGTCAATAACAAGTAATCACAGTAACAAAGAGCATAGTGTCCAGAAACAAGAACCACAGACTAGCTAAAGATCATCTAGGAATTATCAGTCACTTCTCCTTTCCTTAAGTAGGGCATATGGCTACAGTTCTGGATATGAACATGAGAAAACATGCGCAGACATCTGCTCAACACAGGTACGCATGTTGCCATGCAAATGTGTGTGCCCACGCAGGTTACTGATGTAAGAGTACCTTTGTTCCGGTTAACATCCTGACAAACAGAAAAACAAGTGCACATTAAGCATGCCTTTTGCACTATGATGAGCTGGATTAAAAAGCACCCCAGTTGAAGAGGCACAAACTATTTATGACCTAACATTTTTGTATGTGGGTCATAAATCTAAGGAGAGAGCACAGCTGGTGGAGGGCTGCACAAGTGGTGTACAAGTATATGTAAAGTGTACGATAAGAAGCACAGAAGATTGAATGAAATACTTTTTTCACATAAGGGCATGAGGATGCCCTCCCAGGTGGAGGTTTTCCTAGGGAAGCTTCGGATCTGAGAAGAGACTGGTTAATAGAGGGGGCTGTGTGAAAAGCCCCAAATTCATATTAATTGGCAGTAAACATGCTATTAGACGACAGCAGCAGAAATTTGAAGGACTCGAGACTCAAAATCAGCAAGCAACTGTCTATCAACTGAGTATCCTTGAAGGTCCCCAGAATAGTCTGTAAAATGCAAAAATGATTAGAGCTTCACAGAACTAGCAGAATCTACTCCATGTGAAAGTTAATGTTTGTTGTCTTTTACTCCTTACTATAAGACCTACTCTTTTTGGATTGGTTTGGATTGGTTCCCTATGGCAGTGCCTAGCTACACATGCCCTTTCTTCAGAAAAAGCTTGCAAACTGGCTTCAAAAAAGGTCAGAAAAAAATTGGTTCCCATAGACTTCAATGGGGTTAGGGCTCTATGTTTGGGATTCTCAGATTTCTGGCTTGGCTTGCCGCTCTTCCTGGGAACCAAACCAAGGCCAGTTCGGCTCAAGGCTGAGGGCTGATAATAGACACACTGTGGTCTGTTGAGAGAGGGTAATAATGTCAGTTAACAAAGCCTTGTTTTTTTATTATCTGCTCTTGACAGCACCTTTCTTATATTACAGTTTTTCTAATGTCTTTTATCAGAGCTAAGCCCAGTTGGGAGTTAAGAGAGTCTTACAGCCTGACACTTCTGTTCCGACAGGGAGAGAATACAAGTAAATCATTTGAAAATCCAAGTAATCCCTGAAAGCTGGGAGTATATTATTGTAGTAATTGAAGAGTAGATATTTAGATTATTAGAAGCAACAACTGGTTTCTCTTAAAATGGGCCCTGATGGACGGCTTCACTGGGGCCCCTTGTTGATACTGAAAACTTCAAGGGGAGATTTTTACACCTGACCTGTTCATTTAAAAGAATCAAGTAGTGGCATTCCTGAGTTTGTCCACCCAGAGGTTATGTGTACAAATGCTCAGACACACCAGCCCTTATTGCATCTTCCAGAGTTGCCAGAAGGGTACAAAATGGCCTACCACTGAAATCAGCACTGATAGCTGGACAAATGCAGGTCATCATTCTTAGTGCTTGTGTTTTACCTTGGCCCATTTCTCTAGGTAATAAAATAACATTTTCCTCTACCTAGTAATTCATTTCTGAATATCAAAAAGGGTCATTTAGAAGCTCTGGAACAAGCATTCTAGAACAGAATTGTGTTTGTGGTATTTCTCTGTGTAATTGTAACATTAATGGAATGAAGAAATGGCTTTTTCATGGCCTGAAATGACTCGGTGGTACAAATAGGGAAGATAAGATTCTCACACAATGCCATCATCCTGCTGACAGCATCACACTTCCAAGGTGGATAAAAGATCTTTTTTTATAAAATATTAAAATGTTGTTGCTGCCGTGTTTGTACTGTAAAGAAGAACTCCTTATTAAAGTTGAGTTCTAAAAATCCTAAATGTAAATCTTAATATTTATCTGTGCATTCTTTTTGTTTTTTGTATTCTCCTTTACCTTGTCAAAATTTTCTATCACTGCTTGGATTATAGGGAGGAAGTGAAGAAAAATCTCCCAAGCTTGGTACAGATAGCAAAAATAAACTGAGAGGGGTTTTAACCCTTCTGTACTGTATTCACAAGTAGGTGCTATGCCCAGAGGTAATCCCCAGGTGCTATGCCCAGAGGTGGAATGTCGGTGCTCTGGCTCTGTGTGTCTTCCCAGTACAGATGCAACTGAACAATGAAGATTGGTATAGCCAGCACTCGTCTTCCCTAATAGTAAACTATATTGAATGAGTAAAATGTGCATATAAAATGGCTTATGCGTTAGTCATAGCCATCATAGCCACAGCATATCCCTCACAGCCATGGCTATGACTAAGGCTTATTGCAGAAACGCGCAAACAATTTTATATGCACGTTTTATTCATTCAATAAAGTTTACTATTCAGGAAGACAAGTGCAGGCTATACCAATCTTCATTATTCAGTTTCTTTTGTACTGTATCCAAAAAAAAAAAGGTTGATGTGCATACACTTTACAGGGGAACTTTAGTCCTGTTTTGCATGGCTCTGCTCCCTTCTGGTGCCACCAATATGGTTCATGCGCAGATGTGTCAAAGGGTTCTGCCTGGTCTTTGGTCCTGACAGAGCCCTTTGGCATATTTGCGCACATGCAGAAGATTCAGGATAAGAAGATGAAAAAAAACCTGAAAAGAGACAAGATTCAGGTTGATTAATGAAAAATTAGAATTTTGTTAAAAACTATTTAAAAAAAAAAATGTCAGCTCATGTGTAGCTAAGAAGTTTAACAGTTTAACTCTGTTTTATTGTCAAAGGTGCCAAAATATCTTCAAGATATGAAAGGAGCTGTGCATTTTAGGATTTCCTCCAACAAATTGTGCAAACATCTATGTGCCGTTACAGCAGGTTTTATGTGTATTTAATTAGATATGAGCGATACAAGCACAAACCAGTTATTTTTGCCCCGCGTGTTTGGAAATACAGCAGGAGTTCACCTATAAATCTAAATTAACTTGTTACTATTTGCCCTTGTCAGTTCACAGAACAGCCTGCTCTTATGTTGGAAATTACAGAAAATGTGTTGTTCGGAGAATACTCCAGAGATCATAAGAATAGAAATAAAGTACAATTTCCTTCATACACAATGAGCAGTAGAAATGTAAGAATGTAATTTGTACAGTGTATATATCTGCTTTTACTATATTCATGTCATTAATATTTAGCTTTAGAAACACAATTCTCACTGTGTGCGTTATCTTTCTGTTGTAAACAAGCCTTCATCTAGAACAGGGGTATCCAAATTACGGCTTGCAGGCCACATGTGGCCTCTACAAGATTTTGAATGTGCCAGTCTGTGTATCGTAATGGAGAATGGCGCATCTGCATCTACTGACAGCCAGCCAAGCAGGCATTCCTGGATGTTGGGAGGACACTATTGTGCACTCCCAGATGTAAGGGGGAATTCTACTGGGTACAACAGGATGTAAGGGGGGACTCTGATGGGCACTCTTGGATGAAAGGGGTATTCTACTGGGTACACCAGGATGTAAGGGGAGACTCTGATGGGCAATCTTGTGTAGCCCACCCCCGAAGGAGCAGCTGATTACTTGGGTTCCCTGTTCTGTGCCTTGATACTGCAGACACCAGTACTAGACACTTTAGGAAGGGCATCTTTATAAGACAATGCTTTGCTAATTTTTTTTTTATTTCAGGTACTTATATAGTGCTTTCAATTTACACAATACTTTTACATATATATTGTATATTCCTCTTAGATTGTAAGCTCCAAGGAGCAGGGCCCTCCTAACCCTCTTGTATTGAACTGTATTGTTGCTGTATCATCTCCCGTAAAGCGCTGAGCAGACTGTTGGCGCTATATAAATCCACTGTCTTTGGAGTGTGGGAGGAAACTGGAGTACCTGGAGGAAACCAATGCAGGGACAGGGAGAACATGCAAACTCCAGGGAGGTGGTGCTCTGGTTGGGATTTGAACCAACAACCCTAGTACTGCCAGGTGGAAGTGTTAACCATTTAGCCACTGTGCTGCCCACACTATCGATTATTAAGGCAGCAGAAGACATAAGAGAACATTAGTCATGAGTACTCTCAACTTACACAACATAAGTTCAAATAAAACCACAAAGACTGTGGCAATAGACCTAATGCAGAACCAGGCTATTCCTAAACAATCCTATGACCCAAGGAGGAAGAGGGGGAAGAGGAGACCTATAGTCAGTAAGCTCCCTCTACGCCCTGCTCCCACAGGTGAGGAAAGCGAAACAACACAATCCAACAGGCTAGGGTAAGAGTTCCCCCTTAAATTAGCCAGTGCTACACAGTCCCAAACAAGCCCAGTCAGTATCAGGCTCTGCAGATTGATCCTTTGACTGGACTCCTGAAGGTGAACATATCCTTAGATATAAAATGGCTACTAGCAGGGTGAACAGGATAACACAGATATTCTTCACCAGAAACCTTCCGGCAGATGAAGAAGTGTCTGCATGCAGTGTCTCTACCGTATTAGGGAGAATGCATCCGCTTGCCAGACCCCTGGGGTATGACACCACAGCAATCCGTTGTGAAGGACCAGGCTCCTGTAAAGTGTCTCCGGGTTGCCTCCTGACAGATGATCAAGACCAGGAGTGGTAATACCTGCAGAGTGCTCAGCCGCAACTGACCCGATTCCTGCGGTCCCAGAGACATTGGAAGTTGTTCCGTAGTGCTGAGTGATGCCGGATTGTTGAGCAGAGTTACTGCACGGGATGATGAAGCTGCGGCCTAGTTTTATAATAGTGGAAAGAAAGACATGCTCCCTTCTGTCAACATCCAAGTCCCTGCGCCAAGAGTTCTAGCATGGCTGCTGAAGAGGGATTTTATCTACCTCCCCAGGATGCCCTTAGGTTTCCTCTCCTATGGTAATATTAGTACAGACTATGCTGAAAAACACTGTTTCTCTGCAGTGGGACTACAGGTCCCAAGATCCTCTACTTCTTTTTTCACACTCCCCACTCTGTCAGCAGGAAATTATGTGTTTTCCCTGTGCTCAACACTAGAGGGGAAGAATATCAGCCTGTGCAACAGATGTCCCTGATTTGCAGAATGACCCAGCCTGAACCTGGCTACATATGGATGAAATGGGATACTTTGATGGGCACTCCTGGATGTAAGGGGATACTCTCATGGGCACTCCTGAACTGATTTTTTTTCAGTCTGCAAATATTTGTAAAATATACAATTTAGCCCTCATGCTGAAAAAATCAGTTCAGATGGTCCTAAATATAGAGTATATACTGTATATATATACAATTTTTTTTCTTCAGTACACCTGCCCCTAGAAGAATACATTGGTCACTCCCCCCAACCTAATCTATAGCAGATTTGGCTATCCATGGAGATGGATACTCTTTTAGGATAAGGCCATCTGGACTGGTTGCTCTTACATGGGCCCATGTCTGGACCCTGGGACAGACTTTAAGGGCCCTTTCAATCAAATCAGATTTATCTGTCAGTTTTTCATGTGGATCTGAACAGAAGCTCAATGTTAGTCTATGGTCTGGCATATGTAATCAGATCAGAGGTGTCCCTAGGGTTGGTGTCACCCAGTGAGGTAACACGTGGTGTCACCCCTCCAGAGAGGAAGGAGTGGTGCCAGTGTAGCGGCGTGAAGATATGTATCCCATGAAGCAACTGTGTATGTGCCAGTTTCAGGCTGAAGAAGCCGAAGCTGATCCCGAGGATCACTATGGGTTGCAAGATCAGGTTGAACCTATACGGGGTTAACTGATCTTGCAACCCATAGTGATCCACAGGATCAGCTTCAGCGGTTTGCAGCCTGTAAGGGGTTAACTGTGGCAGCTCTGTGCTAAAGTCAGAGATCAGCGATCGGCTTATTTTGCCTGAAACCGGCACAGGGGATACATATCTTCACAGGATACTCATTTTACTGCTACACCAGGGGCAGCTGTCTCTGTGCCGGGATCACCCCAATAACTGGCCAGGGCCAGAAGCTCTGCTGGCATCCTGTGCCTGCACCCCTTGTGATGGTGTCCCCCGGTGCGGTCCGCACCCCCCTAGGGACGCCACTGAATCAGACTCTGTTTAAATTCGAGTACCTCATAGTCCATCTAGGTGCAAGAAAAAGGAAAGGGGTAGAGCACTTTTCCATTTTTTTGGACCTGAATGTGAGGGATTGGAGGTAAAAGCAAGTTTGTTCACATGTACAACTCATAGATCTAACATGAGTCCAGTTTCAGGCTGGAGGTAAAACTTGAACAAACAGTTCACAAAAGTGACATCTATTCTGTTCAGCTGTGGTTCATTAGGGGATCTATGCTAGGTTTGCCACCTGTCCAGAATTCACCCGGAAAATTCAGGTTTTGAATCATGTGTCCGGGTTTCAGTCTTCCTGAAACCCAGGCACAATATTCAGGCTAGACTGTGGCTCCCCACCTGGATGGGGTACTCCCTTGCCCCCACCCCACCCCCCCCCCCCCCCTGCAGCCCTGCTGGCTCCCTTCCTCTCTACTCCAGTTGGCTTCTGCAGGGTATGTTTAAGGATGGAGAGTGGGGGAAGGGACCGGTAACTATGTAATTTACTGGCCCCTTCCTTTTTTGAATGAACACAGTGGTACCAATTACTTACTCACGTACACTTACTGTTCATTCATAACTGTAGCATAGTAAACTCTGTGTGCTCATTACAGAGTACTTCCCATTCATTCACTGTGCAATGCAGCTGTGGATGCAGAGAAAGGGACTGGGGAATCTCTGTCCTCAGTCCCTTTCTAAATCACAAAATCAGACATCACGGGTCTGTTTAGACCCCTGATATTTCACAACACCCCCTCCCCCCCCAACAGGGCTAAATAATAAAAAAAAAATGAATAGCACCGTCCACTGCCCTACTGACACCATCCTCTGCCCTACTGACACCAACCATTGCTCCACTGACTGACATCATCCACTGCCCTACTGACACCAACCTCTGCCCTACCGGCACAGTCCACTGCCGTACTGAAACCGTCCACTGCTCTTCTGACACCATCTACTGCTCTGCTGACACCGTCCACTGCTCTACTGACTGACACTGTCCACTTTTAACCACTTCCTGGCCATTGACGTATTGGTACTTTCAGTGTTTATGCCGCTGAAGGCATCACCCTGGTACCATTCTTTTGAACCACCGGTCAGCTCTTTTGTAATAACAATCAGAGCAGCTTTCCAGCCCCTAGATTGCTATAACAAGCAGTGGGATGGGATGTCCCCCCCCCTCTCGCCGGCTTCTGACGCTCTCTCGAGCACTCCCACCGAAAGAACCAAGACACCATCCGACACATCCGCCAACTGGCTGGACAGCCAAATTAAACAAGGATCGGCTTTGATTGCCTCTCCTTTATAGTAAACTGGAAGCAAGGATCTGACATCACTCCCGGTTTACTTGAATGCTTGTAAGTGCAGAGGAGGGATTTGGGGTCTTATAGACCCCAGATCTCTCCCTAAAGCCAAAGCTCTCAAGTAGTTGGTCACGTCCCAAAAGTGGGTCATGACCAGGGGCATACTGGGTCGCAGGACAAGTCTCCCTCAGGCCTCTCTAATGCCCCAATAAAATGTCTGGTGCCCTGACAACATAACTTAAAAAATAATATAGTAATGTTAAGATGCCCGGGATGGCAACTAAGGCCAGCCTTAATATCTGTATTATTGTGGCCAACTGGAACAGAATGAACACTGAACACAACCTCAGAGTTGCTTTGTCTACCATCACCCCAGACTTTGAGACACTTATCAAGAGCAAGGACCATCCCCAATTTTCCTATTACGGTAGTTTTAATTAATTTCACTATCCATATTGGAAGGAAACCATTTGTTTATTGTTTAAAAAGTGTGTATACATTGTAGAATACTGCACAAGTTGTGGAATAAACTATAATGTTTCAGAAATTAAATTATTTTTGGGTCGCGACTTAATGACCATGGAAAAATCTGGGTCCTGAGGTTTCACAGGTTGAGAACCACTGCCCTAAAGAATACCTGTCATGTGCCTATGGCTGTCACAAAGATGTTTACAATAAAAGTGATAAAAAAAATAAAGAAACCGTGTAAAAATAAAAATAAAAAAAATGAATAATTTAAAAAAAAATTAAAGTGCCTCCATCCTCCCGTGCTTGTGCTCAAAGGCAAATACACACATTGGTCCCACACAAACAGCAATCAACCCACACATGTGAGGTATCACCGCGAACAACACATCATGGGCAGTAATTTTAAAACCAGACCTCCTCTATAAATCTAAAATGGTGACCTGTAAAGGCTTTTAAATCATTGCCTATGGATACTAAAATTTACATTGTTTGTCGTCATTGCACAGGCATGTGCAATTTTAAAGCGTGACACGTTTGGTATCCATTTACTCCGTGTAACATCATCTTTTATATTTTACAAAAAATGATGTATACATTATATTTTTTTCAAATAAAATTCGAAAAAGTGTATTTTTTCCCATAAAATTGTGTTTGAAAGACCACTGCACAAATACCGTGTGAGATAAAAAATTTCAAAAACCACCAATTTATTCTCTATGGCCTCAGATTTAAACAAAATTCATAATGTTTATGAGTTCTAAGTAATTTTCTAGCGAAAAAAATCTGATTGTTACATGTGAACAAAAAGTGCCAGAAATGGTCTGAACTGGAGGTAGTTAAGGTAGACCAAGGTCATATTTTTCCACTGACTTTTGTTTTATAAATCTAAACATTTTTTATGGGTATGAGAATGCTTTTTTATTTAACCATGTCCATTTAAGCCTTCCCACTGGCACTTCCTGCATTACTACTCTCCTTGGGGCACCCAAAGGTATCCCAGGCCTTTTACAACCCTATAGTGTATACTACAAAAAATATTTGCTGTGCGCTGCTAAAGTGTTTGGGTTTGGCATGGATCCTCTGATGACTGGAATGGACACCACTCATCTGAAAGAACCCTAAATAAATAGTTATTTAGTATGTACAATATTTTCCTTCTTTGTTTATTACGATCATGATTAACCACTTTCCCGCCACTCCATAGCAGACGTACTGCTACAGGGTGGCAGGACTGCGCAGAATCAAGTGTATATAAGTGATTTGCATTCCCGGGTAGGGGCGTACGTGCCGCTATTGGAGGCTAGGGATGTCAATTACTGGGTCCCGGCCAGCACTCGGTGATCATCGGGTAAAACTGACAGGGAAAAGACCTTTGTGTAAACAAAACAGGTCTCTCTCCTGTCAGCATGGACATGCTGTTTTGTATCTCTCTGCACAGCATATCTCCCTAGTAAAACACAGCACACAGCAAAATACACACAGCACACAGTTAACCCTTTGATTTCCCCAGATGTTAACCCCTTCCTGCCCAGTGTCATTGGTACAGTGTCAGCGCTTTTTATTAGCACTGATCACTGTATTAGAGTCACTGGAGATGTAAGTGGCAGTTAGTCAGTTCCCCCCCTCCCAGTGTCAGAATGCCTGCAGCAGTCCCGCAGTCCCGCTATAAGTCATTGATCGCCGCCATTACTAGTATAAAAAAATAAATAAATAAAGATTCCAGTGTATATACCACCATTTGTAGATGCTATAACTTTCACGTCAACCAGTTAATTTACACATATTGGGATTTCTTTTATCAAACACATGTAGCAGAATACATTTTAGCCTACATTTATAAAGAAATTTGATTTTTAAAATTTTGATGTTTTACAGCAAAAAGTCAAAAACTTTTTCAAAATTGTTGGTCCTTTATTGTTTATAGAACAAAAAAATGCAGAGGTGATCAAATAGAGCAGCACAGTTGCTAAATGGTTAGCACTTCCATCTGACAGCACTAGGGTCATTGGTTTGAATCCCTGCCATGTCTCCTCCTGCCTGGAGTTCGCATGTTCTCCCTGTGCCTGCGTGGGTTTCCTCTAGGTACTCCAGTTTCCTCCCACACTCCAAAGACGTGCTGGTAGGTCATTTGGATCCTGTCTAAAATTGGCTCCTGTATATGAATGTGAGTTAGGGACCTTAGATTGTACACCCCTTGAGGCTTAGGAACTGATGTGAATGTACAATATATATGTAGAGCGCTGCATAAATTGACGGTGCTATATAAGTACCTGAAATAAATAAATACCACTGCAAGAAAGCTCTATTGGTGGGGAAAAAATTACATAAATTTTATTTGGGTGCAGTGTTGCATGACTGTGCAATTGTCAGTTAAAGTATCTAAAAAAAAGTGGGGTAAATCCTCAGGAGGGGAAGTGGTTAAAAAGAAATACAAAAGAAATGTTAAAATATAAATACAAAAACATGCAAGGTCCACAAAATGCATTGCTTTAACTATAGCCTCCGCCTTGGGTGATGTTACCATTCTAATACAATGTGTATGAATAAAGAATTTGTAAAAAGGCGCACACCCTATAACATTTGCATCAGGCCGTCGCCACATCACAAATCAACAAGTAGCTGTGAACGATTTCACTTTCATAAGAGAGGAACAGGGAAGGAAAAAGATGACAAGGAGAGAATAATCTTCACTATACATTGTAAAAAGTGCCAGTTTTATTGGCTATTACACTAGAACATGCTGCATTATACTACACTTCTTAAAGTACAAGTGACAATAACGATGCCCCGGAGATAAATTCTTGTCTAGGAGGATTATTTAATAACACAAAGAGCAGAAATGTGCAGAGAAGTAACCAGACTTTTGTTTTCCAGAGCGCGACTTTAAGTACATGGATAGACTAATGCCAAAGAAGTGTCATGGGATCCTGATCCCTCTCTTTGTTCTGTTTGTTAAATAAAGTTTAGCAAGTCACAGGGGTCATTTACTAAGCAAAGAAACATTTCAGCTTTAAGTAATCATTTCATTACTATTTAGCTATAGCTTTAAGGGTGTTTGAAGCTCTTATCAATGTACAGAGTAGGAATTAAAAATCCAGCCAATGTAGAAAATATAGGTTTGAGAGTATTATGAAAAAAATATATATTTTTGATTCCCCCTTCTAAATATTTATTTATTGCAGGTACTTATATAGCGCTGTCAGTTTACACAGCGCTTTACATGTGTTTGTATATAAATATATTGTACATTCAAATCAGTCCATAACCCTCAAGGGGCGTACAATCTAAGGTCCCTAACTCACAATCATACATACTAGGGCCAATTTAGACAGGAGCCAATTAACCTACCAGCATGTCTTTGGAGTGTGGGAGGAAACCAGAGTACCCAGAGGAAACCGACACAGGCACAGGGAGAACGTGTAAACTCCAGGCAGGTGGTGCCATTTGAACCAAGGACCCTAGCACTGCCAGGTGGAAGTGCTAACCATTTAGCCACGGTGCTGCCCATAAAAGTATTCTGATTCTTTTGCCCTTATTGTCTATACAATTTGTCCAATTTATCCAAAGGCAAAAATATAATATATATTAGCTGAGCAGTCCTGAGATGCGGTGTGTTTTCTTTTTTTAGGCTTTTTTTAATTTTCACCTGGTTCTCCTGCCAGAAACACTTTTTCTTTCCTAAGGTGACAAACAACACTGACTGTCTACCTTACAGAGGAGCAGTATTGATATTTTGTAGTAGGCAGAGAGAACAATTTAACTGATAAGAGTGCAGCACAAGAACACATGACCAGAGTAGATCAGAGGTCACCCATATACCTACAACATCGGGCCAACCTTCCCCAGCTCCACCTCCCTATATCCCCCAAAAGAAAAATGTTACTCTAGAATGGAGTTAAAATGGCCATAGCAGCCTTTTATTATCGTTAACACCAAAAATTAAATAACAAAACATAACATTACAAATCAAATCAGGTTGCAGGCTCTTGAAGGTACCATATAACTAAACCTTGTGTCTGTGGTACCAGTTAACTAATTTAGACCCACAACCGCAAAACAGCACCTCAGGGACTATCCCAGGTGTCCTCAGACATATACCGGTCTGAAACTACCTGGTTACTATGAGTTGACCTTGCCAACTAGAGAACCATACTTAAGATGGTTCCCCACCGTTTTTCCCCCGAAATACTAGATTTAATCCACCTTCCAGGTCTCCAACCTGCCAACTATTGCTACGACCTGAACCCAAACCATTAAGAACCAACAAATAGGGAAGGAGATAGGGATCTCAATCCAATGACTTTTTAACTTTTGATCTCCAGCTGGATCTTTCTCATCCAACACAACAAACACTTTACTCCTGCACTAGGAAAGGACTCAGTAGACCCAATAGGAATGTTCTGGAATTTTCTGGAATATGCACTGCTTGCTGCCCTCAACAGATCGGGGTGGTCCGAATACACTGGATACAAATGGAGAAACAGAAAAAGGGCGCACCGACCTAGTGCATTATCGTTTAAAATAATTTATTAAAGAAACAAAAATAGGTATCATACACACAATAGACATAATAACACCGGCATGTCAAACTGAACAAGATGTATGATCCAAACAACATCTGAGTCCATACGATGGAACCCTGGATGACAGACTGGCTAACGCATTTCGAGGACACAACCTCTTCCCAACCTTGGCTCTGAGGAAGAGGTTGTGTCCTCGAAATGCGTTAGCAAGTTGGCCATGCAGGGTTCCATCGTATGGACTCAGATGTTGTTTGGATCATACATCTTGTTCAGTTTGACATGCCTGTGTTATTATGTCCATTGTGAGTATGATACCTATTTTTGTTTCTTTAATAAATTATTTTAAACGATAATGCACTAGGTCGGTGCGCCCTTTCTGTTTCTCCATTTGTATCCAGGATCTTTCTCACTCCTCCCTGCAAACTATCCTCCAATGTTCCTCCCCAATAATGCTTCTTCCAAACAAATCAATAGGTGCAATTGCTCTCTTTTTTTTCTTAACCAATTAACCCCACACTACCCTGTTCCCCTTCTACCTAGTTGTTTATGCCCTGCACTTAAACTGTTAGTAAACCCACAACAGTAAAATCAGTCTATATATGCAGTAAAGCATGCTTGTTATACTTACTGTGGAACCTAAGGAGTTAATCCTCTGGATTGTGTAAAAAGGCAGTTTGAGCCTGTCTTCTCTGATCCTCCCCTTTTTTCACAGTCCCCAATCCATCTGCTGATATAACAGAACCTTGGGGGCAAGCTGCACATGCTCTGTGGTGTGCATTGCTAAAGAGTTTTTTTTCTTGGGAGACTGCATGTGATCAGCACAGGGCCAATTAACTCTCTCCAGACAGAGGGTCAGGGGTCCTGCAACCTTATAGGACAATCAGGGGAGAATGAAAACTCCTCTTACAAGCTTTAACTAGTGCTCTGCTTGACATTGATACAAGTCACAAGACTGCTATATACTGCTGATGAGAAAAGGTATTTAGCAGTTTATATTTACTAAACAAATTGCATTGCCATGTTTTTTGTAGTGTAGGAGACCAGATATAGTGAATATGGGGTCCTGGATTAGTAACACTTTAATTCACTTCTTTAATAACTTTGGGCAGATTTGAGAAATGGGCAGTCTGGTTGCTCCAGAACACATAGCCATGCCCCCATGTTATTCAGGTCATCCCGCTACTCTCTTCCCCAGTTCTGGCTCTGGCCCCTGGCTAGTGGTGTGCTCCACGCTGGTTCCTGCAAGTGACTCCAGTCCCGGCCGCTTACGGCTTTGGCTCTACCATCCACAGCAGCACTTCCATGGCAAACTCTGCTTAAATGCCTAAGCCACTTCCAGGCATTAATCTGCTCCACCTGGTCACTACCCCGCCAAGCTCTGAAAATGCTACTAGAGGATGTTACTTGCTTTTATCATCTTTGCCAATGTGCGTGCATCTTTTAACCCTCTTATTATTTTTAGAAAGGCTAAATAAAGTCTACACTTAGATTGTAGCGTTCCTTGTTCCTTTTGTTTTCCTCCCCATCAGCTGGCTTCGTCTAACCAATCCAGTGAGTGCCATTATTCTCTTTTTTTTTCTTAACCAGTCAATCCCACACTGCCCTGTTCCCTTTCCACCTAGTCTGTGCTTAATTCACTTCTTTCATCGCTCTGCTCATGCCTAAAATTTTGCAGTTTACTAGATTTTTTTCAGGATCAGTAGGCATTTTGTTGCACTTATCATACAAATACAAAGTGGAATACAAAGTGGAAGATAAGGCTAACTATAAATATTCTTAAAAACGTTTCCTCCTCCATTCCTCCATTCCTCTTACCTATCCTGCATACCCTGTATGAATAAGATCTGTGTATTTACCTTTTTTTGTCATGTGATCCAGCAGCCTATATCAGAGAGCTGATGTTGCAGGGGAGAAGGGGAAGGAACAACAATGGCTGGGCCATAGGAGCCTATGGGTGATGTCACAGTTCCATAAATCCAAAGCTGTTGTGGAGCACTCCTTTACGCAGGGGAGCCAGAGCTGCTGAATCATGTGACCGGTTTGGATTAAAAAAGGTAAGTATACACATTTTTTTATACAGGGCATGCAGGAAAGGTAGGAGAAGGGGCAAAGGAAAATTTTAAAAAATAGTTATAGTTATCCTTTACTAACACTTTAACAAAATGTTTCCAATGGCATCTTTTCCAGACCAAAAGGGAGCAAATAAGAGAAATGTATTGTTAGGGTTCACATACACTTTAAATATTGAGTATAGGAATGCATCAGAAGCCCAGACTTTCTCAAGGCAACTGAAAACCCCTCAGTGTGAGCCCATCCATAGCAACCAGTCCTTCCATTTTACAATCTACAGTAGAAGCACAAAAGGGGAATTGCTGGGCAATTCAGTCATTTTGTCTATGAGACCTTCTGTGACATATTACAAGAGTTTCACGTGATTATCTAATCTATAAAGCATGTTTATAAAGGAGAACTTATTTTTTGAAAAATTTGCAACATTAATCATTTTGTCATTTAGTATTCAAAATTAATTTTCTGTTTCAACCTACAACCAGCTGTTATATTCTAATACCGCCTAAAAATGCAAATGTCGCATCCTTGCAGCCATGGCAACACCTCCAGAAATCTCATTCCCCGCATGTGTGATCAGGTCTCTGGATGGTCCAGAAGTCTGCTCAGAGGAAAAGTTTCAGTCATTCCAAGCTGTGTTCTTAGGTTTGTCACAATAGGGTTCACTTACTAAAGGCAAATAGACTGTTCACTTTGCAAGGGAAATTTCCCCAGAGCTTAATGAAAGAGGTAAAGCTCTGCTAAATTCCATCATCCATTCAAAGTTACATAGTTAGTCTGGCTGAAAAAAGACAAAAGTCCATTCAGTTCAACCATAGAAAAAAAAAGTTATAATCCTATACCCACAGTTCCTTCCTGATCCCCCGAGAGGCAATCCCTGGATCAACTAATTCATGTATTTGCAAAAAATGTTTGTTTGTTTTTTTTTAATTTTCATTGCGAGTTATTGGGTAATCTTTGTAAAGTGATGTTTCACCACATTCACTAATCTCTCCCTTTCAAAGTGCAACTTTCCTTAAAAAGTGAACAACCTATTTTCCTTTAGTAAATCAAACTCATTGAGTATTTCTGTATACCTATGTGGATGCAACAATGCAGTCTTTCTCTTTTATGCAGTTACAACTGATTATATCATTATAGCAGGCAGGACCTCCCTCTCAGTATTCTGAGGGATCATTTATGCTTGCAGTTGGGTGGCGATAAAAACATGCAACCACACACTACTTTCCCTTATTCTTCAAAAAGGCAGTGGACAGGGTGTACACATGCCATGGTAACAGTTAAACACCCTCAATTGAATGGGGCCATGCCACAACCATCTAACAATCATGTGCAATGTAAGTAGTTGTGGTGTGGTGTTGCAGAATTGTAGGGGTTAAAATAGGCGGTGAGAAGGTGACATAACACCTCCTCACCACCTACCAACATGGAGAAATCCTTGAAATAACTTTCAGTTGTCAGAGAACCCCTGCCAGTATCTCACACATTAGATAGGTGATCAGTGAGAAGAAAGCCCCATTACATTGGTGGTTAGTGAGAGGATTGCTCCATACATTGATGGTCTGTGCAAAGATTGTTCCTCATTTTAATGGTCAGTGGGAAGAATGCTCCTTACATTAGTGGTCATTGGAAAGAATGCTCCTTACATTGGTGGTCAGTGGGAAGAATGGCCCATTACATTTCTGGTCAGTGGGAAGAATGCCTCTTATATTAGTGGTCAGTGCAAAGAATGTTCCTTACAATGATGGTCAGTGAAAATAATGCTCTTTACATTAGTAGTCAGGGGAAAGAATAGATTATACATTGGTGGCCAGTGGGAAGAATTCTGCATTGCACTGGTGGTTAGTGGGAAGAATGCCCCCTTACATTGGAGGTCAGTGGAAAGAATGTCCCTTACATTGGAAGTCAGTGGAAATATTGCTTCTTACATCGGTGATCAGTGAAAAAAATGCCCCCTTACATTGGCGGTCTGTGGGAAGAATGTACATACAGTTAAAAATATCATTGGTGTCAGTGATTACTTATGTGAGAGGCAGAAACAGCTCATTGCTCAAGGAACCCCTAGCAACCTCTGGAGGAACCCTAAATACGAAAGGCAGGTATAATTAATGCTGTTCTTTATAGACTATTTTCTGTTACAGGTAGTGACATAAGGCTGCTGTCTCACCCAGCAGTGGAGCATCACAAGCCAGGATTTACTGAATAGTCTGGAAGATGACAGTGTTACCCTGGGAAGTTTGTAGTTAACGTTTGTTAAATAATGGTGTATTTGTTTTACTCATTCAGTGAATCCTTTCATCCCTCCATTCACTGTCTGTGTATTCCTGACTGCAAACAATTAACATTAATGTGTACACTCAAACTTAAAGAACGTTATTTCACCAACTGGTTCCACTCCACTGGGAAGAATGCATGATGGCCTTGCCTGGTCTTATCATGTTTTTAATGATCATCAATGCTACAATTGTTCTTAAGGATTTACTTTCAAATGGGGTTAAGGCAAATATTAGGACAGCTTTTTAAAGGAGCTCTGAATAAAAGGCTTGCTGGATAGAACAACAAGAAGGAAATTTGTTACTTTTGTGATAACACTCCAAACTTACTCATTTTGTTGTTCAGATAAACATTGTGTGTGCTTTCTATCAGAGCACATTTTGGCCACCCAAAACAAAATGGTACAAATGACTACAAATGCTTGTGTAATTTAAGGTGCATGGAAAGGATTTTTTATAAAGCAGGGAATGTTAGGCTCTTTGGTTTTAAAGCTGTTTGTGTTCCTATTGGGTAGATTGGCCTTTTCATTTTTCCTGGTGACCATTGTCATTGTGGCAGACAGAAAGTGATGGGAAGTCCAAATTTTTAGAGTTGTCATCAGATCAAGTAAGGGAAAATCTTTCAATCAGGGTCTTAACAATTCTGTAAGAATTCCATTCATTTGCGAAATGTGCTCTCATTTCCTTATAGGACAGCAATCCTCCCCACTTGGACAGAGGCAGAAAATATTAACCTAATAGATTTCAACCCTCTCCTACTCTGTCTAAAATGTGACATTCACTTTAACCTTCTTTTTATAATAGAACATCAGTCAGTTTCCTTCCTCAATTCTGAAAAGAGTAGGGCAGAGTTAGAACCTGTGTCAGGTATTTGTTGTTCCGTGTGCCCCTTTGGGGAGATATTCCCTGACTTGCTGCCCTAGTGACAGCCTGTCAAGAAACCAGAAAGTAAGGGAAATTCTCATCAATATGGAAACATAGCAGTAATGACCTAAGAGCTCTTCTAGATCTTCTGTACTATATCTTAACAAAACAGCTATCTACAGTATATTTCCACTTAAATGGTGTGAGCTACAATTGCTCATGTACTGCTGTGGCACGTTATGACAAAACTCAATTGATAGCTCATGTTGTAGACATCAACGGTGTAATTTGTGACTTGCTGAACATGAAATTCTACATTGGTAAATCCTGATCTTTTCTACATATTTTATTTATTATGCTGAGGACTAAAACATTTTTTCTTTTATGTCAGGTAAGTATGAAATACTGCATAGGAATGGTATTGATATATAAAGCCAACAGATGTGGTACTTGGATCCTATTTACTCAATTTCCAGGCAGTACAGTGGCTAAATAGTTAGCCCTTCTACCTGACAGTACTAGGGTTGTTGGTTCAAATCCCAACCACAGCACTACCTGCCTAGAGTTTGTATGTTCGCCCTGTGACTGCATGGGTTTCCTCTGTGTACTCCAGTTTCCTCCCACACTCCAAAGACATGACAGTAGGTTAATTGGATCCTGTCTAAATTGGCCCTATTGTGTGTGTATGAATGTAAGTTAGGGATCTTAGATTGTATGCCCCTTGAGAGTTAGGGACTGATGTGCATGTACAATATATAGGTAAAGCGCTGCGTAAATTGACAGTGCTATATAAGTACCTTAAATAAATAATATTTGAAAAAAAAAGCCTTTTGTTTATGTAGCTCAAGCTGAAGTTTATACACACAAGTAAATACATCAGAACAGGGATACCTCTTCTCCCTAGCCATCTTTTTGACAGCACTGGTATGAAGGTTCAATTAAAGAGAGAAAGTTTGAAGGAAAACAGCTGATGTTGTGCTGTCTCCTATTAGTAAAACACATAATGCCTTGTAAATCTAAAATCATATAGTAGTGAAATAAAAATATAAAACTGAGGTATTATTTAATTATTTATTACACATACTTATATAGCACTGTCAATTTATGCAGCGCTTTACATACATATATTGTATATTCCCAGTCCCTAACCCTCAAAGAACTTAAAATGTATTTACTCAATTTCCAGACTCTCCTGAGCTCCTATTTGAAAAAAAAGCCTCTTGTTTACAAAGTTCAGTAGCTCAAGCTGAAGTTTATACACACAAGTAAATACATCAGAACAGGGACACCTTCCCTTCCTGGCCACCGTTTTGGCAGCACTGGTAAGAAGGTTCAATTAGAGAGAGAGAGTTTGAAGGAAAACAGCTTATGTTGTGCTGTTTCCCATTAGCAAAACCCATGATGCCTTATAAATCTAAAGTCATATAGAAGTGAAAAACGATGTATTTATTTATTTATTTTACACACACACACACACATATATATATATATATATATATATATATATATAAATCACTGCCAATTTACGCAGCGCTTTACATATATATATTGTATATTCACATCAGTCCCTAACCCTCAAGGAACTTAAAATGTATTTACTTTAAAAAGAAATTAAAACATAATTATTGGCCCAAGAACATTGAAATAAAGCAATCCTTGGTAAAATAAAAAAAATACTAAGAAAGATTCCTCTGTAAGGAAGAGATATTATATTTACCTGTCCTGCCAACCCTCATCAATGTACTTTTCTCTCTTCATGAGCTACGATGCCCAGAGAATCATTTCATGGAGTGTCATGTTCTTGGTCCCCTACTAAGTTCCATGGCTCCTTTCACTGACCCCTGTATCAATACTGTGTCCTGCAATGACGTAGGGGTCAGTGAAGGGAACTAGATCACTTGGTGGGTACCAGGAATCTGACACTCCCAGAGGTGTCAGATGAAGATGATTCTGTAGGTTCCATAGCTCTAGTAAAGAGCAAAGATAGAGGATGGTTAAGCATAATATCTCTACTTTTTGGGGACAATCTGTAGTACTTGTTGATTTTGCCTCAGGGTTGCTTTAAATAATATTGGGATTTTTTATAATTTAAAAGAATTACCACTGGGTAAGCAAACCTTTCTAGAATGCTGGAAGCTTAACCAAACCACTAAAAATGTTCACTGCTTCATAATGCTAAAATACATATTTTCTTTGCTGTTATACCCAGTCATAGCAAACAACGCCCAAATTGTTGTCATCTCACAGAAAAAAAATAAAATGTAAAATGTACAAGTATGTTTAGTTTAATCCTCTACCCATATCTGACCATCTGACTCCCCTTCTAATTTTAATTAGTTGCCACCCTTTCTGTATGCTGATCTAGGGCCAAGCAATAAAGCTCTCGCCTGCAGTGTATTACCCAGCTATTTGTCTCTGTGTCCTGAAAAGTCACCGGTGATAAATGATGTCATCACGTCTGTATATGAAATCTGATCTCACAAGGGAGGTGGGTTGCCTTTTCCTTTAGGGACACACTCAATATACTCTGCTTTTTCTTGATAGATGGCTTTCTAAATGATTATATTTTTTCCAGTTCAAGGTAAAATTGTCGGATCGTGCAGATAATTTTATTAAAAGAAAAAAAAAATCAATTCGCTCCGTTGTGTGTTCCCGGTAAGTGTTACCCCGAGGGAGGAAAAAAATTTGGCTTGCACTGAAGAGCAATAATTTCCTTCCGGCTCCTGACACCCGAACTTCTATCGTTTTAATAGCTCCAGTTTTCATGATCAAACCTGTTTAAATACCAGAAAAAGTCATTGTCCCATGCTGTGTTATTAAGAGAAAATAAGTCTGTCTGTAGGAAAAAGGAGTGGAAGAGCATGTTCTTATTTGTCCTTTAATTACATGGCAGGTCAAAATTCTATTTTTCTTTTTCAGTAGAAAATCAACTTGCAGTTCCAATCAATCCAGAGTTTTAGCAATCAGCAGTTTTCAACTTTGGAGTGCTAAAGGTTCAAGCATGGACTGCATATTACCCAAACTTCTATGGTGGGAAAGAGAGAAAGCTTTCAGTATGGAATATTCAGACTGTGGACACCCCTACCCCCAATCTACCACAATCAAACAGACCATGATTAATTAAAACACACAAATGATCACTTTTTTCACTGCTACTTTTCTGTTATTTTGTAATTAAAAACAAAGCAATAAAGATTAATGCTAAATTTTGTGTAATGTAAAATTCCTTTGCAGTTAAAGTGAACCTTGCAATAAAATACAAGGTCCATGGAACACCTTCTCCATCTTCATCTAAAATCTCAGGATTATATCTATAAGAAAAAAACTTTTGGAAAAAGGTTAGAAAATATACTTACATCCCATGGTGCCTAGGGAAGGGTGACGTTACAATGTTTCTGCCAAGATCGTAGGTGGGCTAAGGATCCAAAATACAATAGGTACACTGTGCTTGAGTGTCTTCTCATGATATTTGGTATAATCAGCATTCCTAGGATCTCACCAGAAGGACCGTAACTCACCCTTTCATGTGCAGAAGCTGAAGGTTAGGTAAACATATTTGCAAACCTTTCCACGTGTTTTTTTTTCTGCAGGTGCAGTCTGGCCATTTAAAGGATAAGTTCACCTTTTTATAAAAAAAATAATAAATGCACACTTTTTTTGCTGGAAGAAAAAAAGTGCAATTATTATTTTTTCCCTACGGAGCCTGGAAAGCATTGCACACGTGATCAGTGGATCAGGGGTGCAATGCCAGACTCCTTGAGAATGAATTACAAACTCATCATTGACCACACAGTCCATTCAGAACTGCAAGCCATCAGCCACAAAGGCTGACGGTACTTGTACTTCAGGAAACTGTGAATGAATGATACAGCCATGTGGGTGGAACAAAACAAAGGGCACAGTTTTTTTCAATAGTGATTGCTGGCACCTAGAGAAGATCCTCACTCACTGTGGCTGGAGAAGGGGGGGAGAGGCTGGAACTGCTGGAACATATAACTGATGTGATATAGTGTTGATTCTGCACTGCTATCAATACAATACAAAATCAACAATACAAGTACATAAACAAAAAAAAACCAAACAATATTTTTAAGTATGTATAACCAAAGTTTGCAAGAATAGTTAAACCTGTGAAGTTCTATATTCAATCACATATCAATATCCTGAGAGTCCATGAAGTTCATAATAATAAAGTGATAATCCTCCACCAAGGAATATAACAGTGATGCTTTTCCACTTCACACAATTATGTGCTCACAGAACTCTCACCTTCAGATTATTGTCATATCGCATGTACAGTGTATGATCAATCTACCTCCACTGCTTGCAACCTCCTTCACCTCCAGACCACTAGGCGTTCTTCACTTCTTCCTATTTACAATCCAGCATCAAGGGGTATGGTGCCTTTAATGTTTCTATACATTCATATTGTTGCCATTTACCTTGCCCATATGGAAGGGGGGAATATCAATACGCCTCATATGGTGTAGTAAATTAAAACTCCAGATTTATTAAAATATTAATGAACTTACATAATATAATATTAAAAATGCTTTTAAAGTATATAGATCACTATAGCGTTTGCGGATGACATCATTTACGGTCTGCGTCTTCCTCCGCTCACACCCTACGCGTTACGTCACAGGAACTTGATATCAGTTGATATTGCCATAAATCTAGTGAGCTGATAACTTCACTGCCTGTGCTACAGTCCTATCAGTTACAATGTTTCTAGTTATCTCTGAGGACTATAGAACACATCCCCCCATGTTATGGGGAAAGGAGGAGGGGGAGGCATTCTGAGGTCCTGTATTTTGGTAATAGTGCTCCACTATAGATATAATATGGTAAGTGGGCATTGTCACCCTAGGATAGAAATAAACATAAAAGCCTTAAAAAGAAAATGAATGCAGCAACGACATCTTAAGATTGGCGATCTGCAATATATTACATTTTTGGAGTAGTTACATTTTCACCACCTCCCTTTTCCCAAAAATATTTAATTCTAGACCAAATTTAAGGTAATTTTCATCAGTTTTTAATGTTGTGACTTTATGCTTTAACAATAATCATGAAGCAAGCTGTAAATTCCCTGTTTTTCCTCTCTCTTCATGATGAATTGTATGGTTGATTTATGGCATTGAGCACTTCAGAGCAAGTAAGCTAAGGAAAGACATTGGTCTCATCTGGGGGCTCTAAAAATAGTAAGGGCAGCATCCCCCAGTTCTTAGTGTCCTATGCATGGACAATTGCTATGTCATTTTGGGAATAGCCCAATAACTGTGAGAAATTAATTCAGTTGTCTCCACATGCACAGACCTCAAAGGTAATATTATTATTTTTTCATATACAGTGGGTATACTTTTCATGGAAGTGGCAGATCTACACTAACGCTAGCTATATGCATTTAAAGCATTACTCCAGCTGAAATATGTTTTGCTTATTTTTGGATAGGAGTAAGGAAAAAGTAAAACTATCTTCACATTTGGAATAATTCCCCTCACTTCTTTTCCTGGTGATTGGTGTGACAGGGACCAGAAGTGAGAAAAATGCCAGTGTTAGAATCCCACTGGAAGATTTCTCTTCACTTCATGATCTCGTGAATGGTGCCACCTACGAAAAAAATGAACAAATATCTCCACATCCTCTGATATAGGTTCTAACAATTTCCCAGTCTATTCCAGTCTTATTTACCCTGGAGAAACCATTGAAAAATTTTCAGGCTTACAGAGCCCCAAGATTGATTGATTTATAAGTTCTACTGTTTACAACAGTTTTTATCAGTAATAATCTTAAAATTATTTTACAATATTGCACTCCTAAAGATGTAGTTAAGAGGTCAATCTAACACTGCTCACTGCTAAAGGAACTCCTTGCAACCTCAGGAGGAACCTGGGTGAATAAGGCCAGTCTATCTAAAAAAAAAAAAAAACGTTTTGTCTGGTATCCTAATTTAAATTGTAAAGACGTTATGGTCAGACCACAGACAAATATTTTTTAAATTATTAGTTCTGTGAATAAAGTGGCCAGTAGTTCTTGGTAATAAAGTGTAGCTGGGGCCATCGCTGTAGGCACACAACATTTGGAGCTTTTTGAAACACCCCCTGCTAGGATAAATTCTTCTCTTGCTCTGTATGATGGGTACAATTCACAGTATATAGTATTACATCTGCAAAGGCACTACATAGTACCAGACACACATGCAAGATAATGGAAATGCAACCCAATCATGCAATCAAGGCTGGCAAGAGTTCTCTGTTGCCACTCACCATGTTTGACTTGCAGTCTCCACCCAGCAACACAAGAGTCCTTCAATGTAGATAAAGTCAACAACCAGGTGAGGATAAATACAATTTCTCTTTAATTCATCCAAGGAGTACACATGTCCCAAATAGAGCCAACACTAACATTGACTTTATCTACATGGAAGGACTACATTGTACTGTAGCAATCATGCACACAGAGATGAACGCAGTCATCCATTTTGCTCCAAACGCCTCCATATTGTATCCCTCTCTCCCAAATCAGATTCCTCCGACATCCCCCCTCCCTCTCTGTTAAGTGACATGTGGTCTGTTTGTTGCAGAGATCACAGGCAGCAAACTCATTGGGAGGGCGTCATGGCTATAAAACCCCCAGCCGAGCAGGTGCCTAGATGCCTGTTAGCTCGCAATCTGGGATATCGTAAGACCATAAAACAAGCCCTCACGGAGCTTCAAAAGACATGCCAGGGAGTCGTAAAACAGACTTACATTTTGAAACCCAGTTTTCCATATAATTTTATATCTCCAAATAGGAAATAATTACACAAACATGGAGCACATATTCGGATGGCTCACTTTAAGACAAGTCGCCTGGTATATTACACCCCTTAGCTGGCATATACAGGAGAGCAGAAAATTATATCTCTTTAACCATCCAAGCAGGTATCTCATATTTCATATGTAGACGTTCCGCAGAAGATTCTGGGTATTAATCTACTCATGGATAGAATGTTATATGTACCTAGGAAAAGTTATTGGCCATAGTATAATTTGTGAAGGCTTTGGTCATAGCCTGAGCCCCCTGTCTACACAACCCCCTCCCCAAATGAGGAGTTTGGTTCTCTGCTTCAGGGAGACACCCTGCTGAGTTCCTAGATAAAGGCTGTGGTGCTTGAAGTAATGCTGAGCTGAGTTGAGCAAAGTTGAAGAATCTGCCTTTTTAACATCAGAACTAACTTTGGGAGATAAGACCCTTTTGGCTCTGAAACCTGATCTGCTTAACCCAAGGCTGACGGCAAGTACTTTATCCCTCTAAACTTCTTTCTGTTATCTCTTTACTGTGCTATTGTTTTCTGTATATGTATATATATATATATATATATATACTGTATATATATATATATTGGCTACATCTTTTTCTGTAAATATTTTTATTGCACCCTTTTGGTCTTTTAGTAATAAATCTTACTTCCTGAAAGTGTTGAACTGTTTCTAAAGCTCTTTAATGCAAACTAAGCACCCCTGCCTCTGAAGAGAGCTACTGTGTGTGTGTTTTAAACCTCTGTATAACCTGTCTGCTGTGACAGTGGTATAAAGACTATTATTCAAACATCATAGTGTTATTGCTGATATTGCCAAGTTTCTTCTTTCTCTGTACAAAAAGGAGGTGGTGGCAGTGTGAAAGGTTAATTGCGTAATAAACCTGACCCAGTAACAAATGCTCCCAGACTACAGGCACACAGGTTGTGGTCCATTAGCTGGAAAATCTTTGAACAGGGTGCAGCTGGGTGTGGCATTGTTATGCACGTGACAGCGTGGTGTTAGATTGGCTAGTCCTTCGGTCACGAGTTTGGTGAGAAGGGCTGGGGTCTGACGCCGCAATCGCCACAAGTACCACTTCTCAGACATGCTGGAAGTGACTCTTGGCACCTGTTTCTATTCACTTAGTGCATTGCACAACTTCCTAATGTCTACTTATGATCACCTTTAGTATTGTGCAGGGGATTGCATGCACGTTTAGCGGTTTGTGTTAAACCACACCTCTGAAACATTTTCAGCCACACCCAATTTATGTCAAAATATATTAAAATAATAATAATACTTGCAAACTTTTATCGCTCGGTAAACTGTTCTTGCAGGTTGTAATCTCTAAAGTCTGGATCTGCTTATAATGATGAGATAGGAGGTGGGGTAAAAGTGGGGTAGAAGGGTGGGGTGGGGGGTATTTGAATGAACATAAAGTTAACAAAGGCTCCACTGCCTCTCTAACAACGGGTGGGCACCAAACTACAGCAGAAAGATGAGAATGGGCATAGGTGGAGAATGACAAGCTATATGGTGTCATATAGGTGAGAGTGGATATCATTATTGGTCTTCATTTTAACTCTGATTGGCTATGCACATGGAGGCCCACATTTCATGACCATTCATGGTGTGGAGCTTGCGGTGCTCTATGGATGTTTCTCTGCTTAATACCACAGAGAGAACTCCACAATTAGAGGCGAGACTGTCATGTGATTCTGACAGGTAACATGACCATGTTCTCCTTCTAGCTGCAGAATCCCCAAGCCAGAGAAAATTAAGCACATCACTGTGAGAGAGTACATTTTGTTGTTTAAACTAAGTCAAGGATAACCATGAAGCTACTTTTTAAATGTCTCCCATAGCCTATCCTTTGTACCAGTATGGTGCCCACCCCTTATTATTGAATCTGTTGTATGAGAAGATGTAGAAGCTATATCCATGCCATGTTCAGGTAGGGGTACCATGGGGCCATTGTAATAACTTGAATAGATACCACTATATAGTTAGCATGGCAGCACATGGCCTTTCCTTGGCTTTCCTGTGACATTAACACGGCTGTGAATGGAACCATCAAGCCTTTTATTTCAATTTGCTTGATTCAAATCTCAATGAAGCCAGAAAAGAGAATTGTAATAGTAAAAAGCTGCTTATAAATATTTTCTTTTTATATTGATTTCATGATATTACAGTGATGGTAGTGGTGGGTATCCTGTGGATATGTTTCAGCTTGTCCAGGGTCTAGTTTTAATTATTTTGTTGGTGTGGGTAAATAAATATAAGCAGAAAAGTGGAGTTTTTAAAAATATTTTCATAATTAATAAGCAATGTTTCCTGGTGTTAGTTCATAAAAGCAATCATGTAACTACAATTTGCACTTTAAAAAGGATAATAGCAATAATAATGTTTTTTTTCCCGTTTAAGTTACTGCCTACGCATTCAGATTGCCTCTTAGTAATGAATATATTTCATTTCAGCTGGAAAACCTTGAACTCCACATACCCAATACACTCATACTTCTATGGCTTGGTGTTCTGCTTTATTATTTTCCAATATCTCTAAGCATTCAACTAATAAGCCTCTTTTTCATTTCCACTGGAGCTTGTTTTGGCAGAGCTGCTGTTATTCTGTCCTGTGTCATATTATGGGACTTAAGGGACTTCACTGCCATTTCTGTCTGTGCACAGAACCTTTTCATATTATTTTTGGATCTTCTTTTGACTCATATGGACCCCTTTGAAGCTCAATAAATAGTTTTTTTTTAAATAATGATTTTCAGTTTAAAGTCTATAAAAGTCGAACGATTAAATTACTAGCGTATTAAAAATTCTGTGCATGGAGAAAGCAGGGTAATGAGTGTTTTTATTATTTGTACAAATTATATAAATTTTATATAAATTAAATAGTTCTCCTCACAATCCCTGTTATATTCCAAACCTGAAGCTGTACCTGGATATTGTCCATTAACACCATATAAAATATAATTCACAAAAAGATTTGTACCATGCACCTTAATTCATTTTAAATTTTTCCTACATCTTCTACATGTATCAAACACGTTTCCTAAAATTAAAAAAAAAAATTTAAAGTGACTCTGTCTTAAACAAAATTCTAAAAAAACTATGTTAAAGAAGACTTAATGGATATTTAAACCCAAATGAGAAAATATAATATACTGCAGCTTGCCAGTCCTTAGACGTGGTGCTAAAAGTGCATAAAATATTTGTTGATCCTGCTAGAAATGCAGTGTCCATGTTACTTCCTGTGCACTGATTTTATATCGCAAACAATATTTTCAGCTATCTATGCACTACACTACCCTTCTAAACTATATAATGGAGACAGAACATGTTATAAATAGGATCACCAGGACCATAAAGGAAAAAAGCATACAAGAAGGAAACTAGTGCAGCCATCACATCTAAGTACTCATAAATTGCAGTATATAAAATGTTGTTTTTTGGGTTCAGGTATGCTTTAATGCTTGACTTTCCAGTTGTTTAGAATTTTATTTTTTTCAAGTGACAGTGTTGCCTTAAAATACACCTGTCACATTTGTACAAAAAGTGATGTAGGCCTGCAGTTACATAGAGCCACCTCTGATGCTATACAGTAGCTTACATTAGTTTACCTGGCCAGCTTCCCAATCCTGCTTCAGCTGCCCATCAATCCCTGGGCCTAGGTTACATTTTTCTTGTGCTTTCTGCAATGCATCACTCTATGACAATAGGAACTATCACCAAGTCCTAGTTCTTTCACATGGGGGGGCTTATGTGTGTTCATAGGTTTTAGATCCACCAGTGGTTGCGATCACTTTATGGTTGGGATCACTTTATGGGTTTAAGCTGGGGAAGGCAAAGTTTTAGAGCAGTAGTAAAGACCACTTTATGACTTGTACCTACAGGTAAGCCTATAATAAAGCGTACCTGTAGGTACAGTAAATACCTCCTAAATGTGCACCATTTAGGAGATATTCACATTTGTAGCAGCCAGTGACATCACCAGCTCATGAGCACTGTGCTCTGGATGGATGGCACACTCAAGTATGCCTATCCATTGAGAGCGCTGTGTAGGGACCGTGACTCCCATGCACAAATGGGCAGGAATGACGTCATCGCAGCCTGGCCATTAAAAATGCTGTAGAGCGCGAACCTGGAAGGAAGACCTAGTGAATATGGAAGTGCTGACAATGGTAACAGCGTGCTGCTGGAGGGCTTAGTTCTAAGGCAAATCTGTCCTAATGTTCTAGTATGCAGTGGAGGGACTGTTTTTAGAGATTAAATTAGAAATAAGGTTTTTAAGGTAGAGGAGGGTTCAGGTTGCTGAAAAATTCCACTGGTGGGAACACATGTATTGGATTTTGTTTCTTGATTCAACAGGCAAAGGAAGACTATTCTTGTTTAAATGAAGCTGTTGGCTTGACATTGTATGCAGAGGTTGCCCAGTCCATGAAATTCTTCCTCTTGTAGACCCTTAAAACAAAAAGTTAATGATAACAATTGCTGCAAATCATTTAACTAATTTATAGCAACCCTTTCATTTGACAATGTTTGCAGCAACTCTGCCAAAGATGAACTATTAAGCTGGTAAACCCAGTTATTCAGTCGATCCTGAATACGGCTGCCAGACTCATTCACCTTCCCAACCGCTCCGTTTCCGCCACCCCCCTCTGCTGGTCCCTCCACTGGCTTCCGATTGCGCAACGGATCAAATTCAAAATCCTAACACTGATGTACAAAGCTGTCCACCAAACTGCCCCGAACTACATCACTGACCTAATATCCAAGTACCGCCCAGCACGCACACTCCGCTCCTCACAAGACCTCCTTCTCTCTAGTTCCCTGGTCTCCTCCTCCCACGCCCGCCTCCAGGACTTCTCCAGGGTGTCACCCATCCTCTGGAACTCCCTGCCCCAACCCATCAGATTATCACCTACTCTCCTCTCCTTTAGGTGCACCCTGAAAACCCACCTCTTCAGGGAAGCCTACCCCACCCCCTGCTAACTTGCCAACCTCCTCCACTCTTCCTACCACTCCATCCCCCACAGCTTTCTCCTCCTGTGCCACCATCCCCTCCCTCCTAGATTGTAAGCTCCAAAGAGCAGGGCCCTCAATTCCCTCATGTTTTGCATTGTATTACTATTGTTCTGTCCCCCTTTGTAATGTACAGCGCTGAGTGAACTATTGGCGCTTTATAAATACTGTATAATAATAATAATAATAATAAATTCCCTTTCTGGACACCACCTTGGTGTCAATCATAGCCTTCATGTCAATTACACACCTAAATTTCCTTTAATAATAGTTCTTGAATAATGTCATTAGGCAGAGGAATGGTTAGGGCTTACCTGTAGACTTTTAGCAATAAGTCAAAATTTGCATACTAGTAACAGTGCTGTTTAGTCTCCTAAGGCTGCACATTTTGTGAAAAGGAGGACCGCAGTTGAAATAGATCATGGAGCAAATTATGATGATACAAACATTCTTAGTGAAGAGATAAGGTTTACGTTAAGGCCTTTAGCTTTTTAAGAAGCACTAATCCTTAGAAAGTAATGTCAAGTTCACAAAATGGTGATGTGCTCAATAGCAGCTGCATAGCAGAGGGGATACTAACACAATGACAGACTAGCTGTGCTGGACTGAAAAGCCGTGACCATTACATCTGTTTTCTTTTTAGTCACTGAACCTTTTTTCACATCAGTCACCCATGTGGACATCATGTGCTAATGAATTAAAGGAAAGGGGAACTTCCACTGCATGACTGGATGTGGGAGGAAAAAGCAAATCCACTGGCTGGGGGAACAAATCATTTCTTTTGTGAATAACACTTTTATGTACAATACTGTATAGGGCCTTAAAGAGAACCTGTAGGGTTTTCTTTATGCTTTTGAAATATAATGTATATGTCAATATTAGAGTGTAATACTTTATTAGCCACTGCAGAAAGTTTTTAATTCATTGAAAGAAAAAGTTACATTTGATCCTATAGTCTACATTAGCTGGTGTTGCCCCAAAAGACAGCAGAAACATCTGTCTTAAAAACTTTCCTTTGGAATCATATTAACCCAGATTTGCTGAATAACATTAGCTTTTTCTGCCACCAGAGTCCTCTATCTAAAAACCCAAAATGCCGCAAAACTGGAGGCAACAGCAATGAATATTAGTTTTTGTCTAGGAGAGGAAAGGTGGTCCTAGGTGAGGAGATTAACAGTATAATTCAAGCAAAAAATCTAAGTACTCAATGCAGTAATCCAAAATAAAAAAAAATAACTACACACTAACATTTAGGGAGGCATTTAAAAAGCAGCAGTGTGGCCTACGTGCCAGTTCACATTTATGTGGATTGGATGTGGTTTGAACCACATTCCTAGATTGTAAGCTCGAAAGAGCAGGGCCCTCGAACCCCCCGTGTATTGTTTTGTTACTGTATTGTCTCATATACTGTCCCCCACTATATTGTACAGCGCTGAGCAAACCTTTTGGCGCTATATAAATACTGTATAATAATAATCCAATCCACATGACGTGGAAAAACATTGCTTCCTATGGTGCCTGTTCACATACTGTATGTCCAGTGCACTGGCGGTACGGATTCTGTTCGGATTCAGTGTGGTTTGAAAAAGAGTCCTGTATGATTTCTGAGCACTGAAGTCTGTTTCAGGTGTGGATTACAGGCTATCGTCTTCTATGGGAACCCTTTCTAAATCACATATGTGTGAACAGGATAATCCTAAGAGACAGGGGTGGACTGACCATTTGGAAACTCGGGCACTGCCCGAGGGCCCGGGGTCAGTAGGGGGCCCCATGAGATGCCCCTGGTACCTTTTTCATAGGCTTTTTTGAGTTTGGGCAAGGACACAGGGGCCCTGTGATCCCCTATTGCCCGGGGGCCCCATGAGTTGTCAGTCTGCCCCTGCTGAGAGCTAATCCTATCCTGAACCTGATGTAAACCTGACATGAACCGCTGAACAGTTACTGTGTCAATTAGCTGTAAAACCTGAGCTTCAATCCGCACCGCACGTGTGAATTAGCTCTTACTATGCAGGTTTAAAAAAAAAGCACAACAATTGCCTCTGAGAGGCAATCTGATATTCCCTGGATCAATTTTACCTAGAAATGTTAGTATCCAGTTATAGTCTGTGTATCTAAGAAAGAATCCAGGTCTTTTTTAAAGCAATCCACTGAGCTGGCCAGAACCAACTCTTCCACATTTATTCCACATTTTCACAGCTGTCACTGTGAAGAAACCTTTCCGTGTTTGGAGATTACATTTATTTTCCTCCAGATGTAAAGAATGCCTCCAGGAGTTACTGGAGAGAGGGCATTGAAGTGGACCTGCTGCTTTACTCTTCATCTTATTCTTCATCTTCTCTTCAATCTTATTTGCTAAATATACATCTCATGCAACTCATGTTCTATTTTCCTTGTTTGTGCAAACACAAAATTACTGCAATAAGAGCCCAACTTCAACCAAATATGTTGTTTTAGTTTTGAATAAAGTGGTGAAATTGTAAAACCTTTGTAGCGCTCAAACACAGAGGAGCTGCTGGATGTCTTGGGTCCCTTGTTCCTGTGCCCACGATTCTGCAAACAGCACCACTCGACTGGGTAGGGCACATTTATTGCAGATTTATATGGAGTACCCCTGTAGAAAAAGAGATATGAAACAGCAATGGTATAACAAACAGTTAAACTATAGCAAGGAATATATTGCAAACAGGTGAACAGTATGAAATGCTACAACTGCAAGAGCCACTTGGTGTTTTGGATTCTCTGTTCTGCTCCTCGACTCCAAGAACACCTTCAACCCTTCTGACACATCTTGTTGAATGAAAGCTACTGCAAGCACATATAAGACCACAAGTATAGATACCTTTAACTGAGCTGTGTATTAGCACCAGGAAATAGACACAAGAGGTAAATGAACTCAATTGGGTTGATTTACTAAAGGTAAATATACTGTGCGCTGCAAGGGCAGTTGCTTTAAATCCAAGGGGAAGTTCTGAAATGAGGCCAAGCGCTGCTGATTTCTTTCACCCAATCATGTGCAAGTAAAAATGTTCTTTTATGTTCCTCACATGTTCCTCTCAGATCTAGAGCAACTACAGTTTCAGTGCACTTGCAGTGCACAGCCTATTTGCCTTTAGTAAATAAACCCCAATGTATTGGTATGGGTTAGAATAAAGGGTGGTTTGAGCATAAAGGAATACACAGCAGGTGGGTTCAAACACAGTCTGCTAGACAGTATAATCACTATGCTGAGGTAACTTATTTTCGAGTTCTGTACAACTAGACTGTGATTAACTCATGAATCAGCAAAGTCAGCAATAAACAGTAAATACAAGCATTATCTGCAATGTGAATAATAATACTAAAACTAGTCTAGAGTGCATTCCAGGAGAATAACTAAGATATGGAGCAATTTCCCCTAAGGGGTACCTCTTAGCATAAGCAATAAGTGAAGGTCTCTGTGTAGCAGCTGTAAAGGGACAGTCTTTAGTCCTAAATCTTTAGCTGGCTAGCATTGGGGCCCAGTTGTACTGTTGGTACACAAGAGAATAGTCCCAGTCAAACCTTCAGGCAGCATTAAGGCTACTAGATGGCTGTATGGTTAGTTCCTAAAGGGCTCAGTCTCTCTAGCAGCAGATAGTAAATCCCCACAGCTCACCAGTTCCAGCGATACTGCAGTTCAACATCCAATCACATACATTGATAAGTCCACTCTCTGCTCTGCACCCAGGTGACTCTGGCTATTGACACATCTGGACTCAGCACTCCAGATCCTACTCATGCTGCCATTATGCAGCAGTGCAGCAATAGCAATAGTCTAATTGTATAACACATCCTTCATGTAATGGATGTGATAGATGACATTGAAAGAAGTCAACTTTCAGTGTGATGTGTATTTATTTCATGATTAACTATAATTTTTATACTACAAACACCATATAAAGCTGATTTATTCTACGGCTTCTTAGAGACCAAATAAAAGCTTTCATAAACAGTCAGCTGATCTACAAGATACTTTATGATTCATTTTAAATTGACTCCTGGCAGAATTGCACTTACAATGTCAGAATTGGAAAAGTAGTAGAAATGTGTGGTTTCTGAGTCACTATCTCAGTGTGGGAAAGAAAACAATGGATCGAGAACTTTTGTTTTTTTCTTAATCCCCGAATTATTCAACCATAACTTCTTGGAGACAACTAGTGACATCTCGGAGATGTTTTTTTGCTGAATATGTCTGTTTCATTTTTCCTTTACAGTATTTCATGTAAGCAAACAACAGATAGAATGTGTACAGATTAAATTTGAAGGACAGGCTGCATACACAGGATATGACTCAGGAACTTGAAGTTTAACAGAGCAGCCAACTTGTCATATGGACAGGACAGTAGGAATACGTACACTAGAGCCTTACATTGCTATAGCAAGACAATGCTAAAAAGGAACAAAAAGTGTATATTTTGACTTACAATTGTAAAACAGAGCTAAACCCATCGATTTAACTTTTTTCCCCAAACCAGTTACATTCAAGGCATGCCATGAATGATAACTGTCACATTTGCTTGTTCTCCCAAACCAACTGTCAAACCATGAAATGGCTGGTATTATAACTGATCACATGTGCAGCACCATGGCAGCTGCAGATCGAACAGAGGCAGCATCCTTGTCTGTAAAGAATAGGAAGGTTTAGTTCTGCTTTAGTTGGAACACCAGCTTTCCACCTAAACCCTGTTTCTCCCACACCGTCCTTCTGTTTTCTAAAGTCAAGCCCTGATCTTTTTCTCTTAAAACATCCTATCCATAACTTTTTTCCTAAAGTCTTCAGACTGGTCTGGTGATGTCACAGGTCCTTCATCTTCTTCCTTATGATGGCAGTGAGCTGTCCTTGCTCCTGGACTAAGCAGAGTTTATGCACTGATGTTCGAGCCCAACTCAGTCCAGAAGTACTGTGAGACCAGCCTCTCAGGGTAGGTCCATGACAGCCTAGGCTAGCAGAAAGTGGGTAGGATTATGCTGGCTGTCATTCAACTTAGATGACAACCAGTACTGGACCTTGGTAAGGTAAGTCACTTACAGAGCTGGAGACGAGTCTTGCAGGGAAAGAATAAATGTGCTGCAGGGCAACATATTAAAAGAGTCCCACTTTAAAGTAGAACTATAGGCAAAACTTTTTTTTTTTCATTTTGGATAGAGTAAGTGAGGGTTATAACCCCTGTCAGTTTAGTGTTTGCCATGTGTGTCTCATTGGGGAGATTTACTTTCACTTCCTGTCCCGTACCCACTTCCTGTCCCTTTCACTTCCTGTCCCGTAGCCAAAACAAGATGTGAGAAATAATTTCCCAAAATTAAGTATATTCAATCCTCATTGAAAAAATTCCCCTCAATTACTTTTCTCACGACAACCCAAAATTTGGGGTTTTCTATACTTTTACTTTTAGTAAACAGCACAAATAAAGGGGGTGAACTTCCATAACGGGGGCACAGACAGCAATAAAAACCTAATAGGTAGTCCAATTCATCTCTACTCTGTCAAAAACAAAAAAAAAAAAAAATTTCCTTTAGGTATACTTTAACTAACTTTGATGTGACTTGTACATTTACATGTGTATTGTACCATAGATTAAAGTTGAATGGTTGGCAACCAGACAATACCATGGAATGTGGCTGGTGTGGACCAAAAGCCAATAATGATTCTGATGAAAGTTAAAGGCTGTACAGCTTTCTGATCGATTTTCATGACCAACAGAGTGTGCCCCCTTCCCCAGTGCAACATCCCCACAAGCTTCCAAGGCTCTGCTGTCCTACCTGCGGGCCCGGGACTTGTATGGCACCCGTTGCCTGGTGAAAGGGAGAAAAGTCAACATCTCTTCACTGAGAAACAAAAATCCAAATCTGACACATTCCACGCAAAATTCCAAAAATGGAGTGGACAAAATTATTGGCACCTTCTCAAAATTGTAAGAAATAATTACATTCCAAGTTTGTGATGCTCCTATAATTTGTAATTAAACTTACCTGTATCAGTTAACAGGTTTTGACAATATAGAAATCACACCGGCAACCAGTTAAAATTGTGAAAAATTGACTCAACCTTTCTGTTGTGTATCTCTGTGTGTCATCTCCAGAGATCTTTATGTTCCTGTGTCCACTGTGCGCAACAAGTTTACAGCCCATGGCACTGCAGCTAATCTCCCTGGGCGTGGAAGAAAGAGAAAAACTTGATAAAAGATTGCAATGAAGGATTGTGGCTAAAGAACCTTGATCAACTTCCAGATAAATTGACGCTGCACTTCAGGCGTAGGGTACAACTGTGTCAGCTCGCACTATACGTTGACATCTGAATGAAAAGGGACGCTATGGTAGGAGACCCAGGAAGACCCCACTTCTGACACAGAAACATAAAAAAGACAGATTAGAGTTTGCCAAAGTCCTTTTGGGAGATCTAAAAACAACATTTGGGAAAAGGAACCCTTCCCATTTGAGAGACCTGGAGCAGTTGCAAAAGAAGAGTTGTCCAAAATTCCAGTAAAGAGGTGTAAGAAACTCATTAATGGTTACGGGCGATTAATTTCAGTTATTTTTTCCAAGGGGTGTGCTACCGAACATTAAATTGAGGGTACCAATAAGTTTGCCCAGTGAATTTTTAGAGTTTTGCGTGGAATGTGTTAGCTTGGGCTTTTTGTTTCTCCATGTTTTGTGTCATACTAATACAAACAAAATAAATAAACATGACAATACCTAAACATTTGTAATTGCAACAATTTTCTGGGCAAAGTGGTGCATTATCTGACAGAAAAGCAGGGGTGCCATTATTTTTGGCCATGATTGTATAAATAATGTTTTATTGTAAGTAAACAAAAAGTCAAACAATAAAGGTACACCCAAAAACTTAAAGCAACCACCTAAAAAATTCTGAGCCCACCCTGCCTCCACATGCACCTACGCTAATACGTAAATGCACTTGATGAAGGTGCCTACAAATAAAAACATTGCTATAAATACACGTTACATATCACTGTGTACGCTGGAGTGAGAGCAATATCTAGGGCCAATATTCATGGTTAGCTCTAAACTGATGATCTGCAGGGGCATTTAAAGCATTTAAGCATTGCCTATGTAAAATACGGAGTACCAAAGTTTGTTGCCATTTTGCGGGCATGTGCAAATAAATAGCATGACATGTTGAGTATCTATTTACTCGACACAGCTTCATCCTTTATATTTTACTAAGAAATGGTGGAATAAATTGCGTTTATATGCCCTAAAATTATATTTTTTTTACTGAAATATTGCACTTTATTAATCTATTGTACAAATATCGCGTGAATTAAAGCGGAGCTCCACCCTAAAGGGGAAGTTCCACTTTAAGCCTTTGTCCCCCGCTGCCCATTAAGGATTGGCACCTTTGGGGAGCGAGGGTGGAGCGGGTACCAAAATTTGACAGGTACCCGCTCCCACTTCTGCTGCAAATGCCTAGGCAATCAGAAGTGAAAGTTGTTCCCCCCCTCCCTCCCTGAAGTCTTCTGGGACACGTGACAGATCCCAGAAGACTACAGGGCCATTCACAAAGCTCAGCACTTCTCACGCATGCGCAGTGGGCACCCAACTGTCACAGCCGGGTGCCCACACTGAAGAAGGTGGCGCCAGGGAGAGAAGACGGCTGGTGATATCAGCGGTGGTGAAGACACCACTGGACCAACCGACAGGTAAGTGGCTGTATTTTAAAAGTCAGCAGCTACAGTTTTTTGCTGCTGGCTTTATTTTTATTTTTTTTAGGTGGAACTCCGGTTTAAAAAATTGGAACGTCCACTATTTTATCCTCCAGGGTGTCTGCTTTCAGAAAACATATAATGTTTGAGAGTTTTATCTAATCTTCAGCCTACAATATTTTTTTTTTTTTTTTAAAGTGAGTGCAAAAAACACAGATGCGACTCTGGCAGCGAAAGGGTTAATGCTTGTATTACTCTAGCCAGTGTTTTTTGCTGCTGAAACGAGTCATAACAGAATAATGTGACAGATATGAACTGATAACATTTCACACCACAAAAATCTAATCTCCTCAAAAAAGGCTAGATTTCGGGGAAACGGACGGATATGTGACTATGACACCCAATGTAAAATAGTTTTTGAAACTGGCATTTAAGAAAAAAAATCACAAGATGCTTGATAATGACATAAGAGGAAGTAAACCATAAGTCATTCTTCTAGACGTTTTGCGGTGGTGGTCTGTGGATGAGTAAATCCTAATCTTCACAGCGCCAATATCCCTTCTGAGGGTAATAGCCAGGTTTTATTGTTCTGTGACTTGGACTGTGTGCTTGCCGTATTTCCGCCAAGGGCTTTATTTGTGAAGAGCTAAAGGCCGCACACGCTGAACACATTTCCAAACGCGAATCCTTTTGTGCAAAGTGGAATTGTACGTGCTAAACTTGTCAAAGGGAAAAGAGTTATTGAATGTGATATTGGAGAAAGCTTCTACTTTCAGAGAAAAGGTAGAATAAACTAGGTTATTTTTGTTCTCCTAAATATGCCCAGACAACATGTACTGTTACAGCCAGCACTCAGGTCAAAATCTATTTTAGGGACATTGAAGTGAGAAAAAAAATACATTACTGCTTTTAAAAATACAATTCTCAAAGGATAAATTTAGTTTTTTGTTTTAATTAAAACATAGATTAACTAACCACATTTTTACAGCGCATTGCTAAACATTTTAGTTTGTGGTGAAGAATCTAGTTTGGAACAGATTAATCTTTGTGGGTCCAACAAGATTAGATTAGATTAGATACTTGATTATCATTGTATTTAACCCTTAGATGCCAGATACATTTTGCGTGTTTTTGCACACATGTTTAACCGCTGTTACAAAAACATCTCTCCGCACCAGATGTGTTCCTGCAAATGCCTTATTAAGTACAAATGAGTGATGCATTTTTAAAAAATGTGCTGATATGCCCCAAATAATAAATAGGAAAGCAATAACTGCATGTATCACCTGAATAAACAATTATATCAAATGTGCTAACTTATGCATACAAAAAATAAACACCATATCAATTAGTGCCGTGCCATATAAACAAATATAATCATTAGTCCCACATGTCATAAATCATAACGTCCCAATGAAGTGCCAAAAAGTGCTCATGCTTCAGGAAATGAAAGTGCTCTTCACTTGATGGTGTTCTTGTGCCCCACATGGACTTACACTCACCCTTTATTCATGGCCATCTATCTCTAGCATGGTCATATACGCTTATAGAGTGACCCCTTTTTACTGGTGTGGGTGTTCCTCTCTTCTGGGGAGCTTGCAATCCTATGCTGTATTTGCTGGCAGGATTCACCCAAAAAAACCTATAAAACTATAGATTATTTTATTAACTATAAAATGAATATTCCACTCACATGTACTGGTGCCCTGATAGTCTAAGATGACCGATGGAGCTTCCTGAAGATGACCAATCAGTTGAAACGTGTTGAAGCATAGTGACGTACTTCTGGTCATGTGGCTTCTGGGCAGTGGAAAGCATCCAAACTTCCAGTATCGGATATGGAAGGTGTCCATCATAGACTGCCAAAGCTTAATACACTGGGTGTCGGTATCAGGGCACCAGTACATGTGAGTGGAATAAGTATTTTATATTTAATAAACTAGCCTATGGTTTTACAGATGGAACTCTTCCTTTTTTCTGGGTGAACCCTGCCAGCAAATAAAGCATGGGATTGCAAGCTCCCCAGAAGAAAGGAATGCCAACAACACTAAAAAGGGGTCACCCCATAAGCGTATATGATCATGCTAGACATGGGTGGTCATGAATAAAGGATGAGTGTAAGTCCATGTGGGGTACAAAAGCACGATCAAGTGAAGAGCTTTTTCATTTCCTGAAGCACGAGCACTTCTTTGCACTTTATTGGGACTTTATGACTTATGATATGTGGGACTAATGATTATATTTGTCTGTATGGCACGACACTAATTGATATGGTGTTAGAACATTTGATATCATTGGTTATTCAGGTGATATGCGAAGTTATTATTTTCCAATGTTTAACTGCTGGATGACCACTGGCAGTACACGCACCTATATGTTGCCTCCTGCGTCCAGGTTTTCAGACGCGCGCACCCCCTGCTGACCCGAGCTTTGATTGGACACAGCATGAGTTAGTCAACAGGTTTCAGCCAATGATATTGGTTGGAACCTGCTGATCGGCTGTGTCCAATCACAGAACAGATTCCTGTGTTTACAAACACACAGGATTCTGTGTTCACAGAACAGTGATCTGGCTGTCTCTTCTCCCTGCAAAGCAGAGAGAAAAGACAGCCAGATCTGTAAGTAAAAATAGCACATATTACACAGATTAGACTTGTTAGGCACACAGTTAACCCATTGATTGCCCTCTGATGTTAAACCATTCCCAGTACAGTGTAAAGTGTTATCACTGATCACTGTATTAGTGTCACTAGCAACGTCAGTGACAGTTAGTGTCTCTCCCAACAGGTGTCTGTTAGCGCCATATTTCCAGTCACACTATTACAGTCCCACTATAAGTCGCTGAACACCGTCATTACCAGTATAGCTTTTAAAGCTCCATAAATTCCATTATATATACCATAGTTTGTAGATGCTATAACTTTCACTCAAACCAATTAATATACACTTTTTTTTAAGACGTAGCAGAGCACATTTTGGCCTAAATTTATGAAGAAATTAGATTTTTTTTATTGGATATGTTTTATAACAGAAAGTAGAAAATATATTGGGTTTTTTTTTAATTATAAGTCTTTTTTCACTTATATAATAAAAAAAAAAATAAAACCCAGTGATGATCAAATATTAACAATAGAAAGTTCTGTTTGTGTGAAAAATGCTATAAATTTCCTGTGGTTGCAGGAAAGAAAATCGCACCGTCTATTGCCTGCCTTAGTAACCTTGACACCAATTATCTTTTTAGCTATCTGTAAGTAGGCATTTATCCCACTGACCACAAATGTATGGAGCATTCATCCCACTGACCATCATGTCAATGTACCATGTGCTGTAGATAGAGTGAATGTTAGTAGGTGTTCCCGGATGCTGCAAACGTGTTTCAAGGGTTCCTTGATGTTACAAATGTTAAGATAGGCTGGTCTAGACCATCATTGTATTTTCAGTTGATAATGTAGTAACTGAGTATTTCAACTAGGTGAATTTTAGTTAAAGTGTGCTTTCTACTAGGTGAATCTTGGGTGAATGTCCACTAATTTGGCTTGAATGTTTACAAAAGACTTCTGAATGGATGTGTGGAAATTACACATCAATTTTTTTCAAAAACAGACACATTGGTTAACAAAGGTTTTAAAAAATCTAATAGGTGACACTTACAAACTTGGCTTAGAGAAATAAAACCTATTGAGCTACTACTCGGTTTTTGGGAAAGACTTACTAAGATACATTTCCTGAGAAACATTGTCTGAAGTATCTTTACTTGAGGACTATTTTTTTGTCATATTTGGATAGATTTTTTTTTTTTGTGCTGTGTCTCAGCTGAGTAGATTTACCACCACGTCCTGTGGGTGCCATATAAATTAGAGTGTTATTAGACAAATAAATGTAAAAACCATATAAATTGTAAGCTCCAAGGATCAGGCTCTCCTAAGCCTCTTGTATTGAACTGTATTGTTGCTGTATTGTCTCCCTTTATATTGTAAATATAACTGTTGGCTCTATATAAATCCTGTATAATAATAATACCAATAATAGTGCTGCAGACCTCAGCACTTACCATTATTGATGTGTGTTTTCTGTTTAAGTTTTTCTTTGCTTTGCATTCCATCTCTCCAAAATCTATTCTCCATAGAGCCACCTTTACGTGTAGGCTTCCAGCTGACACCTACATGCATCCACAGAAAATGATAGACTGTTCAGAAGCCATTCCCCTCCTCCTCCCCATGCCTAAATCATCCATTCTGGTCTTGAAATTGTATTGTAACTGTACTTTTTAGAGTAAAATATTGAACAAACTGTTGGCACAATAAAAATCCTCTATGATAATAATATAAAATAATACATTTTCTTCTGCACTCCATTCTCAACGCTGCAACCCTTTGCTCTGTGCACACAGTGAGTATATATTGGCGTACAATGCCATGGCCACAAGACATTAGCCAAAATGGGGGAGGTCTTGATGCTTTTGCCATATTGAACAGTGGTTCATACCCACGTCAAACAAGCTGAACATGGCAGCACTTTGTGTGGAAGCCCACCAGCTTGTACTGCAAAAGGGGCATATGTCCCAAGGTGACAATGTTGTGTCTCCATAGACTTAACACAAGGCAAGGCAATGTTGTCACCTTAAAAAAAGTCACAAGCAAGGCTGATACTGGTAGGATTACCAACTCCAAACAGAGGAAAAGGAAGCCTGCAGGGAAAAATGATATGATTGCCCAGAAACAAAGAGGGGTAAGCTCATATTTGACAATTTTTTATTTTAGGGTCATGCTATAGATGACTATTTAATTTTTGTCAGAAAAGACCATTCTGTACTTTTAAAACCCAATGGGTAAAGGGTTCACTTGCAGGTCTGCAGTGAAAATTTAAATTTTAGGGAATTTCTTACCAGAGTGTCTTAGAAAGCACCCATTTCTGTATTTAAATAAAAAACATTGTATGATGACAACATCATTCATGGTATCCATAGTATAATGCTCATCCATGGTATAATGTCAAAAGTAGGTTTGCTGTGTTATCAAATAATAAAGCCCCAACAACAACACCATCATTAGCCCTGCCAACAGCAGAAAGCATAACACAGAACACAAGCGTATTAAAGATGAGTTAATGAGCAATTATCACCAGATGCTGCTGCTATGTGTTTGCCATACATTGCCATTATTTACCGTCACGGTTAGTCATAGAGGGGCAGTTGTAAGCATCTCTTCTGTGTGTGGAGGGAAGGGTCCTGTAATCACATTCTGCTTTTTGCAAGTCACTGAACCGTAATATAATCCTGCAGACAAAAGTAGATTGTGCATTGATGATTCTTTCAAGGTCTGCTAAGATGTGTTCGCTAAAAGGCTTTTATGCTGGTGATTTTGTGGCATTTTAGCACAGGACAGAAATACCTGATCAAAGCATAATAAAGGATCAATAGACCTAAAAACATAATTTGGCTTCCATAAAGGAATTAATAAAGTGTAACTCCAACCGAATGACAAATCTAATCTGATAAAATCTTTGTAATCGTATTTTTTTATTTTATTATAGTTTTGTTGAAGGTACTGTGTTTTGTATATTTTTTTATATTTTTGTTCTTTACTGTGTTCCAAATTAAAAAGTAATTTTTTTAGAAAACTAAATATGCATATAAATATTTCATATTCACAGCTCCTGATACTTGGTTAACAAGTTAACCTTAGCTGCTTTACTGAAAACTTATCTACAGTATATGGAGCTTAATAATTCTAATTTATGAACACAAGAGTTCCCATATAGTGGCCCATACTGCCCACCCCCAAGTCTCTACAGTTATTTATTTCAGGCACTTATACAGCGCCTTCAATTTATGCAGTGTTTTACATATATACAGTAAATTGTATATTGACATCAGTCCCTAACCCTCAAGGAGTGTACAATCTAAGGTCCCTAGCTCACATTCATACATACACATACTAGAGCCAATTTAAACAGGATCCAAATTATCAGAGGAACACATGCACAGGGAGAACATGCAAACTCCAGGCAGGTGGTGCCATGGTTGGGATTTGAACCAACAACCCTAGTACTGCCAGGCGGAAGTGCTAACGCTAACCATTTAGCCACTGTGCTGCCCTACAAGTGCAGGATGTCCGGGGGTGGGAAGGATCAGTGGCCACTGTCACAGTGGTCACATGATCAGAAGCTGATCCCACCAGCTACCAATCTTTAGTCCAGTTAGTCCTTGACAGCTCATTGTTTGTGCTCAGAGTGCACAGTGTGCACACTCTTAACACATAAACATCAGCCACCCAATTACACATGTAAGCAGGTTGAAATGCTGGTTAGTGAGACAGTTGCTGTCCCAGCCGAGAAGGAAAGAGTTAACCCTGTTTCCCGCACTTTCTGCTGGGCTCTGACTCCCTCCCTGTGCTGCTAATAAAAGGGGTGAGGGATCTGCCCAGACACACAGTCTGCAGTATGGGAAAGAAAACACAGCCAGCAAGATTTAATGTCCAGCTGCTGCTTCAGTCTGAGATCAGCAGTAATAGTGAGCTTGCAACGTGAGTATGATGGAGCCTTCAGAGATTCCCTTGGGGAGCCACAAAGTCCTGTGCCTATGTCCAGTTGCTTGTAAAGTAAAGTACCAAAACATTGCCTTGTCTGAAGTTACTCTAAAGGGGTATATGTAAGTAACCAGTACACATGCAGTTTCCATCCTGGGTCAGTAGACACACTGGGGTATGAAGACAGCGGTGGATTCCAAGGGTAACAAAGGTTTTACAAGCAGCCTGTCGTGAAGTGTGTACCTGTAAGAGGTGGGACAGTCTCTTGTAGGGAGGGAGATGTTGTCAGCATTATCTCCCCTAGCGGTCTGTCTCCCATAGCAATGAAACAGATCATTGTTTAAACATCCCTAGCCTGTGCACAGGTGCAGAAGTGAAGGAGTTGAGTGAGTGCATGTGTTGGGTCTGGTGGGACCCCGTTCTGTTGCTGGGAGTGCGGTGGCAGAGATGTGCTGGACATGTGGAGAGAACGGCTCTGCATGTCCCTCATAAATGCAATAAGTGACAGCAGTGGTGTACATGGACATGGTGCTCAAGAGAGTTATATAGCGTTCAATCATCTGTTCAATCTGTTCATCTGTACACGGTGTATGGTCATGTTTGAGCTAGAGTTATCCCTGAAAGCGGCCCCTGCCTTGTCCCGGGGCATTAATGAGTACAACACAGTAAAGGTACCCCATGTGCTAGGCAAGTGATCCTGTTCTAGGTGCCTAGCATAGCCCAGAAGAACCTACCTCAGGGGTAGGCCTCCTATGTGACCCAAACTTAGCACTCAACGAGGAGGTGAAGAATGGAGGAAGTAGCACCCACCTACCCCCTTACAACACGCATATGCGCAGCGCGTCGGTGTCAAAGTCCACCCTTTTGCCGACACACATGTGTTGACTGATTGTAAAGGGGTTAAAGAGTACATCAGGGCACAATTTAAAAAAAAAACTTAAATACAGAGAAATACAGTTTATTCTGCCAGAAATGCACTCAGCTGTTGCGATGACAGGCCTGCCCAGTTATCTTTTGTTTAAGTACTCAGGCCCTCCCATTCTCCCATCTCTACAACATAGGAGGACTAATTGCTCCCTTTGAAATTACAAAGGAAGTGTAGATAGAACAGCTCTAAATTTCTGGCTTGATCAACAGATATTTTATTGTGCTTACCGAACAGATATAGCAAAAAATGGTATATTTTGTAAATTCTTTATTTTTAACTTTTCACTCAAAAAACAAGAATAACAGTCACTACAGGTCTGTGCACAAAAAAGAACAACTATAACAGTGACTAATCCATATTGGCACAAATGGCTACGGGCAGAGTATTTACGTTATTACATACATAGATCAAGAAATATTGTAAATCTGCCCAGAAATATTGTATTGATCCTATCCCATTCTCTCATGAAGACTGACGACCTTTGAGGTATTAAGGACAAGTGAGGGGTAAGATAAGGCTCCTACATAGTAAATCACTCCCAAAGTGAGAGAATTCGTGCCAGAAGAGAACCAAAAGATTCATTACCTCAAGGGGCCCATGAGAGACAAAAGGTAAAGACAGAAGATAAGAAAGTAACATAAGAAAGGGTAATAAATTAGAATAAAAAAACACAATTAAGACTAGCAAAAACTAATGAAACCTAGGTGAAGGAATCTGAAGCATAGAGAATGGAGCTAAGTGAGAAACAAGAAACCAAACATGGAGTGGTAAGAAATGAGCACATGGGGTAGTATGGTAGTTTGTACAGAAGTCATCATCTCATTTAAAAGCTGAATTCTAGTATGGATATTTTTGCATAGATACATCAGTCCAGCTTGGACCAATGTAACTCTGCATGATCCATACTTGGCCAATCCCGGTAGATGCTGGAAATCATTGACCACCATTCGTTTCCTGGGTCCTATGCCAAGTGGCTGCCCTGTTGTATAATGAATATAGGAAGTCTCTCCCTCAGCACGGCTGCTTTTTAGAGAACACTCTTCATTTTCTAAATGAACTCAAAGTGTTTTGTGATTGAATGAGGTGAAGAGATGGAGTGGTGACCCCAAGATCTCCACTTCATCCAATGAGAGAATGCTTTGCATTCGTTGAGAAAATACAAAGTGTTCCCTGAATGGCACCCGTGCCAAGCAAGTGACCTCCTATGTTCACTATGCAGCAGGGTAGCTGCTTGGCACTGGACTCAGAAGCTAGTGCAGATTACTGTAGTAATGGTGCCAACAACAGTGATTTCCAGGTTCCAGCCAGGTATGGATCTCATTCATAGTTACATTGGTCCAAGCTGGACTGATGCAACTATGCAAAAATATCCAAACCTGGAATTCAGCTTTAAGATTATGTGAAGGGCTTCCATCGCCCTTTCTAATAGGAAGATATTGGCAGCGCCCTCGAGAGCTTTAGGTATGACCACCCCTGTGCTACAAGATGAACTGAAGTTCGGATATAAGTTTCCAAAAGTGTTAAAGAAGGAGTAGTGCCGCTCAGTGAGCCGTTGAGAGCCTGAGCCAGCTACTCCCTCCCCCGCCACAGCCTGGCACTCCATTGAGTGCTGAAAGGGCAGGGCAAAGAGTCGATCACCAGCTTTCAGCTCACTGAAGGCTGAGAACTGAGCGATCAGCAGTCTTTAATCACTTGATTCTCGGTCTCGGTCAGACCGATGATGCATCCACCTAGGTCAGCATGTATACTTGTTTTTCTCAAATCCACAATTCTCTTTTAATGATATATTGAACAGACCAGACATTAGAAAATGAGAGGGGTTCATTGTTAAAATTTACATATACTGTATGTTACAGGTAAGAACCTGTGACAGGACATGTATATGGTAACACTGGAGACAGAATATTTTGATTAACTAGATCAGTGGTCTCCAAACTGTGGCCCGGATGTGGCCCTCTGAGTTTATCTGGCCCATGGGGCACTATTCTATCAACTGTCACCAATCATGGTGTACCATTCCCCCTACTGACACCATCAATGGGGCATTATACTTTTCACTGATATCAACAATGGAGCACTATTCCTCCCTTTTAAAACCAATGATGGGGCACTGATGCCAGGGCATTTTCTACTTCCACTGGCCACAGTCTGGCCACCCTAAAGTCTGAAAGACAGTAAACTGGCCCTTTGCTTAGAAAGTTTGGAGATCCCTGAACTAGATAAACAATACAAACCTTCTTAACCTGGCAGATTGAACATGTTAATGCCTTGTACAATAGCTATAGAACAAAATATGTAATAAATACTATTTACAAAGCTGATCTATTTACTGTTCTAGTTATAAGAAAAGGGGATACAGAAATGGAGGTGTGCTTAAATGTCATGCCCAAATTAAAGCATGGCTGGTGCTAACTATGTGATTTTGGGGATCATTATAGACCAGTTTTCCTAGTATAGAGGTTTAACCGTCACATACAGATAAAAAAAGTTCTTTAAATTTGGACAAAAAAAATGAATATAATTGTACATAAGATTGTTATATCTGAGTAAAATATGGTCTGTGAATGGAGGGGGTGAACCTTTCAATAATCTGCCTGTCCTCCATTCGTAGATCACTTTTAATTGTATAACACCCTCCACGTTAGCTAGGAAGTGTTTTTTTTTTTGGTAAGAGGCCGAGTAGCAGCCTGGGATGAGTAAGTCTGTGATTGAGGCAGGAGTTCACCTCAGAACAGGTTAGAAACCTGAGAACTTTCTGGAGGAGGGATGGAGGAGGGGAGGAGCTCAGAATTGCATGCTTAAGGGACCCTGGCCAATCCCCTGGCAGGAGGCTGGGCATGGTGACCAAGGCAACCCTTAAGAATCACAGAGCCTGGGAGTGGCAGGGGAGTGGCAGCTGGAAAATAGAGTGAGA